>NW_027397081.1:30025608-30149678 GCF_003265705.2 Callorhinus ursinus
TAGCCTCACTAGACTCAAATCTATAAGAAATTGTCTTCTTAAAATTTTATAAGTCTGTCCTTTTGAAGTTTGGTAGTGAGAACAAAGTGTACCTAATTTTTGTTTAATGATTTCATCCTTTTTTCACATGTTGTTCATTCTTTGTTCTATCTGGATTGAACATGGTTTATCATAGATGTAGCTGCATATCATGTTGTAGCTTTTCCTCCTCATGAAATTTCAAGGTGGCAAGAGTTCCCAAAGACGACTTTTTTCCAAGACTCACAGCTGCAATGAAATTATGTGATACAATTAAATTCAGCTTACAAAAAGTATGCTGTTTAATGTTATGAATGGTAGACATCAAACAGTTCTAAAGTAATAAAATTGTGATATAACAATATTGATAGCTCTTAATTATTATGTATATTTTTAAATTTTTAAGCTATATAAATATATGTCTATCATCTTTATTTTTTTAAGGTTTATTTATTTATTTTAGAGAGAGGGAGGAGAGAGATAGCGCATGTGGGGGGAGGGAAAAGGAAGAGGAAAAGAGGGAATGTTTAGCAGACTCCCTGCTGATTGCAGAGTCCAACATGAGGCTTTATCTCATAAGCCTGAGATCATGACCTGAGCTGAAACCAAGAGTCAGATGCTTAACCGAATGAGCCACCCAGGCGCCCCCATCTTCTTTATTTTCTAAAGATCATCTATTTACATACATTTGTTGGCTCAGAGAAGATATCATATTCTTTCTTAGAACTTATAAAGCTAATGTGCTCTCTTAATATTCTTACTGGCTATTAATGTATTTCTCCATATGCTTAAGAATTTGAAAGTTCTTAATAATTACTTCTGTACATTATGGACACACATATCCCAGAATATTATTAAGCCACTTGCAACAACATGGATGGACCTTGAGGGCATTATGCTAAGTGAAATAAGTCAGGCAGAAAGACAAATACTATATGATCTCACTTATATGTGAAATCTAAAAAACAAATACTGAACTCAGCTGCAGAGAACAGATTGGTAGTTGCCAGAGGCAGGGAATGGGTGGTGGGTGAAATGGGTGAAGAAGGTCAAAGGTACAAACTTCCAGTTATAAAATAAATATGTCCTGGGGATATAATGTAGGGCATGTTGACTATAGCTAATAATACTGTTGTATATTTGAATGTTGCTAAAATAGTAAATCTTAAAGGTTCTCATCACAATAAAAACAAATTTGTAACTATACGTGGTGATGGATATTAACTAGCCTTACTGTGGTGATCGTTTCACAATATATACATATATTTAAGCATTATCTTATACATCTAAAATGAATATAATGTTATATGTCAATTATATCTGAATAAAAAATTATGAACATGCAAAAAATTACTTCTGTACATTATGGTAATAGTTTTCATAATAATCATTAATCATTATTTTGCTTAAACTTATCAATAAAATTTTAATGTTTTACTTCATGTCACATCTCAAATGTATGCATACATTTGAAAGTTAATAATCAGATATTAACAACAAATTCAAACGATGCGTCCAGTTCTCATTTCTGACAATGTTGCACTGTCTGTATTTGAAATTAACCTAAGTGATCATTCTATCACAGAGAATACAGTGATACCTTAAATGATCCTATATATGCTGACTCGGTCACCCGCCCCTATCCACTTCACCTACTCAAGGATATTGCTCCAGAGATTCTTCAAGGGCTCTGCTACTTCACAGTTTTCACTCTCTTTTGATCATGATCACTCTCAGCATATGAGTATGTGGTAGTTTCTATCTAAAATAGAAATGAAGATAGAATACTACCCCTGACTCCGAGTTAAGAACCACCAGCTACTGTTCCAATTATTGATTCCCCTTTCACTCTTAGATTCTTCATCCTTTCTAAACCTATTCCAGTCAGCTTCCCTGACCCTAACCCCCACCTCCACCTAAGCTGCCTGCATCCTAGTCACCAAAACCCTCCATGTACTGAATCCACTGATTCATTATCAGCCTTTCCTTAACTTGACCTGTCAGCACCATGTAACAGGTCATTACTGCTTCCTCCATGGTAACTTCTCTCTCTTGGCGTTCAGGATGGCATCTTTTCTGAGGGTTCTTCCTGCCTCACTGGCTGCTCCTTCTAGTTCAAGTTTGCTGGTTTCTCCTCTTTTCTCAGTGTCAGGTGCCCCAGGGCTCATCCTTGGTCCTCTTTCTCTGCCTGCACTTACTTCACTGGTGATCTCACCCAGGCTCATGCCTTTAAATACCAATGATATATCAATGTCTCAATTTACATCTCCATGCTAGACCTCTCTCTTGAACTTCAGGCTTGTGCATTCAATAGCTTATGTGATATCTCTACTAGCACGTTCACAGCTATCTCAAACTCAACCAGCCCAAGTTGCGCTTCCGATATGTTGGAGTCATTCTTGAATCCTTATTTCTCTCACCCGACAAATGATCCTGGAATCACAACAATCCCCCAGTCTCTGCTTTCAAACTATTTCCAGAAATCCAACACTTCCCATCACCTCCTTCCTACCACCCTTGTGCGGGCCAGCATCATCTCTCGCTGGGATTGCTGCCTCAAAGCGGGTCTCCTTTCTCCTGCTCTTGCCCACTTCTGGTGAGCCTCAACACAGCAGCCAGAGGAGTCTTTCAAAGCATAATTGATGTCCAAAGCCTGCAATGGCTCCCATTTCATTTGGAGTCAGAGTCCTCCTCTGAAAGGCCTTCCATCAATAGGCCCCCGTACTTCTCTTACCTCACTGCTTGTAGTTCTCCCCCTCCCTTTCACTTCCCACGGGGACCTTGCAGTTCCCAGAACACCCTGTCATGCTCCTGCCTGAGAGCCTTTGCACTGTGGGTTCTCTCTGCTTACATAGCCCTTCCTCCAGATATTTGCATGCATGGTTAACTCTCACCTCTTTCAGATCTTTGCTCATTAACATTGTTTCAGTAAGGCTTTGTCTGTGCACAACCCTCCCCCCAAGGCTCACAATCCCCTTCTTTTACCTACTTCCTTTTTGCAATGCAATTTATTACCTTTGGACATACTCTACAATTTACTTATTCATTTCTTAATTTTTGTTGTCTTTCTTCCTCAGCTAAAGTATAAATTTCAAAGGGAAGGACCCTCATCTGTTTTGTCCACTGATGTACTGTAAGCACCTAAAACAGTGTTCAGCACATAGTAGTCATTAAACATTTGTTGCTTACTTCTTAATGAATGAAATATTGAATTAGGTCTTTGGCTTTTCTGCCTTCCAAAGGCTGAGGCTGAAAAGTGATATTTTTGGACTACAAAGGCCAATGATGAAGTTCAGTGCATCCCTCCCCGATGGATACAGGTCCCTTCCAGTCCCAGGGACACATCTCTTGGAGTGAGAAGCCTTGACTACTTATCTCAACTTGATTCTGCTTTCTTTTTCTCTTTCCAAGGCCAAAATCACCTTCCTGGGACTTTCTATTTTCTTTTTGTCTATGGTTGAAATTGCCCTCATTTATTCCCAGAAATTCCCCCATGTTCTTAATTTCTTTGCTCAAGACTCTTTCACAACTTGACATCATAACAGGTCTTGTCATGTAACATGGAGCAAAAGAGCTGGAGAGGGTGGGTGGGGAGGGTGGGTCCGGGTGTCTGTCTATAAGGAGGAGGGTGAAGAAGAGCTGGTTGTATCATGGTCCAGGGGCCCAAGTAGCTGCTCTACAGAAGCCATATTTTGCATCTTGTTCTCATGACTTTAGGAAAGACTTCATCAATGTTTTTCTAAAATTCAGATACATTATACTTAAGGCATTAGCACAGTGCACTAAAAAATAAGACATGTTAATAAATGAGTAATTGATCTATAAACCCGTTTGTTACCTATTAAAAATAAAAATAAAACAGCCAATAAGTTTAGTTTGATATGATTATTTTTCTTGAGAGCCTTCATTGACTGATCCTGAATGACTGTAGCTTTTATTCCCCCCACCCCCCCGCCCCAGGGTTCTTTGTATACTATGTGGGAGAGGTGACTTCTCAAAGAAGGAACTGTGCTCTCTGGGTCTGTTGGAGCTCTAACTTAGAGTCGTGGGCTGAGGATGTCAACAGGATTTTATAAAAAAAAAAAAAAAAGTTTTGTATGTTTTCTAAACTAAAACCCTGACACCAGAAATGTAGCTTGTGAAGATTGATTCCTGAGCATCAGAGATTTGTTTCCATCCATGAGCCTTGCCAGACCGCATTTTTACATCTCCACCAGGCCAGTTTATTAAACTGTAGCTTCTGTTCCCAGATTTGAGTATTTCATTGTCTGCTTTGGGTTAAATTCATTACACTTTTTGGAAAGGAGTATTTTGAAGGAGTATCTTGCTAATATTTTAAAAACCAGAAGAAGTCTCGACTCCTCAGCAAAACACCTCTCAGATTAATGCTATCTTTGTAATGCTCTCGGTGGTATCATTAAAGCCAGATAAAGTGAAATTGTTCCTAAATTGTGGGTAGCTGTATCTACAGTTCTGAGCTTCCCAGAAAGTTAAGGGCTAATGAATTTTTTTAAAAGAGCTATTTATGTTTTCTTTCATAAATAAAAACAAGGGATACAAGGATGGGCTAAGAATTTCAGAGGTTTTATAGCTCATATTAACAGGTTTTTACTAATATCTGAAAAAAATATGGAGATGCTGGTATTGATTATTAACTTCAGGATACCCTGATGTGTAATAGATTGTACTACTGCCCAGCAATATCACAAGGAGTGAGGGGTGAGTGTTGGGTATGTGCCAGGAATAGGTCTCCAAAGGTAAAAAAGGGGCTAACATTTGACACTTTATCCATGTCTCATGGGCTAGCTTTTATCCCAATTATATGAGAATATTTTCATCATAGTCCAAAATACTACAAAGCAATTATATGTCTTTAAAAAAATGGACTGAGGGTTGCTGGAGTGGTGGGGGGTGGGAGGGATGGGGTGGCTGGGTGATAGACATTGGGGAGGATATGTGCTATGGTGAGCACTGTGAATTGTGCAAGACTGTTGAATCACAGATCTTACCTCTGAAACAAATAATGCAACATATGTTTTATAAAAGAAGAAGATAGTAGGAAGGGAAAAGTGAAGGGGGGGGAAATCGGAGGGGGAGATGAACCATGAGAGACTATGGACTCCAAGAAACAGAGGGTTCTAGAGGGGAGGAAGTGGAGGAATGGGTTAGCCTGGTGATGGGTATTAAAGAGGGCACATATTGCATGGAGCACTGGGTGTTATATGCAAACAATGAATCATGGAACACTACATCAAAAACTAATGATGTGATGTAAGGTGATTAGCATACATAATAAAATAAAATAAAAAAATTGTAAAAAAATAAATGCTGCCTAATTATCAAAAAAAAAGAGAAAAAAATGGGGAAAAGGTACTGATTTTGTAGAGTGTGAAAGAGGAGCTACTTCTCTCTCTAAATGTCTCCAGGAATGTTTCTGGCCCTGCTATCTGCCCACCCCCCCCAACTTGTTTGGTTGTTTTTTCCTCTCCTTGGTTTAACTTTTGCTCCATACTAAATATTTGCGTAATGCTTGTCAAAGGACCCTTCACACCAAACTCTGCATGTCTTTGTTCTGAGAAGTAAAATCTCATTTTGTTCTTATCAGCTTTACAAGTTCAAAACTATATACAAGTGTAGGAAGTGGTTTTGAAACATGCAACAGGGGATATTTTCTAGAAATTCGGATGCTCTGAAAAAACATTAGCCTTCCTAGAAAATGTTTCAGATTTTCTTTCAGTAAAATCTGAATTTTGTTCTTGGGATGAAGTGGGTGTGTGATTTTTAGAAAGCATAAGTTTGCTCAAATATTACACAATATCCTTTGTGGCATAATTCTGTACCCATAAGAATTGTATTCATCCTTTCATAAAATTTGGGGGTTTTATCTGGACTTTTTTTTAAAGATAGAAATTAAAGGCAAGAAATATTTTGGTGCTCCTTCCTCTGCACCTTACCACCCCCCATGCTATTCAAACGTGAACCATACTAAGTCATAAAATATGTCTAAAGGAAATTCTACAATGTTCTTCCTTTTCATATGATACTTCACTACTTCAAATTTTTTTTTCTTCAAAATCTGAATTGTTTTAAAACATCGTGTTGGCTTTGCAGGCGCCTTTAATACATGCTTGCTAATGTAGTGAGGTGGGGGGGTGTACTCTACGATGCGCAAGGACTGGGCGACATGGGTCCAGTATTTTTGCACTTGTTTGCATATCTCGTGAAGGAAAATAGCAACAGCCAGCTCCTCCCTGAGACTAGGGGCAGGTGGGCGGGGGAGACCCCTAGAGCCTCCCGGGAACCTTCCGGGAGCTGGAAACTGCTCCAGGAGGCAGCCCGCCCCTCCTCCGTTGCAGGCCCCGCCCCCGCCTTCGCTAGGCCCGCGGCGCGTGGGGCGGGCCGAAGGCCTCAGCCAATGAGCGCCTGCGGGCCGGGCGGGACGCGGGCCAGTCGCCCGGGCGACCAAAGTGCGGCCCCGCCCCCCGCCGCGAGCCCGCGAGCTGGGCAGTGCAGGTTACAGTGCTAGCTGCGGTCCCTGCACCGCGCGCAGTCGCGCGATGGGCAAGTGGAGCATCGGGCGAAAGCCGGGCCGCGCACTCGGACTCCTGCTGCTGGTGATCTTGAGTTTCCTGGTGCTCTGCAGGTGAGAGATCCCCGCCCCGCACCTGCCGGACTCCAGACACCTCAGCCTTCCACACCTGCAGTTTGCGTCTCCCCTCTCACCTGAGGGAGGCAGTCCCGGGAATCCGCGTCCCGCGAATCCCCACCGGGAAGGGCTATCCGGCCTCTTCTTTGTTGGGTCTGGCGTCCTTCTCCACCACTAGGCACTCTGCTCTTGCCTCGAGATCCAGGATTCCGGGTGACACTAGGTGCTGTCCTCTGCGTCTGTGTAGAGCTTCCCCACTTTCTCGAAGCTGGTGATGCCCGGGCTCTGCTTTCTTCGTGGATACACCCAGCTCTCTGCGAAGGCCAGCAGAGCTAGCCATCAGGTCTCTTTCAGATGTCCCAGATCACTGCTCCGCCCCTAGTCCTGGGGGAGCCCGCTTCTGCTGTTTTCTCGGGTCCCCACATTTCCTACCAAGCCTGCTGGGAGGCTTCTCTAGTCATCAGAAGCCAGAGCTCCAGGCTCAGAGCTATGGTCGATCTCACCTGCCCAGCGCAGTCATGAGATCGCTGTCCCTTGGGTCCTTCAAGATCCTCAACCCTGGATTTATTAGCCCCACTTCAGGATTGATATGTCTTCTCTCTCCACTGTCCCACGTTGGTCAGTCATCTGCTCACTCCTTCCCAACCCCCTTTTACAAAGTGTTATCTTTGACAAGTGGTTGTGTTTAGTGATAGAAGGACTTACCCACAGCCTGTGTGGGTGCCCTAGCCCAGAACTTTTGTAAAGTGTATCTATTTATAGGATTCTACAGTCCTGACCATGTCTTTCAGGTCTATGGCTGGCACTTTCCATATTCAAAACCTCCAGTGTTGCTGGGAAAGCAGACCAGCAGTATCAAATACTTGGGCACTGAAAGTTAAGTTCGAAGCAGGTGATGTGGAGGCAGACACACCACCCCTTCAGCTTTATCTTTTGCTTCTTCCAATCCCTTTTGTTAGTTTCTCTGACTCTCCTCTGGGAGATAGGGAAGTTTTTGATGGAGATGAATATTTGAATGTTTTTGCTGCCACAGAACACATTCAGAAACTATTTCCACCTTTTTTAAAGACATTTGGCTTTGGAGTTGGTAAGGATGTCATAATACTGTTTGAGAGAAAGAAATGGTGCTCTTCTCACTCTGGGGCCCAGAAAACTTAAGAGGCATTTTGTTTCCCGAGTTGTTCCCAAGACTTTTTTCCATCTTGTCAGTGATCTCTAATCCATTCCTCTCTGAAGACTGATCCTGGCTCTTGTAGGATGCTCAGCCTTCCTCCTGACGCAAGGCTGATGCAAAGCCCAGAAGGATTACTCAAAGCAGAGGCAACAGAGCCTCCAGCATGCAGCAGGGTATCAAGGAGCCCACACCCCAGAGAGAAAGGCCAGAGGTGTGCAAGTAGCATGTGGTTTGCCCATTGTTGGAGGTCAAGGATATGGCAGTCCATGCAGAGGCATTGAGGGGCAGCTCTGAGGGGCTTGAGTTGGGCCAGGTAGTGAACCTTAATAGTCCACAGGGAAAGGTGTGGGAAGGAGGCTGGGTGTTTGTTGGTGTCTGGCAGGAAGGAAGATGGGGTGTCAGGTAGCTGACTGGCCGTGAAGAAGCCTGAGCTTCTCATAGGTGAGTTAACCATGTCCCTACCTGAGTTGGAGTGGCCATAGCAGGAGTCAGTCAGGGGCTGATGGAGGTGCCTGAGAATAGCTACAACCCAAGCCTGAGGAAATAGTTGAAATGCTTAGTAAAGTCATTGTTGTTCCTGATATCCCTCCTTTCTCAGCAGGTAAGACAGAGGCCAGAGAAGCTCTGACCCAAATTCAGGGCCATCTCTTAGGGTACTTCAGAATATGTGTGTTTTGGGCATTTTTTAATTTTATTACCCTCATGGTATTGGGCTTTTTGCCATGGGCTGGACACCAAGGATTATCTCTGGAGGGCAGAGGAGAATACACTCTTTGTTGCTTCCTCTTCTTGCCTTGCTCTGGCTTTGACTGGATATTAACTTCGTGGGAGGTGGGGACCCCTCCCAGCTGTTGCTGGGAATGTGGATATAGCCAGTGGAATATAGGGGAATTGGGAATGGGAATTGGCTACTCAACTGGCAGCTTTGTGGAGCTAAGCTGTCAGGATCAGCCTTTTCCTGTACCTCAGAAGGCAGGTATTTGGGTAGGGAGTGCCTGCCGGGCTCCAGCTTTTTTTTTTTTCCCAAGAACTTTACCTTGGGCTGGTTCATGGTCAATCGTAGCTATTTGATTATTTCACATCCAAGAAATAGGAGGACCAAGATGACTTTTGAGGATGATTTCAACCTTTGATATTTTTTAGCTTGAACAATGGTCTGAAATTTACCTTTATTGTAGTATAATTGTCATGCAATAAGCTGTACATGTTTAGCTTGTACAGTTTGATAATGTTGGTGTATATATCCATCTGTGAAAATACCACAATTAAAAGAGTGAAAATATCCATCAGCCCTAGAAATTTCCTTGTGCCCTTGTGCATCTTTCTCTCCTGCCCTTCTCTGCTCCCCCACCCCTAATGATACTGATCTGTTGCTTTCTGCCACCATATATTGTATGCATTTTCTAGAGTTTTATGGAAGTGTAATCCTAAAGTATGTACTCTGTTTTGATTTGGCTTCTTTCACTCAGTATATTATTTGGAAATCTTTGATGCATATCAGTGGGAACCATGTCTGAGTTAGTTGCCTTTCCTCCTCCCACTCCATGGTTGCAAGAATGCCTGCTTGATATGATCAAGGCATGGTTTCCACTCATGACTCTTTTCCTTAATATAAATGCATCACTGAGCAATAATACAATGAACTCTGCATCTCTTATACCTGATATATTAGCTGGCAAAAGTCAGGAGAGGAAATTGGCCAGGTAGGTGCCCTGCATCATGCCTTCTTAAAGGCAAGTTCATCTGTTTGCCCAGCTCTACCTCACTCAGTGCTCCTACACTGGCATTATCTGGATTCTAGACCCCAAACTCTGCCTGAAGGAAAGAAGAGGAGCCTATCAAAATCTTCTTTTTAGAGAAGGTGGATGACTTAGCAACATGACCTGGTCACCTTTGATCCAAATCATGGCCAGTTCTGCCTTCCAAGGATGTGTGGGCAAACTGTTCCTCCCTTCCTGGGCTTCTGTGAGGTCATTGATTTTATGAGCTTTGCCTGTTCTAGGACTCTACCCTGTGAGGCCTGAGTCATATTCCCTGGAATGTTTGAACTCTTTGAACACTGTTCCTTTCATCTTCTAATAGTAAAGTTTTTAGCATCTGGGAAGTGTCTCTTTCAGCAGGTAGTCATTTCTCTGACACAAGTGGAGAAACATGGCTACCTGGGCAGTGGCTCAGTCAGAGAGAGAAAGAGAGAGAGAGAGAGGTAGGATGTCTGAACCACCCTGTTCTGGGAAGATAGAGCTGGCATTGGGATTCTTTCACTGCCATACTAGCCAACTGAAGGGGACCAGAGTGTCTTAGAGCAAGAGCATGGACATTATTACTGTATTTGTGATTAAAAGGATTGGGATGCCCAGGAGATTCAGGGGGAAAGCTACACAGTCTTGGCAGCAGAAGTATCAGAAGGTTGGCCAAAGAGTTCTCGGTACCTTGGGTCAAAGAAGTAGCAAGTGAAATAAAAGCACTTAATCTTTGATGAAATGACTCAGACTTCCATTATATCACCTTGAATGCTCTTCTAATGAAGATTCAGGAGATGCTGGAGTTTAGAGAGGTCTTTTCAGAACATTTAGCACCTGAAAAAGACTCTGGAGGCCAGCCCCATCTCTCTGGTCCCTCCCCCATCATCCAGCGCAGTTCTGCTGGTATAGGGATATTTGCTGCTTCCTCCCCACTCAGTTTTATTTCTTGCTTAAGTCTATTGCTCTGGATATTAAAGGCCATGTTGAAAAAGAGTTCCCATTGTGTGAGGCTTCTCCTGGGGAAGAAGGGCAAGGGTATTTTTAGAGGCTAATGGTAATGAAGCAAATAACTCTTTACTGAGGTCTACTAGATAGAGACTCTTATTTGATGATACTGCTTTCATAGTTACACACTCAGCAAGACAGAGAGTGGCATTTTTCCTTTCAAAAACATGTTTTCCTGCAAAGTTTATTTTGTGAGTAGGTAATCTATGTAAATGATTAAATGTTCAAATAATATAAGGAGGAGAATAAAGCCCCCACTCCCAGCCCTTAGGCACCCCTCTCCGCCCCACCAGAGGTGATTACTAATAATGGTTTCTCCCAGGGATATTCTGTGCATATATAAGAAGGCAGCTATACGTATTACCCCATTTGTCCATTAGGGATATAATTTATTCAAACAGTTCCCTGTTGATGGGCATCGATTGTTTGCAATCTTTTAGCTACTGCAAAGTTGCAGTGTATGTTAACTACACTGGAATTGAAATAATATAAAGTAAAAACAACAACAAAAAACCCCCCAAATTTTGCAATGAATATCCATTGGGTATATTTCTGTCCCTAGAATTGCTGACCATATGAAGTATTCATTTTAAATCCTGGTAGACTTTTTTTTTTTTTTTTAAGATTTTTATTTATTTATTGGAGAGAGAGAGGTAGCTAGAGCCCACGAGTGGCGGGGGGTGGGCGGAGGGCAGAGGGCGAAGCAGACTCCTCGCCAAGCAGGGAGCCCAATGGAGGGCTTGATCCCAGGACCCTGGATCATGACCTGAGCTGAAGGCAGACACTTAACTGACTGAGCCACCCAGGTGCCCCTAATCCTGATAGACATTTAAAATAAGTAAGTAAAAATAAGTTAAAATAGTAAAATAGCACATTCTATTTCTGTTGGATCAATGTGAAGGAGATTCTGAGCTCTATAGTCTGAGCTCTATAGTCTGAAGGGGAAATTCTATTTATTCCTCATGTGTATAGGTTCTTTGTATCTTTAAGAACTAGTCCATCTCTTATATATCTATGTACATAAGCCTCATGTGGTGGATTTTAAAAAATACTGAACATATTTATGTTTCCCCTGTTTCACAAATCATTTTATTCTGATTCCACAAGCATCTCTAAGAGCAGAGTCTTTTTTGTTATGTTAATCACCATACATTACATCATTAGTTTTTGATGTAGTGTTCCATGATTCATTTTTTTGCGTATAACACCCAGTGCTTCATGCAGAACGTGCCCTCCTTAATACCCATCACCAGGTTAACCCATTCCCCCACCCCCTTCCTCTCTAGAACCCTCAGTTTGTTTTTCAGAGTCCATAGTCTAAGAATAGAGTCTTTTGGGTTATCTAACAGAATTTTCACCCCTTTCTAGGTTGGGATATAACCCTTTTTTATTTATGATGCCACAATGGAAATTTTCCCCCAAATGAAAAATTTCTGTCATATAACATCAGGTTACTTTTTATTATTAATATGTTGTTGATTACTATTGTTAATATGTAGTTGAGCAGTTTTGTTGCTTCACCAATGGGTCTCAAGGTTTTGGTCTAATAAGTGTTCATTAAACTTCCTACAGTATTTGGTAGATGTTGCCCTCTGAACCAGCAGCATGTCCCTGGATCATGTAGACAACCACTTGGCCTGACTTGCTGGAGTCTGGGTGCTAGGCCATTTCCTGGCTTACCAAGAAGCCTTTTCAGAGGGAAGGACAGAGGTACTAAGTTGCAGTAGTGCCATTGACCTGAAAAATGCTACAAAATGACCTCGCATCTCTGCAAAATGAGTATACTAGCTTTTGGAATGGAAGGTTCAAGCCCTTTGGAAATATTTAATGCTGTTCGAGCAAAGCAGAAGCCTAAAGCATTGGGCCCAGGCCAAGGATCACATTCAGGAAAGCTGGATCAGCTACAAGGACAGAGTTCCATTTTGCTGGGGCTGAAGTTCTTGGGGTTCCAGGATTGATCCAAGAGCCGTTATTCTGGATTAGAGGCATTAAGGGCACTGGCCTGGGACAAAGAGTGGGCAGCTCCTTCCTTAGGCCCTCAAGTTCTCCTGCTGAGGGAGGAGTGTACAGCCTAAAGACTGGTAAGGCCAAAATATCCTCAAGTGTGCAGTTGAAAGGAATGGAATGCCCAAGGCAATGGGACCTCATGGGAACCTGTAACCATATCAGAGTCTTGGAGTGATGACTAGAAATTTGTATTTTAGATCCAAGTGAGGAGATTTCTATGCATGATGGTGTCTTTTGGGCAGTTTAACGTAACTGCCATCTAAATAATTGTCTCTGGCATGACCACTTGAATGAACAAAGAGGTGAGTGTTTTCTTGGTCTTTAATGTGGTGCACTGGACTCAGATGCAGGTGAACCTCTGTTTAGGGTAGCCCTAGTAGGATCACAGTGCATCTGGAAATTGGATTTGTAAGTTATCTCTCAAGTATACATTATGTATAGTGACAAAATAACCAATCCGTAGGGTCAGCGAAGATTTATGCTCTGTGAATTGTAAGACTGTTTCTGCAGATTCCTACCTTTTTACTGAGCTTGTCCCCACCCTTGGCCAGCGTAAAATTGCATGAGCATTGCCTGGTCTCTGCTGGGGGCCCATATACCTCAGAAGTTGATGATGCTGTCTCTGCCCCATCTGGTTGGGTGGATACTACGTTGTCTGAATCTGGTCAGATTGTGTGGTATGACAGAAGGCTGAAGGAGATGGCTGTGACTCCAAGTGTAGCCTCAGTCCTGCTATGGCCTCCATTACTGATCAATATTTGCAGGATTTACAGGTGACACAGGGATGACTTCTGGAATGGCAAGAGCCATTTCAGACCTGCCTTGATCTTTAGCACATTCTGTTCAAGGAGATCATTCAAGTAGGTGACTGGATCTGGCTCTTCTCCCATCTCACCTGGAAGACCGTCTCTGAGAGCTGAGAATCAATTCAGGGGCCCATTTCACATGAAAGAGGTTGTAAGCTTGTCACCAGCTCATCTGCCTTTTTTCCATATTCAAGCATACTAACCCAGCACTTTTGACCATGTTCAGTGACATCCGGTCTGTGTGGAGCCTGCACTGTGTCCTTTGTCATCATGATCCACGACAGTGATAAAGTATAAGAAGGATTCGTTCCTCTGCCCTCATCATCCTCCCAGTCACTGCCTGATGGCAACTCCTGACCATAGGGAACTCAGGCCCCAAGTCCTCTGCCTATGGTTTCTGCTGTAACCTGTTGTTGCGTCCATGGCTTGCACAACCTAATATCACCTGCCAAAAGGGATGGTAGTGACCAGAATACAGAGGTCTTGTTACATGGTGTGAGGCCCTGTCAGAAATCGTGATACATGTGCCTTCTTCCAGAAACCTCACTATGGACTGTGGACAGAGTATGGCTCTGAGCAGAGCAAACTTGAGGACGGGTCAGGTTGGTGAGCAAGGCCTGCTCTTCCGTTTATTCTCAGACTGAAAATTTACTTAGCCTACAGTGAAGCAAAGATACAAAGGCAACAAAATTTCTAGGAAAAAGTAATATATGCTCCAGCTAGAGAGAAGGCAGATGCCCGGGTCTCAACAAAAAATGTTTCAACAAGGGGCGCCTGGCTGGCTGGTGGAACATGTGACTCTTGACCTTGGGGTTTTGAGTTAGAGTCTCACACTGGGCAGACATTACTTAAAAAAAAAAAAAAAAAAGCTTTCCACAAAGCTTTCCAATTAAAGCTTTCGACAATCTAAAGAAAAAAAAGTTTCAACATGACTTGCTTGCTCACTGGGAAAAGCAACAGAAACGAGGGTTTGCTAAGGATTTGGTTATCACAGCTCCTAATTTAGAAGGGAAGTCTCTGACCTGGTGTAACCACAAAGTTTCCACTTTCTTTATTTTGTTATTACTGAGTTAATTACTCAGGAAGCATGGGGTTATTATTAATTTATGATCACTAGTACTAATGATATTATCAGTATTAACAACTATTTGCATAGTGCTTTCTCGTTTATGAAGCTCTAATGTGTATTATCTCATTTTCTCACGGTGAATTCCTTGGAGAAACCCCACATTTATCATCCTCATTTTCTCAGTGAATTCATCCTTTTCATTAATATATTAAAAACTCAGTTAGTAACCAAACAGAAGATTTTCAGAAAGAAAACAGTTGAATTCTCCAGAATTTAGAATTTGATATGAGCTAGCTTTTGTTATTTGCAGTGTTAGCTTCATGCTTCTTAATAAGCACTGAGAGGAAATATTTTTTAAAAAATCTAGAAAATAAGAGCACATAAAGACAGTAGCAAATAGAAGCTCTATCCAGGAAGAGATTATATATAATATATCAAAGGACAAGATACAGATTAGTGCTTCTCAAACTTTACCTTGGGGTCTGGTTGACATGCAGACTCAGGCCTGAGTTTCTGCATTTGTAGCAAACTCCAGATGAAGACACCCTGCAGGTGCAGACCACACCTGGAGACATAAACCCAGAAGGAGGTTTCCTAATGACTAGGTACCTGCTAGGGGACAGATTAGGGAGAGTGTGTTACCAGCAGGGAGTATGTTGGAACAAGGAGTCACAGGGTGTGCTTCCAACCGTGTCTACACCTCTTCACTGAGCGGATGGGGAGAGGGAGGCTCTCACAGCATTTGGGAGACACCTTAAACAAAAGCTAAGGTCCGTGATGTGAGCTTGGTGAGTTGGAGATTGTTCTTTTGAAGTTCTGGCCAGTGAATAAGGAGTGCTGCCCAGTGGAGTGATTGCTAAATTGTATTTTCACTGTCTTTAAAAATAATGAGATTTTGTGTGTGCATGTGTGTATTTTCACCACTGGACTATCAGTATACCCCTGTGTTAAAGAAGAGACTCTGTCCATCAGTTCTTCCTCATTCTAGCCTGGGGCGAGCCTGGATGGTGGGGCACCCGAGGGAATGCCTGGGGGTGTCAGGTGGGGAGAGTATGTAAAGTCTAGTGAGTCCATGAGACAAGAAGGCAGAATGTGTTCTTTGGAGCAGATATGGTGAAAACTAAGGGAGACCAAACTCTCCTGTGCCTGCAGTAGGAGAGACTTCAGACACAGCCAGAATACCAGGAGCTTGTGGCCAAAGGAAAGAGTGGGGGTGGGGAGGTGGGGGCGTTAGTGAGAAGAGCCAGACCAAGGAGGTGGCTCTGAGGCCCCGACAGTGGTCATGGGGGGCCTGAAGCCTCCTTTGAGTATCCCAGCCCTCATCCTTTAAGGCAGGGTTGGCAGAGTTTCCTGTAAAGGGCCACATAGCAAATGTGTTCAGCTTTGCAGTGTCTATTCCAGCAACGTCACTGTGCCCCAAAGTAGCCACAGTCAGGACTGAAAGGAGTGGGCATGGCAGGGTGTCAGTAAAACTATTTATGGACATTGAAATGTGAAATGTGAAGTTGATATAATTTTTTTGCCCCCAAATCTTGTTTTTTGGGCTTCTTTCCAACCACTTAAAAGTGTGAAAGACATTCGTAGCTTGCTGGCTGCACAAAGACAGGAGGCAGGGTGGCTTTGTCTCACACCTGGGGTTTGCTGGGTTGGTTTGACAGGATCCTGGTGGATAGAACTTTCACTGCAAAATTTTAGAAATAGTAATAAGATGGCACAAAATCTTGCATATAAAATATGATTAGACAATAAATTAAATGGTTAAGAATGGAAAAATTGGGATTTTTCCATAATAAGGACATAAAAAAACCCCACTGAGGTTGTTCTTTCTAATATGCAAAGCATGCAAAAATAAACTTATTTCAAACAGTGACAAAATTCTTTTATAGCACATTACAGAGTATTTGTTTATATCTGACGTTCATAGCAGTTAGGACAGGCATGCACCCCATTTCACAGAGGAAGAAACTCATGCCCACAGAGCTAGTGTCCCTGACCCAAGGTGGCCGTGCTACAAGAGAAGGGCCAGGAGTCATGTTCAGATCCTCCCCTTACAGATACTCTTCTTGTTTTTGCTTTCCCATATAGGTGGTCCTTTGGAAGGACTGTATTATTTTTATTTTTTAAGTAGGTGCCATGCCCAGTGTGGAACCCAACACGGGGCTTGAACTCATGACCCTGAGATCTTGATCTCAGGGCCTAACCGACTGAGCCACTCAGGTGCCTCTAGAACTGTATTCTGAAATATGCTTTCTAAGTCACTTGGAACATGGAACTTTTCTCTTTAGAGAAAGAAAACAATAATTAGGTCCCCAGGCTATCCAAAAATGGCCATTTCAACTGTAATATAATACAACTGCAGTCCGCAGAGCACTAGGGGTTCTGGGTCCTGGGGGCTATGAGAAGTAGGAAGGAGGGGTCAAATTAATTTTTTTTGCCCATGAGTGGCCGTCGACAAAATTTCCAAGCAGTCAGTGATGTCTGTGGCACTTCTGTCTTGACCTCCTGCTCTCCCATCTCTGGCCATCAGGGTCCCTGATTTGCCCCCAAGCCCTCCTGTAACACCTTCCAGGAGCTCAGCCTCACCCGGATCTGTGGAGGAGCTTGTAAAAACTACCAATCCCTGGGGTCCACCTCCACCGTCATTAATTGGTCGGGGTGGGGCCTGCGCATTCCTCAGTTTTAAGCTTCCCAGGTGATTCAGATAGGGGGCCAGCTTTGAGAACCACCGTGGTGGCTAAACCCAAACCTCCCTTCTAGTCATGTAGCCAACTTCAGCCAAGTGCTGGGAAAGCTGCTGATGAAGCAATTTCACACCGGTTTGGTCTCCCATTTGGTTACTAAGCCTGTTAAACCGAACTGGTCAATATGTTTGTCCTCCCAGCTCTGATCACAACTGCCCGAGGCCAGACTGTTGTTTCTGGTCTCGAGGAATATTTCTCAGTCTCTCTGTGCTGAAGAATCATTTTCCTTTTCTTCTTTAAAAGTTTTTTTCCCTCAATGTTACTTTATCAAAGACATTGAAAACGCTTTACTAGAAAAAGGAAATGAAGAGATCCACAAAGTACATGCCCCAGTCTTTTATGATGAGCTTCAACAGACATAAAATGACTCTCATTGCTCTAAAACTATCTCCGTTTCTGTACCAGTCGCGGACTAGCAGGAGGTTGGCAGCGGTGCGTGCCCTTGCCAGGCCCACGCTGTGGAGGGGCCCCGGGCTGCGGTGCGTGCTCACACAGCCTCCTCACCTGTCTGCTTGCCGTTCCCTGAGTAGATATGCTTTCACTTTTTAATGCTTTTGCCCCTAGTTCCCTCTGCTTTCTTATATTCGCTGCCTTCAAACCCGTGAATATGTCATCTTCTGGACGAAGCTTTCTCTGACTCCACCTGGATGATATAGATAATTTCTTCATTTGACAATTACGTGTGTGTGTGTGTGTGTGTGTGTTTCAGCTACCGTCCTCTGCTGTTGCTAGGCCACACTACCTAATTTGTGGAGCCCGGTGCATAATGAAAATGTGGGGCCTCTGTCTAAAAAACATTGAGAATTTCAGGATGGAGATAGTGTGTCTGAAATCGTGTGTACAGTGTGTGCTCTGATACATTTATATATTGTAATGTGATTGCCACTGTAACAATAATTTATCACATGACATAATTATAGTACAATATGGTCTATATTCATTATACTGTGGATTAGATCTCTATGGCTTATTTAACTACTTGTTGCAAGGGAGCCTTCTGAGCTTGGGGCCCTGGGTGGACTGCATGGATCACATGCCCCAGAGGCCAGCCCTGGCCTTATCTTTGCGCTTGCCTTACAGCGGCACACATGACACCGACTTGTAATTATCTGAGTGTGCATGGAGGTGGAGAAGACTCTATGTGTCAGAATGCCTTATAGGGACCGTGAAGTCTGTGGCCCGGAGGAACTTTGGTAGGATGGGAGCCAGCTTCCTGAGGAGCATGCACTCCTGCAGTGGATTTTCACTAAATGCCATTAAAAACTTTTCCACCAATAGCAGGGCTCCGGCTGCTTTACAGTGTAGGGTATGCACGTTTATGTTCCAAGCTGAAGCTCTTGGCACTGTAGGTGGAGGAGAAGCTGGTTGTCATGCAGGAAAAAGACGCGGCAGGAGGACAGGGCTGTGGTGGTGATGGAGAGAGAGTGGAAGGGATGGCTGATCCCATAAGCATACTAGGAGAGTCAGCAACGGGATATGCGACATGCGTGTGCCCTCTGCCCCCATGACCTCCACTCCTGGTCCCCATGGAGGCCAAAGCTCTGTGAAGGAGCTGCCCCTTTGAAGGACACAGAATTGTTGAATCCAGAATCAAGATTGAAGCTCTTAGCCTAATTTTGGCTCCTGCATCTCTGTTTCTTCTAAGAGACGACAGTCTCCCGTCAGTGTGTATCGATATGGATCGAGTGGAGCAGTTTGGGCCTTAAGCAGAGCATGTCTCTCAGTGGCACAGTTTTAGCTAGTATTACAAAATCAATGGAAAGACCGATAGGCAGCAGTTCAGGGAGCTTTTTGATGCAGAAGAGCCCTGCGGGGCAATACGCCCTCTAGTGTCAGGAACTGTAAGGAAAAGTGGGTGCGGAAAAGGCACCAACGGAAATTTGCTTTCCCCTCAGGCACTCACTCACGCTGTTTTCTGTCTCCAAACTCCTAAATTTCTTGGCTCCCCCAGAGTCTCTTGCTGGGTTTCTCTCATGGCCTTTGGAGCCTGGGGAGGGAAGAGAGGGAAGGAATTCTAGTCATGGGGATCAGTTTGAGGGGACTCCCCAAGACCTACTTTTTTAGGGACTAGCACTTTCCAACAGCCCTCCCAGGTGGGGCTCTCTGTTGTGCTGGATTATCTCTTGAACTTGATCTTTAGATAATAATTAATACTTGGAATGTTGGTCAATGAACAGATGCTGTTTCTAACCCAGATACCTCCTTCTAGGTATTTGCATCTCAGGCCGGGCAGCTATGACCATGAGGCGGCTCAGAGGTACTATTTGAAATAGCTGCTTCTTTGATGCTTAGTCAAATGGCCTGGACAAGCTGGCCATTTGTAGGAACCTGCGTGTCACACCTGCCCTGGGCACCCCACACGCCCCTGAGAATACCCTTTCCATGCTGTGTGCCCCCACCTCGTCTCTCTCCTGTTAGCACACAGCTTTCATGTTGATCTTTGTGTTTGTCTTGTTCCTGACTATGGCCTCAGCTTGCTCTTCCCCTGCAGTGGGATGCAGATGAGTATACTGAAGAAAGGCTCCTTCTAAGGTTTGGCTGAATCGGAGGGTGGGGAACTTTTTCTGAAGGCCTCAGAAGCAGGAGCTCTTAGAAAGGCAGAGGGCCTGCAGAGGAGGAGAAAAAGCCTCTCTCCTAAGACTTCTGTACCCCTGCTCACTGCTGAGGATGAGCCAAGCTTCTCGGCTGCCTTTTCTCTTTGCAGGTTGGATTGGTATAATCTGCTCCCTGCATGGCTTAAACAACGGCAGTCAGGGCTGCAGGCCAACGGCCAATCCTTCATGCTGGAGGACTCCACTTTCTGGATCTTCGGGGGCTCCATGCACTATTTCCGTGTGCCTAAGGAATACTGGAGGGACCGTTTGCTGAAGATGAAAGCCTGTGGCTTGAATACCCTCACCACGTGAGTGCTGGCCCACCCCACCACCAAGAATTGGCATCTGTCGCATCTGTGTCCTGGGCTTCTTCAAGGCACCCCAGACTGTAGGTCTTCATTGTGTCAGGATTGGGGGAGCCCTGCCAGATCCTGAACGTGAGCTGTCCCTGAATAGAATCTTTAGGCTGAGCTTTGTGGGGAAAAATATAGGAGGAGCCCACCCCTCTGCATAGGTCTGCCGGGTTCGACAGCCTCCTTCCCTCACCTGCACAGCACTCCCCGTTAGTGCGGATGAGAAGACAGGATGGATGTATAAGCTTTAGAGGAACAGAAAGAGCAATGGCATACAAAGGAATACAGTGAAGGAGGTGAGTGTAGGTGTAGGAGGTGATTAAATTATCCAATTTTTCTTTTTTTTAAACAAGCACTCCAGCTCCCAATTTATTCAGCAAATGAATGTGATCTTTTGCAAAATAGCTTCCTTGGGAAAGCTGTTTTCAGGCAAAAATATATGATTACAGATCAAGGATGTGGATTTTCTTGAGTGGTTCATGAGCTAGCTTTGAAGACAATTTCTAAAATGAATTACAGGAATGTTCTGGGCCATCACAGCATAGATGAAACAAATGTATATGGTTTTCCAGAAGGAGTACTTAAAAGGATCCATTTATTTGCATATGTAAATTCTGGTCCTGGGGGTACATTCACACATCACAGGACTTCTGAAGCTTGTGGGAATATTGCAGGCTAAGCATTTTACCTTATAAAAGCTAGGTAATCTGTATTTTCTTCAACAGGGAACTCCTGAGTCTGAATTGGAAGCAAGCAAACCTCCTCCCCCTTTACCTGTGCACATTCTTTACAGTTGGAGAGGGCTCCACTGGAAGCCAGGGGTGGGTGGGAGTCCAGGAGAGGAGCGGCTGTGTTACCTCTACCTCTTGAGTTGGGCCCCTTAAAGAACTTATTTCCTTTCCTTATCTTCTAAAGAGAAGATATAAGGAAAGAATTCTTTGGAATTTTGATTCCTTCAGTAAAAATAGGACTGCCCACTGAGGTTTCCTCTTATCTTACTTTTAACTTTTTCTTTTAAGAAGTTACTTTTTTTTTTCCTCTGATGAAGAAAAAGTGGGAGAGATGGGGAGGGAGGGAGGGAGGAAGTGGGGGGAGTGCATGCTCAAGCTCACCTGTGGTCACATCTCATGCTTCACCCAAAGCTTACTGGCCTTCTCTTCCTTCTCCTAAGGAGATGAGGTATTAGCCTCCCAGGGACTGGCCCTGGATTCTCTAAGGTCCCTAGGTCTCTTCACTTAGTTCTTGGTTCCAATCCTGACACCATTAAGACCTGTACCTAAGAAATACATCTTCAACCATCATAGTGGGTTTTGGGGTAAAGAAGGTAATCTAGAAGACAAAGTGGAATAAATGAAAAGCTCATTCCTGTAATTATCTATTACAGCTATGTTCCATGGAACCTCCATGAGCCAGAAAGAGGCAAATTTGACTTCTCTGGGAACCTGGACCTGGAGTAAGTGCTCTTGCTGCTTCTATAGCCTGGCCTGGGGTGGGGAGGCAGAGAGGTGGCCCCCTGGGGTTGATCAGGAACCATGGGACCATCTCGGTTCTGCTTTGAGAACCAAAGAGAGGCGGGTCAGGAGCCTTGTTCTCAGGACCCACATGCTCTCCATGAACCTGTTACTCCTGGGGGTCTGGGTCTGCCTCCTCTGAGCCCAGACCTCTTCACTGCAGCCCAGAGATGCCTAATCCCCAGTGTCTGCCCTGCTTTGCAGTGTGGGCCAGCCGCCTGTGCTGGGACCGGGGTTGCCCCTCTATGGTCGCAAGGCTGTTGGGGTCAGGTTCACTGTTAGGACCCCCCTGTACCCTGTTTGATGCCCTTCCTCCTTATGCCCCCAGTGGGGCTGTGCAGAAGGTCCTGGGCTGGGAGCAGGTGAGAACCCAGCTCCCAGGGCCTGTGAAGGGAGGGAGGAGAGGAGCTGGGCAGCTCCACCACCTTGTGATGCTGGGCTTGTCCCCATCCTCCCCTCTGTGTCTTGAGAGCTGCTGACACTGACCTCCCTAGGGCCTTTGTGCTGATGGCTGCGGAGATCGGGTTGTGGGTGATTCTGCGTCCAGGCCCCTACATCTGCAGTGAGATTGACCTTGGGGGCTTGCCCAGGTGAGTGGGGCTGTGAGGGGCTTCAGCTGTGGCTTGAGCTGGACCTCTGTGCTTCTGCAAAACAGTAATCACAATTGGAGGTTTAATTTTGCTGCTAAAGTATATTCTTATTCTGTACTGAAATTCCTTTTCAAAATAAGTGATGCCCAAAGGAGGCCATTTTAAATGATGTCACTTTATTTGATAAAGTATAAGAGAAACAAATTATCGTTTTTGTTTTGTTTTCTCTTCAAATCTCAGGCTTTAATGAATTATGGAGTAGAAATCTGGACGGTAATCACCTGGTACCACATTCATTCCTTGTCCTCATCATTACTGCCATTAATTTTCAACAAAAAGACTTTCTTTTAATAGGCATAATCTTTCCCATCTTCAGGGCGTTCCAGACGGTTAGATCCACTTTCTTCCTACCCGATGCCGCCCCAAGGGGGAAGAAGGCTGGTCCTGTTTGCCTTGTGGTCTTCTTCGGGAATGGCCTCTCCCCACAGCACAGCCACCAGGCCAGGCCTTGTTTTCTCTCCTGTCTCCAGAGCGACCCATCCCTTCCCTAAGGACCCCAAGCAGGCTCTATCTCCATCTCCTTCACTCTCTAGGATCACTTCTCTGTCTCTGTGCCCTTGACAAGGCTGCGCACACAGCCAGGGTGCCCTCCCCCTGCACCGAGGGATTAGAAATCTGTGTGTCAGCGATGTCCTCGGGCTCAGCCGGAGCTGCCAGGGGGAGGACAGGATTTAAGTGTTGGCTTAGAAGCAGCGGGAGCTCCAGCACTCAGCCCTCCTCCTGGGCGGCACTGTCCATTCAGGTCCTGGCACGGGGGCACACCCCAGGGAGGCCCAAACAAGCAGAGACCCAGTGTTGATGAGAAGCTCGACCCTTTTAGGTGAGATGGAGGGTGGAGGTATCTAGAGGAAGCTGCTCTCTCCTTAAACACTTTTACCTAACATAAATTGATAATTTTCTGACTCCGCTCAGGACTTGCACATTAGGACAAGAAGCATCAGAGCCTTTATAAGAAAATATAAGTGTTTTCTCAGAATTTCAAGTGAGAAGGAAAAGTTCCTGACTCCAGCTCTGGAAGGAATGATCTGTGTACACCTGGGGAATATGATCACAATGGACAGGTTGTGGGAAGCATTCACCTTCTTGCTCATCAGCAACTCCCCTGAGCTGAGCTCTGAAGAGCTGAGGAGGCTGATGCTAATGAGCCCCCTGGGTCAGCCTAGAGAGAAGTGGGGAGAAGTGGGATTAGCCTCTCATGGCCTCTCTGTCAGGCCTGGTTTTCTGGGTGACACTGGAAGGTTGCATCTGGCCCCAGTGATTCCTTAACCGCTTTGGCTTCACCCCTTTGTAAGGAGATGTTAGAATAAATGCTTTAACACTGGGCTTCAGTTCAGTGAAAAGCTTTTCTCGCTCTGACTGGCAGCCAGACCTATAGCCACAAAGCTGGAAATAAAATCCCTAGCAATGCTGGTTGTCTTTTCGTAGGGAAGCAGTGCAGAGTGCAGGGCTGGAGCTGTAGCAGAGTTTGCCCCTGATCTGTTTGCACAATCTCCTGCTCCTGGCTGAGTGGAGGTAGTGGGGTGGGAATGGTCCCACTCTCCCCAAGACTCTGAAGCTGCTTCTTTTCTCCCCACCATCATCCTGCCCAGAACAAACCCACAAACAGTGCAACTAATTCCCACCCCCCCTTTTATTCAAGCTGGTTACTCCAAGACTCTGGCATGAGGCTGAGAACAACTTACAAGGGCTTCACCGAAGCAGTGGACCTTTATTTTGATCACCTGATGTCCAGGGTGGTGCCACTCCAGGTAAAAGCGAGGAGCCTCCTCTTTGATCTTCAACTGTCTTCCTACTGGGAGTAAATAGTCCTGGGGGACCTCTCAGACCAGGGGCTCACAGTTCCTTTCAACACAGGAATGCATTCTTCTCCACTGCCTGAGATCTATAATTGGAGGGGTTTGTAATAGTTGTCTTTTAAAAGATGTATTTCGGTGTTGTCTTGGGGGGTATAGTGCTGAAGGGACAGACAGGCACAAGGACATACGTTCATCCAAACGGTGTCAGAGCTGCCACATGTGATGTGTTGGTAACTGAAAAACCCACCAACTGGTGTCCCAATAGCATACTAACCGGCTCAGTCCTACATGGAGAGGAGCGTAAATGGATGGGCCCTTACCTGTAAGACAGCAGGACTTTTTGTAGTTATAAAATTACAGCTGATGACTTTTCAAGGTACATCTTTTTGCTACCTACCAAAAAGGGGCTGTGTGTGTGGTATACATTTTATCCAAAACATAGGTGATAAAAATGAATTTTGGGGAGAAAGTATCTTATCATTGCATGTAATATTTGGAAGCAATAAGAAGGCAGGAATGGGAATAATTAATTCAAGAGCTTATATAAAAATTAGAAGAGTTATGCTGAGAAATTAGTACATTTATAAAAAAATTAGTAAGTATATCTATAAAATTGCTCTTGAGTCAATGGTTTGGAATGTTCACAGCACACATAGATCAAAGGAATTACTTGACCATTTGTAGGGTAAGCAAATAAAACACAGGGTATTCAGTTAAATTTGAATTTCAGATAAACAAAGAATATGTTTTTTAGTATAAATATGTCCTAAATATTGCATGGGACATACCTGTGTTAAAAATATTCATAACTTATATAAAAATTTATTCATTGTAAATTCAAGTTTATTTTTTTCAGATTTTTTTTATTATTATGTTCTGTTAATCACCATACATTACATCATTAGTTTTTGATGTAGTGTTCCATGATTCATTGTTTGCGTAAAACACCCAGTGCTTCATGCAGTACATGCCCTCTTTAATACCCATCACCAGGCTAACCCATCCCCGCACCCCCCTCACCTCTAGAACCCTCAGTTTGTTTCTCAGAGTCCATAGTCTCTCATGGTTCGTCTCCCCCTCTGATTCCCCCTCCTTCATTTTTCCCTACTATCTTCTTTTTTTTAACATATAATGTATTATTTGTTTCAGAGGTACAGGTCTGTGATTCAACAGTCTTGCACAATTCACAGTGCTCACTGTAGCACATACACTCCCCAATGTCTATCACCCAGCCACCCCTACCCTCCCACCACCCACTACAACAGCAACCCTCAGTTTGTTTCCTGAGATTAAGAATTCCTCATATCAGTGAGGTCATCTGATACATGTCTTTCTCTGATTGACTTATTTCACTCAGCATAATAACCTCCAGTTCCATCCACGTCATTGCAAATGGCAAGATTTCATTCCTTTTGATGGCTGCATAATATTCCATTGTATATATATACCACATCTTCTTTATCCATTCATCTGTCGATGGACATCTGGGTTCTTTCCACAGTTTGGCTATTGTGGATATTGCTGCTATAAACATCGGGGTGCACATACCCCTTCGGATCCCTACATTTGTATCTTTGTGGTAAATACCAAGTAGTGCAATTGCTGGATCGTGTTGAGCTCTATTTTCAACTTTCTGAGGAACCTCCATACTGTTTTCCAGAGGGGTTGCACCAGCTTGCATTCCCACCAACAGTGTAGGAGGGTTCCCCTTTCTCCACATCCCCGCCAACATCTGTCATTTCCTGACTTGTTCATTTTAGCCATTCTGACTGGTGTGAGGTGGTATCTCATTGAGGTTTTGATTTGGATTTCCCTGATGCCGAGCGACGTTGAGCACTTTTTAATGTGTCTGTTGGCCATTTGGAGGTCTTCTTTGGAAAAATGTCTGTTCCTGTCTTCTGCCCATTTCTTGATTGGATCATTTGTTCTTTGGGTGTCGAGTTTAAGAAGTTCTTTATACATTTTGAATACTAGCCCTATATCTGATATATCATCTGCAAATATCTTCTCCCATTCTGTCAGTTGTCTTTTGGTTTTCTTGACTGTTTCTTTTGCTATGCAAAAGCTTTTTATCTTGATGAATTCCCAATAGTTCATTTTTGCCCTTGCTTCCCTTGCCTTTGGCGATGTTTCTAGGAAGAAGTTGCTGCAGCTGAGGTCGAAGAGGTTGCTGCCTGTGTTCTCCTTTAGGATTTTGATGGACTCCTGTTTCACATTGAGGTCTTTCACCCATTTTGAGTCCTTTTTTGTGTGTGGTGTAAGGAAATGATCCAGGTTCATTCTTCTGCATGTGGCTGTCCAATTTTCCCAACACGATTTGTTGAAGAGACTGTCTTTTTTCCATTGGACATTCTTTCCTACTTTGTCAAAGATTAGTTGACCATAGAGTTGAGGGTCCATTTCTGGGCTTTCTATTCTATTCCGTTGATCTATGAGTCAGTTTTTGGGCCAGTACCATACTGTCTTGATGATGACAGCTTTGTAATAGAGCTGGAAGTCCGGAATTGTGATGCCGCCAGCTTTGCTTTTCTTTTTCAACATTCCTCTGGCTATTCGGGGTCTTTTCTGGTTCCATACAAATTTTAGGATTATTTGTTCCATTTCCTTGAAAAAAGTGGATGGTATTTTGATGGGGATTGCATTGAATGTGTAGATTGCTCTAGGTAGCATTGATATCTTCACAGTATATGTTCTTCCAATCCATGAGCATGGAACATTCTTCCATTTCTTTGTGTCTTCCTCAATTTCTTTCATGAGTATTTTATAGTTTTCTGACACAGATCCTTTGTCTCTCTGGTTCGATTTATTCCTAGGTATCTTATGGTTTTGGGTGCAATTGTAAATGGGATCGACTCCCTAATTTCTCTTTCTTCTGTCTTGCTGTTGGTGTATAGGAATGCCACTGATTTCTGTGCATTGATTTTATATCCTGCCACTTTACTGAATTCTTGTATGAGTTCTAGCAGTTTTGGGGTGGAGTCTTTTGGGGTTTCCACATAAAGTATCATATCATCTGCAAAGAGTGAGAGTTTTTCTTCCTTGCCAATTTGGATGCCTTTTATTTCTTTTTGCTGTCTGATTGCTGTGGCTAAGACTTCTAGTACTATGTTGAATAGCCATGGTGATAGTGGACATCCCTGCCGTGTTCCTGACCTTAGGGGGAAAGCTCTCAGTTTTTCCCCATTGAGAATGATATTCGCTGTAGGTTTTTCAGAGATTGCTTTTATGATATTGAGGTATGTACCCTCTATCCCTATACTCTGAAGAGTTTTGATTAAGAAAGGATGCTGTACTTTGCCAAATGCTTTTTCTGCATCTATTGAGAGGATCATATGGTTCTTGTTCTTTCTTTTATTAATGTATTGTATCACATTGATTGATTTGCAGATGTTGAACCAGCCTTGCAGCCCAGGGATAAATCCCACTTGGTCGTGGTGAAGAATCCTTTTAATGTACTGTTGGATCCTATTGGTTAGTATTTTGGTGAGAATTTTTGCATCCATGTTCATCAAGGATATTGGTCTGTAATTCTCCTTTTTGATGGGGTCTTTGTCTGGTTTGGGGATCAAGGTAATGGTGGCCTCATAAAATGAGTCTGGAAGTTTTCCTTCCATTTGTATTTTTTGGAACAGTTTCAGAAGGATAGGTATTAATTCTTCTTTAAATGTTTGGTAGAATTCCCCTGGGAAGCCATCTGGCTCTGGTCTTTGGTTTGTTGGGGGATTTTGAATGACTGCTTCAATTTCCTTAGTGGTTATACGTCTGTTCAGGTTTTCTATTTCTTCCTGGTTCAATTTTGGTAGTTGATGCCTCTCTAGGAATGCATCCATTTCTTCCAGATTATCGAATTTGCTGGCATAGAGTTACTCATAATATGGTCTTATAATTGTTTGTATTTCTTTGGTGTTGGTTGTGATCTCTCCTCTTTCATTTGTGATTTTATTTATTTGGGTTATTTCTCTTTTCTTTTTGATAATCTGGCCAGCGGTTTATCAATCTTGTTAATTCTTTCAGAGAAGCAGCTCCTAGTTTCTTTGATCTGTTCTACTGTTCTTTTAGTTTCTATTTCATTGATTTCTGCTCTGATCTTTATTATTTCTCTTCTCCTGCTGGGGTTAGGTTTTATTTGTTGTTCTTTCTCCAGCTCCTTTAGGTGTAGGGTTAGGTTGTATATTTGAGACCTTTCTTGTTTCTTGAGAAAGGCTTGTATTGCTATCTACTTTCCTCTTAGGATGGCCTAGGCTGCATCCCAAAGATTTTGAACCATTGTGTTTTCATTTTCATTTGTTCCCATGAATTTTTTTAATTCTTCTTTAATTTCCTGGTTGACCCATTCATTCTTTAGTAGGATGCTCTTTAGCCTCCATGTATTTGAGTTCTTTCCGACTTTCCTCTTGTGATTGAGTTCTAGTTTCAAAGCATTGTGGTCTGAAAATATGCAGGGAATGATCCCAGTCTTGTGGTACCAGTTGAGACCTGATTTGTGACCTAGGATGTGATCAATTCTGGAGAATATTCCATGGGCACTAGAGAAGAATGTGTATTCTGTTGCTTTGGGATGGAATGTTCTGAGTATATCTGTGAAGTCCATTTGGTCCAGTGTGTCATTTTAGGTCTTTTGTTCCTTGTTGATGTTTTGCTTAGATGATCTGTCCATTTCAGTCAGGGGGGTGTTAAAGTCCCCCACTATTATTGTATTGCTGTCGATGTGTTTCTTTGGTTTTGTTATTAATTGCCTTATATAATTGGCTGCTCCCATGTTGGGGGCATAGATATTTACAATTGTTAGATCTTCTTGTTGGATAGACCCTTTAAGTAGGATATAGTGTCCTTCCTCATCTCTTATTACAGTCTTTGGTTTAAAATCTAATTTGTCTGATATAAGGATTGCCACCCCAGCTTTCTTTTGGTGTCCATTAGTATGGTTAATGGTTTTCCACCCCCTCACTTTCAATCTGGGGGTGTCTTTGGGTCTAAAATGAGTCTCTTGCAGACAGCATATCGATGGGTCTTGTTTTTTTATCCAGTCTGATAGCCTGTGTCTTTTGATTGGGGCATTTAGCCCATTTACATGCAGGGTAACTCTTGAAAGGTATGAATTTAGTGCCATTGTATTGCCTGTAAGGTGACTGTGACTGTATATTGTCTGTGTTCCTTTCTGGTCTATGTTACTTTTAGGCTCTCTCTTTGCTTAGAGGACCCCGTTCAATATTTCTTGTAGGGCTGGTTTTGTGTTTGCAAATTCCTTTAGTTTTTGTTTATCCTGGAAGCTTTTTATCTCTCCTTCTATTTTCAATGACAGCCTAGCTGGATATAGTATTCTTGGCTGCATATTTTTCTCATTCAGTGCTCTGAGTATATCATGCCAGTCCCTTCTGGCTTGCCAGGTCTCTTTGGATAGGTCTGTTGCCAGTATAATGTTTCTACCATTGTAGGTTACAGACCTCTTGTCCTGAGGTGCTTTCAGGATTTTCTCTTTGTCTCGGAGACTCGTAAGTTTTACTATTAGTTTTCAGGGTGTTGGCCTATTTTTATTGATTTTGAGGGGGGTTCTCTGTGCCTCCTGGATTTTTTGCCTGTTTCCTTCCCCAAATTAAGGTAGTTCTCTGCTGTAATTTGCTCCAATATACCTTCTGCCCCTCTATCTCTTTCTTCTTCTTCTGGGATCCCAATTATTCTAATATTATTTTGTCTTATGGCATCACTTATCTCTCAAATTCTGCCCTCGTGATCCAGTAGTTGTTTATCTCTCTTTTTCTCACATTCTTTATTTTCCATCATTTGGTCTTCTATATTACTAATTCTCTCTTCTACCTAATTTATCCTATTAGTTAGAGCCTCCATTTTTTATTGCACCTCATTAATAGCCTTTTTGATTTCGACTTGGTTAGATATTAGTTCTTTTATTTCTCCAGAAAGGGTTTCTCTAATATCTTCCATGCTTTTTTCAAGCCCAGCTAGTATCTTTAAAATCATCATTCTTAACTCTAGTTCCAACATATTGCTAATGTCCGTATTGATTAGGTCCCTGGCAGTCGGTACTACCTCTTGTTCTTTTTGTTGAGGTGATTTTTTCTGTCTTGTCATTTTGTCCAGAGGAGGATAGATGAATGAGAGAACAAAATGCTAACAGGGTAACAACATCCCCAGAAAATATAGACTAAACAAATCAGAAGAGAGTTCCCAGAAAGTGGTCACTTTCCTGTTCAGAGAGTTGCTGCTATTCTTTTCTTCGATCTCTTGAGTTCGTAGGTGTTCAGAATGGTTTGATCCTTATCTAGGTGAATTCCTGGGACCAGATGAAATTTATGTCTCCTACTCCTCCGCCATCTTGCTCTTCCACCTCATAAATTCAAGTTTAACCGGCTATCTTGTATTTTTATTTCTTAAGCCTAGAAGCCCTAATCATGAAAGAAGTAAGAAGCCAGAGAATTATTAGCCTGGATTTTTGTAAGGAAGCTGGGATTACTGAGATGATTCAGCAGGTTGTAGTAGATTGGGTGCTGGAGGTAGAGGCGGGGTTGTAGGGAAGTTCATGCCAGGAATATGGCTCAGGAGCATTGTTAAATATTTAAAAAAAAATCTGGGTATAACATAATTATTTTGTTTTTTGTTGTGGCAAAATATACATAAAATTTACTACTCTTACCATTTTTAAGTGTAGAGTTCACTGGCCTTACATCTATTCATATCATTGTGTGAACATTGCCACCATCCATTTCCTGAACTTTTTCATCTTCCCAAACTGAAACTCTATATCTATTAAACATTAACTTCCTATCTCCCCTCTCCATAACCTCTGGCCACCACCATTCTACTTTCTGTTGCTATGAAATTGACCATTCTAGGTACTTCATATAAGTAGAATCATACAGTATTTGTCCTGTTATAACTGGCTTCTTTCACTTAGCATGTCTTCAAGGTTCATCCACATCGTAGCACGTGTAGCAGGTGTTAGCATTTCCTTCCTTTTTAAGACTGAATAATAATCCTTTGTATGTATCATATTTTGTTCATCTATTCATTCATCAATGGACACCTAGGTTGCTTCTGCCTGTTGTGAATAATGTTATTATGCTAGTTAATCTTACTAAAGGTTTGTCAATTTTGTTAATCTTTCCAAAGAACTAACTCTTGGTTTTGTTGCTTTTTCTCTATTTTTTTATTATCTGTTTTTATCTCCGTTCTAATCTTTAATATATCCTTCCTTCTGCTACCTTTCAGTTTAGTTTGTTTCTTTTTTCTGTTTCCCTAGGGTGACTAGTTAGGTGTTGACTTAAGACCTTTTTTCTTTTTTAATGTGTTTACAGGTATAAATTTCCCTTTTAGCACTGCTCTTGCTGCATCCCATAAGTTTATGTTGAATTTTTATTTTCAGTTGTCTCAAGATATTTCCTGATTTCCTTGTTATTTCTTCTTTGAATCATTAGTTGTTTTTAATAATGTGTTAATTTTCACATATTTCTGGAATTTGAAATGTGAATTTTTGTGTTCTTTCTGCTGTTGGTTTCTATCCAATCTGGTTGTGATTGGAAAAGATACATTGTATGATTTCAGTCTTTAAAATTATTAAAATTTGTGTTGTGGCTTAACATATGATCTGTCCTGGAGAATATTCCATGTGTATAAATTTGAGAAAAATGTGTATTGTGTTATTGGATGAAATGTTCTATATATATTTGTTAAGTTCATTTGCTCTATAGTGTTTTTCAACTCTAAATCTAGATCTTTTCATTGGGGAGTTTAATCCATTTACATTTAAAGGAATTACTGATGGGGAAACATTTACTTTGGTCATTTTGTTATTTGTTTTCTCTATGTTTTATAGCTTTTTTCTCCCATATTTCCTCCGTAACTATTTTCCTTTGTATTTAGTTACTTTTTATAGTGACAAGTTTTAATTCCCTTTTCATTTTTTTGTGTGTATATTCTATAAATATTTTCATTGTGGTTACCATGGAGATTACAAATACTGTCCTAAAGTTATGACATTCTATTTTATATTGGTGCCAACTAAACTTCAATCACACACAAAAACTACTCCTTTATAGCTTCACCTCCCTGTATGTTATTGATGTCACAAGTCAAATCTTTATATGTTGTGTCCTCGTTAATATAGATTAGTAATTATTTTCAGCATTTGTCTTTTGAGTCCTGTAAAAAAGAAGTAGATTTATAAATTAAAATTAGAACAATACTGGTTTTTATATTTTTTAAAAAGATTTTATTTATTTGACAGAGATACAGAGCCAGAGAGCACAAGTGGAGGGAATGGCAGAGGGAGAGGGAGAAGCAGGCTCCCCACTGAGCAGGGAGCCCAACGTGGGGCTTGATCCCAGGACCCTGGGATCACGACCTGAGCCAAAGGCAGACACTCAACCATCTGAGCCAGCCAGGCACCCCTACAATTTTCTTTTTTTTTAAAGTAATTCAAGAGGTAGTATTTAATGATTCATCACTTGCATATAACACCCAGTGCTCATTATATCAAGTGCCCTCCTTAATGCCCATCACCCAATTACCCCTTTCCCCCACCCACCTCCCCTCCAGCAACTCTGTTTGTTTTCCTAGAGTACAGCATCTCTTATGGTTTGCTTCCCTCTCAGTTTTCATCTTATTTTATTTTTACTTCCCTTTCCCTATGTTCATTTGTTTTGTTTCTTAAATTCCACATATCAGTGAGTCATATGGTATTTGTCTTTCTCTGACTGACTTATTTTGCTCAGCATAATACTAGTTATATCCACATTGTTGTGAATGGCAAGATTTCATTCTTTTTGACATTTACCTTTACTAGAGAACTTTGTATTTTCCTATGGCTTCAAGTCACTGTCTTGCATCTTTTCATTTTAACTTGAGGGACTCTATGTAGTATTTCTCATAAGTCAAGTCTAGTGGTATCAAACTCCCTCAACTTTTATTGGTCTGAGAATGTCTTAATTTCTCCCTCATTTTTTGAAGGACAGTTATCCTAGATGTAGAATTCTTGGTGGATAGTTTGTTTTTTTTCCTTCAGCACTTTGAATGTATCATCCTTCTGTCACTGCCCTGCAAATTCCTGGTGAGATAGCCACTGATGGTCTTATTGGGGATCATTCATACATATCAAGTTGCTTTTCTCTTGCTCCTGTCAAGAATCTCTTTTTGTCTTCAGCTCTGACAGTTTGATTGTAATGTGTCTTGGTTTGGGCTCTTGGTTAATGCTACTTGGAGTTCACTGAAGATTCTTGGATTTGTATATCCATGTCTCCTCAAATTTGAGAGGTTTCCAGCCATTAATTCTTCAAATAATCTCTCTGCCCCTTTGCTTTCTTCTTTTTGGGATTTCTGCAATGAGTGTATTTGTCTGCTTACTGATGTTGTGTATGTCCCTCAGGTTCTATTCACTTTTCCCCATTCTCTGTCTCTTTTTGCTCTACAGACTGAATAATTAAAATGACTTGTCTTCAAGTTATCCCATTCTTTCTTCTTTCTGTTTGAATCTACTGTTGAACTTCTATGGTGAATTTTTCTATTCAGATATTGTATTTTTCAGCTCCAGAAATCCTGTTTAGTTTTTTTATACTTTTTCTTTATTGATATTTTTCACTTTGCTGATATAGCCTCTTCCTGATTTCTTTGTCCATGTTTTCTTTAGCTCTTTGAGCATATATATATGGCAGTTTGTTTTAAAATCTTTGTCTAGTAAGTCCAGTATGTGTTCTTTAGAGACTGTTTCTAGAGATGTATTTTATCCTTTTGAATGAGCTGTGTTACCCTGTTTCTTTGCCTTGTGTTTGTTGTTGTTGTTGAAAATTGTATGTGCACCCCAATGTTTATAGTAGCAATGTCCACAATAGCCAAACTGTGGAAAAAGCCAAGATGTCCATTGACGGATGAATGGATAAAGAAGATGTGGTATATATACACAATGGAATATTATGCAGCCATCACAAGGAATGAGATCTTGCCATTTGCAACAACGTGGATGGAACTGGAGGGTGTTGTGCTGAATGAAATAAGTCAATCAGAGAAAGACATGTATCATATGACCTCACTGATATGAGGAATTCTTAATCTCAGGAAACAAACTCAGGGTTGCTGGAGTGGTGGGGCGTGGGAGGGATGGGGCAGCTGGGTGATAGACACTGGGGAGGGTATGTGCTATGGTGAGTGCTGTGAATTGTGCAAGACTGTTGAATCACAGATCTGTACCTCTGAAGCAAATAATGCCATATATGTTAAGAAAAAAAAAAAGATAGCAGGAGGGGAAGAATGAAGGGGAGTAAATCGGAGGGGGAGATGAACCATGAGAGACGATGGACTCTGAAAAACAAACTGAGGGTTCTAGAGGGGAGGGGCGTGGGGGGATGGGTTAGCCTGGTGATGGGTATTAAAGAGGGCATGTTGTGCGTGGAGCACTGGGTGTTATGCACAAACAATGACTCATGGAACACTACATCAAAAACTAATGATGTATGGTGATTAACATAACAACAAAAAATTTAAAGAAAAAAAAAGAAAATTGGGCATTTGAAACAACAGTCACCTCTCTCAGTGTTTGCAGACTGGTGGGGAACACCTTCATTATTTGGCGGGCTCCTAAGCATTAAAATCAGTATGGGGTGATGGCTTTAGATCTTCTCAGATGTTTTCTGGGCACGAATCTACTCTGGCCTGTGTGTGCGCCACCTTTCTTTTCCTCCCAGCTTTCCCTGGCTGCTTTTACATGTCTTAATTTCCCAAAGAGTCTCACGCCAGCTTTTTTTTGTGGCCTTAGATCTTCTATCATATTCCTCTGCCTATCATCCCTTGCACCCTGGCATACAAGGGTCTGTAGACCCCCTGAAATTTTCATATGCTGTGATCTTCATTGCCTTATGTAGCTTCCAACCTGAGGTCCAAGCTATGCCATTTCCTGTCTGAGCTCCAAGGCAGATAAGACTGAAACTAGTCTACTGGGCAGCCTACAGACAGCCCAGAATATTGCAAACAAGTTCCATTTTGCTTCTTCTGTCTTGAGGGAGGGAACTGGGAATTGGGTTGCTTTTTTCTGACAATGCCATGCTATGCCGGGGAGGAGGGTAGGGCGAGAGTGAGCAAAGACACCATGAGATTTCTTATCATTTTAAACTATGTGTTTTCCTTGATTTGCTTAAACATTTAACTGGTTTCCAGAGCTTTTATAAAGTTATTTTTGTCAGTTTGTAATTGTTTATTTGATGTTTCCATAAGAGAGCAAGGACCTGGAGCTCCCTACCTACTCTCTTACTGACATCATTCTCAATTATATAACCAAATCTTTTCAGACTTTTGCTTTCAAATGGAATATTTTGCTGGTAATTGGTGATAAGTGTGGTGAAATTAGTACAGTGTCCACTATAAACTCAGCTTTTGTTTGTCTCTATCCCCAGTACAAGCACGGAGGCCCCATCATTGCTGTGCAGGTGGAGAATGAATATGGTTCCTATAACAGAGACCCTGCCTATATGCCTTACATCAAGAAAGTAAGAGTCAACTTGGTTTATTTCTTCATATTCCTTCCTCTGAAATGTAGTATGGGCTATGATGTGACATGTTGGCCTAATTCTTTTCTCATATTAATACCACATTTCCTAGCACCATTTATTAATTAGTGAATCCTTTCACCATACTTTTATTTCAGTGGGGACACCACTTATTTACCCTTTATCGATTGAGTCTAATTGGGGGTTGCACTACACACATGTAATTTGCAATGGCTGAGAATAAAGGGATGGGCTTCATTGAGTGTGATGATTAGTGAAGTCTCTCTGTAGAGTCTGCTTTCATTCTAGCATCTAAAGCAAGGGTTCCCAGCTTCATCTGAACATACACTTTAAAAATCCCTATGCCCAGGCCACATACCATACCAATCAAATAAGAATCGCTGGGGTGGTCCTCAGACATCTGATTTCAATGTGTAAGTTAGTTTGAGAACCACTGATTGAATGTGTGGCAGATCAGCATATGGCAGGGCTAGATGACACTTAAAAAAACAGGCTTGTTTTTTTAGATCTGGTTTCTATCCTTTTGTAGCTAAGGCCTTGAGCAAATGCCTTTTAATTTTTCTAAACCTCCATTTTCTCTTCTTTAAAGTGGGACTAGTGAGAGAACTTGCCTCTCTGAATTGTGCATGTGTGTGAGATCACCTGGCTCAGGACTGTTCTAGGCATGTAGTAAGTAGTCAATAAATAAGACTTTGATAGATTATTGGCAGTGGTTTTAGGGTACTTAGAAGGACGGGCCATGGTGTGGGTTGAGGAAATGTTAAGTGGCCTCAGAGAGTCCACCTAATTAAAGCTGCTTTAGTTTTGGCCCTTGATGTCAGCATCTCTTTTGCTGTCATAGGCAGATTCATTTTCCATCTGGAAATCACTTAAGTTCCTGCACACAGGCAGACCAAGCTCAAGCACTCTAGCTTATAGGTTCTCATCTACTCTTGCCGCCTTCTTATCACCTGCAGAAAGCCCTGTGTAGGGAACAAGCCTGTATCTAGGAAGAGGCATTCCCAGGCATCCTGATAGTCAAGCCCAACTGTGGCCTGTTTAGACCATACCTCCAGCTCCATCTTTGCCTTTGAATTAGCTAGAAAGATTCCAGCCAGGGCTCCATGATAGGAGAGCTTCTCCCACTATAACTCCTTCCCTTGGACTGTCTCTCAAATGCTGGGGCTTCTCCAGCAGGTGTCTACTGAGTCCTGAGCTGTAGAGAAGGAGAGTTCTGCTAATAGGTGGGGAGGAGAGGGCAACCACTTCAAGGGGCTTCTCCAGCTCAGTCAACACTTCCTTGGTGTCTGGAGAAGGTATCCATATGTGAGACAGATGGACAAAGAGAAGCTGCAGCACCCACCCTCTGTCATCCTGACCTCTTGGGAGGATCCCCTCTTAAGCTGTCTTGCAGCTTCTCCTGGGTGTTGCGGACATAAGGACACCATCAGCACAGGATGACCTCGGGTCAATCACCTCACCTTTTTGAGCCTTAGCTTCATCATGTGCTGAATGGAGACAGATTATAGACACAAGACCCGTAACTCTGCTTGGCAGATCACTGGTGCTCAGGCTATAGTAATTACCCCTTACAGTGTGCAGTCAATAAATTAATGCCTGTAAAAAGTCAAGTGTAATAGTACAGCTGTAAAAGAAGGTTACACCCTCCCAACCCCCACGATCTTAGATGCATAAGGTAGGAACTGAGGCAAAGCCTGTTACATATTGGCGAATGACTGGCTGGAGAGTTGCGAGGTGCTGGATCCAGGGCTTTTAATAAACATCTCACCTTGCTTAATGGATTGAACATCTGCAGTTCTGTTGTCTCTGAGAATTAGGGCCCCCTCTGCTCTTCCCTTACTGGCATCAGGCTTTAGACATGAACATTATGTACCCACTGGATTATCTCTCTGTCTCACCTATTTCGCAAAGAATTTGGTTGAAATAAGCAGTCTTGTCAAAATATCTGCAGGAAAAATTAGAGGAAAGTCCCCCTTGCCAGGGTTTCTGATCCTTTAGAGCCCACAGCCCCAGAGCAGACCTACCAAGGTGGACAGACTCTGGATTCAGGTCCATACCATCTAATTTGCTCTGTATCCCTTAACCCTTTATTCAACCTGAGACTCTTCCTCTGTACAGTTATTAATTGTGAAGAGTGAATAGGAGAATCTATGTAAAGTGTTTAGCAGAAGGCCTAGCATGATTGTAAGTGGTTCATAGATGGCAGCAGGAGTAGTAAAATGGTTATTGCCTCTCAGCATAGTGTGTAACTCCTTCCACTTCTTCATTTGATGACTTTCAAGGAGCTTTTCCTGTTCTACTGGGTACGTGCAATGTGTCATGGGCATGTGACTGTGTTGGACACAGCCCTCCCTGGCCCAGTGTGGGGGAAGAGTGGGCTGCTTGCTTCTGGTGTAGGGGGAGCTGGAGGGTCAGGAGGGCCTGGCCTGCTCTTGGAGACCATGTAAGCCGGCCTCTGAGTGGGGCCGTCTAAGAATAAGCGCACGCACTAGCCAGATCTGGCACCTCACCAGATCTGAGGCAGCTAAGGGATGCCAGAGTCTGACAGCCCTGCCCCTGCCACAGCTGGACTTCAGCTAATAGGAGCTTTGTTGACCATGTTGGGCACAGACAGGATAGGTTTCTGTCCACTTTTTGCAGAGAAGTAAATGCTTTATTTTGAATCTTTCCCTCTTTCTCTTGTAGCTGACACCTTCCCAGCTCTGAGGAACGACAGATTGACTTGTTTTCTTTTCCCCCACAGGCCTTGGAGGACCGAGGTATTGTGGAATTACTTTTGACTTCAGACAACAAGGATGGCCTGCAAAAGGGAGTCATGGATGGAGGTGCCTGCCTGGAAGCTGTGCGGGTGCGGGGGGGTATGGGGGGAGGCGGCACCCTGGCCTCACTCTGCATGCATCCCTAAATGGCCTGGGCCGCAAGTGGAGTTTCCCTGATGTCTGGGCTTCTCCCATTTGCATGGCATTGGGCCCAAAGCTCTGGGCCTCAGAGGGCTGGAGGATCTGTGGCAGACGGATCTCTGGTCTCCCACTTGTGCTGAGCACTCACTCAGGACACTAATAGTGCTCTGCAGACTGCAACACAGGAATGGTGAGTTGGTCATCCTAGACGGAAGTTCTCTGAATGCCTGCAGAGAGGGCAGAGCAGATGAAGCATTATGGGGTGTCCTGTGAGGGTGGCTTACTCAAACGCTGCCAAAATCATGGAGATGGCTGACCACCACCCAGGGGGCATGTAGCCCCTGTGGTGATGGCAGCTGGCTGGGCAGCAAGTGAACAGAAGATGACTGTGGCTGCCCTCCATCAGCGCCGTCTGTTTTCCTTACTCTGTGTCTCTTCCTGTTACTGTAGAGGCACTGGCCCAGCTTCACCCTTGTGCACCAAGCCCCTTGTCCCTCAGTTACTCAAGGGCGTTGCTCCAGCAACTCCCGCTTCTGCCCTGGGTCATCAGATTTTCCCTCTCTATTGGGTCATTCCCATCTGCATGTAAACATGTTGTTATTTCTCTCTTGTAAAACAAATCTCTTGATTCAGTTCCCTTTCCAGAGGCTGCTGTGTTTCTCTGCTCCCCTTCAAGAGATCTCCCCATGTCCATGCTCAATGGCTGCCCCAGTCCATTTCCTCTCCATCTCTCTTAAACCATCGGGGTCACGTTACCACCCTCACCATTCCACTGTGCTGCTCTTTTCAGGGTTGCCAGTGACCTCCATGTTACAAATTTAAATGCTCGTCCTTGTCGCCTCTGACCTCTCAGATTTTGTCAGCAACCATTAGTCTCTTTCCTCCCTTGGTGTCTGAGACCCAATTTCCTGTTTTTTTCTCTGACCTCACAGGCTGCTCCTACTTGGTATCTTCTGCTGGTCACTTCTCTGTTCCTGAGTTCTGATGTTTAAATTCTTTACCTCTCACTCCTTGGAATGAATATTCCTCCTCTCTATACACTCACCACCCTGGTGATGTCATCCAGGTGCCTTTAGGTCTGACCTGTGTGTTGATGAGTGTGAGATGCACGTCTCCATGAGCAACCTTCCTGAACTCCTGCCTCACGTGTGCATCTGCCTACTGGGCACAGCACCCTGGGAAGGCTGCCGGTCTCAGTGGAACCCGTGGGGAACTGAACTTGTCTGTTTCCCTCCCAGAGCCTGTCCCACCTTCCGTCTTCTTTTTCTCAGTAAATTGCAACTCCATTTCCCCCAGTTGCCCAGCACCTAAACTTTGTAGGCACTTTCAGGCCTCTCCTTGTGTATGCCTGACACACAGCAAATCCTAAAAATCGTTAGCTTTATCTTCAAATTTATCCAGATGCAAGTAAGTTTTACCCCATCTGCTATTACCATCATTCTCATGTGGGCTGTTGCAGCAGCACTGAACTGATCTCCTTTCTTCACTGCTGACTCTGACACCACTTTTTCTCAACATAGCAGCATTTGCAAATGTCATTTGGATTGCCTCAGGCCTCACCTTAACTCCAGGTACATCCTGCCTTCCTCACACTGAAGCACAAGTTATGAGAAAGGCCTCGAAGGGCCTCCTTTGACCTGTGACCTCTGTGACCTGGCTAGGTGTCTCCTGGCCCCCCTCCCCTGCCATCCTGTTCCACCCTCCTCCTGGCCTCCTATCTCTTTCTGGAACATACTGGACATCCCCAGCCTTCCTGCAAGACCTCTCCTCCCACTTTTCTCCCAGGTCACCTCGAAGTGAGGCTTCCTCTGAGCACCCATTTGAAATGCAGCTCCTTCTGGAGCTCACCCAGCCCTTGAGCCCTGCTTTATTTTTGCCTTCTAACATTCTGGGTAGTTTCTTTGTTTCATTCACCTGTTTGACTGCAGCGGTAAGATCCACCAGGGCCTGGGTTCCGTCTTGTTTGGTGGTGCCCCTGTGCCTGGACACGGTTCATGCTCCGCAAGGATGATGGTCGTTGAAGGGCCTCCTATCAGCTGCCAGATACTTCCTAAGGGCTCCCACCACCTGCTTGCCTCTGTGGCAGCATGCCTGGCTTCCCGTTCCTTCTGCGTCGCCCTCCCCTCTACTAGAGTGAACAGATAGAGCCTTTCATCTCCGCGGCCCTAGGTCAGCGCCGGCCTGCGGGGGGCACTCGGGGGTGTCTCGTTGGATAAACGGGCAAGAGAAGGCCTTTTCCCCAGACCCACTGAGCTCCTCGAGGACCAGTCGCGATTCCCGCCGCTTCCACGCGATGGCAGTCTCCTTGTGGCTGCTTCCAAGGCCTCCGCCGCTCCATCGCTTCCGGTGGGGCCTGGGAGGGGCTATGGCCAGTGCCAGCAGGCAAGACCCTTTGGAGGCGGGTGCACAGGTTTAGCGCGTCAGCACCGCGCTGAGCAACGCCTCCGACGCAACGGAGGGAGTGGACGAGGCCGGCTGCCGGACTCCAGGCCCTCCTCCACGGCCCGCTCCGCCCCTCGCCACACCCCCGCCCCGCCCCGCCGTGCCCCTCTCCCCCGCCTTCGTCCCCGGTGCCCCGCCCCCTATCCCCTCCTTTCTGACCCCGCTTCCGCGCCACCCCCGTGCCTCCCCTCCCGGTGCCCTGCACCCCAACCCTGACCTCCGGAGCTCTGCCTGCTGTCGGAAGGACTTTTCTCCATTACTTAAGAACGTAATTAGAGTGAAGACATCCACAGGTGTAGAGTAAGATCACAGAAATGCTGACTCCTCCTCCCCGTCCCCAGACGTGACCCTGGCCCGCGGCATCCCGGCGGCGTAGCTCCCCGGTGATTCTGACCGGCTTCGTGGGCCGGCCTTATCCGCGTCGAGATGCCCCTCCTGCCCGCTGCCGTGCGGTACGAGCGGTATTCGGGGCGGTGTTGTTGAACTGACTCGCTTTCGCTGGGCTTAGTTTTCACGTTCAGTGTAACTATCCCGTTTCTTTTTCTTTTCTTTCAATTCTCTCTTCTCTCCCCTTTCTCTTTCATTGTTATTTTTTGTTTAAATTTGACTTGACACACATAGCTGACACACGTTACATTAGTTTGTGTACCCCCTCTTCTCTTTTAAACAAACGCTTTACCAAAGATTTTCCAAACTCCTGTCACGTGTGTTTCAAATATCTGTACATATCAGACTCTATGTCAAGTCCGATGGGTCTGAGACCCGACCGCCCCTGACCTGATGGAAGCCGGCTACCCGGCTTTACCGGAGGCTAAACTCTGGGTCTCCTGCCCAATTCCCCCCTTCTCTGCGCTGTGGCCAGATTTTCTAGCACCCACCGTCACCCTGAGGTACAAGGACATTCTGGTTCCTGATCCTTTTATATGTTCTTCCTGTTTATTTTCCTTCCCATTTCTAGAAAATTACAGCATTTTCCTTTTATCCTGGGTATTCTGGTCTATCTTTGGTGTGGGATTATTTTCCTTTTGTGGAACTTTTGGGCGTCATTTGAATTGAAACAGTTGGACATCCAGTCAGTGGATTTTTTTTTTTTTTTTGAAATGCTTTCCCTTCTTTTTTCTGATCTTTTGGTCACTCCTGTTATTTGTAGGTTGGACTCTCATATCTATTCTCTAAGTTGCTTATATTTTTGATATATGTCTGCTCTTTAGTTCCACTTTCTGGGTGACTTCCTCAATTTGTCTTGTAATCCTCATATTTCCTGGGTCTTGTTTCCTTGAATATATTTCTTTTCTCATGGCATAGTTTTTAAATGGACACAATCTTTCTTACTTTGTTCTGAGGATATTTTACTTTTACTTTTTTAATATTTACCAGTTCTGCTCAATCTTCCATGTGACGGGATTTTCTCAGTTGTCTGGCTCTGGACTGAGCAGTTTAAAGAGGAGGCACTAAACGGCCAGTTGGGAGCTGAGTGCCAGGAGGGGCTGGGGCAGGTGTGCTCCCTTATGGGGTGTTGGGGCTGGGGTGTGCTGTTTCCAGGAGGGAAGCCCAAATGTCAGTGTTTGGAGATATTGTCTTTAGCTCTATTAAGTGTTTCCAGAGACAAATCCTTTGGTCTGTTGCTGCAGATATCCTGGGAGCAGACAGGAGGAATGGGCAGGAATCCTTTGGCTGAGATGGCCCTTACTGACCAGCTGCAGATCTCTTAACTTCACACTCTGCTGCGCTGATCCCTCCCAGCCTGGAGACACTCAGCTTTCCTAGAGAATGTGGTCCTCCAGGGTGAGGCACCAGTGGGGGAGAGGCTTGAGGAGTGTGTGAGGCATGGGATGGAAGTGTGTTCCCTGCTGCACAGTGCCTGGGACGTGAGACAAGGACTGGGGCTGGAGGTGGGGAGCCTGTTGAAGCTTCTTCCGCTCTCCTATGCTGCTTACTGACCCACTGCCCTTTGCAGCCTCCTGAGATTTTCTTGAAACTTCCTCTCTGCTTTGTCTCCTCTCTAGGTCTTGTTCTTTATGGCCTTCCACCTTTGGATTCCTTTATTTTTATATTAGTGAGGGGTCAGGAAGGCTAGGAATAGATGCCATGTTTTTAGCCATGCTAATCCTGTTCACTTCTGAGATTTCTGCCTGCTAGGTTTCAGATGGGCATCCTATCTTCAAGGTTTCTCCTTTAGGTGAGGAGGGGTCTGGATGTAGGGTCTTATCCAGTGGCTTGCTGGAGGATGGTGACATCACAGGACGATGGGTCAGTGTCAGATGGGCCTGGGTTGCAGCACTACTCTGCTGCTCACCAGTTGTGTGACCTTGAGGCAAGTTATTTAACCTCCTGGAGCCTCATCTGTTGTTTGTTTTTAATCACTGGTAATCAGTGGCTTATGTCTACCAGGAGAGTGTCAGGGTGGCCAGCTTGGCAGGCTGGTCAGTCTTTGTCATGCATTCCCAGACCTGCCCGAGCTCAGGCCAAGCCCAGTGCATATGAGGCCTACTGTCCAAGCAGACAACAGGCAGGCAAGGAGCCTCAGAGCCAAGTTCTGCAGCTGGGGTAGGCCAAAAGGTCCATGACCTTTTGGCCAAATGTAGCACATCTTTCTTGGGCATACCTTTCACTGATGCCATTTAAAATATAATTCTAAACTAAAAAAATGGACATATTATGGAATGAAATAGAAAATTAGCCCTCACTTAAGAAATAAAAGGGAAGTCTTCATTTAGATTACTTTGCACTAGATGCTTGAGGTGCAAAACAAAGATCAGACTCTGGGCTCCTATGAAAGAATAATTACCAGAGAGGTACACTCTGCTTGTAAAAATTACATTAATCAAGAACAGATGCCCAGTGAGTGATTGCCCTGTAAGCTGTGAGCTGAGTGGTGGTTTCTGAGAGGAACAAGATAAATCTCCTGACATCAGAGCAACTAAACTCTAATGTGAGGTGGGAAACAATGTCAAGATTAATTTATTTTGCTGGTAAATTGGGAAAGGTCTGGGTTAGTTCAGAAAGTCTCCCTGGCTTTTAAGACAATGCTTTGTTTCTCTTTCTCTTTTCCATTTACAGTGCTGGCCACCATCAACCTGCAGTCACAACATGAGCTGCAGTTATTAACCAACTTTCTCTTAAGTGTGCAGGTAAGTCTGGCCCAGGGGCAGCTGCCTGCTCTGCTTGGTGCAAGTGTAGAAAGTCCTAGAGTCAAATGGAGCCTCTGTCAGGAAGTGTGCAGTGCTGTGAGGTACCTGCAGCTATGTCCAGGGCTCTAGGATGGGGAGAGGATGACTCTGGGCTCGCTCAGCCTATCACCTCCCAGCCATCCTTCTGCCTCTGCATCCTTCATCCTCTGCCTCTGCATCTCATCCTTCATCCTCTGCTTCAACCACAGAGGCTCAGGACTAGAATTCTGTGGACTCCATTAGCCCCAGATATGCTCATCTTGGGATTGAGAGGAGTAATGCTTTCCTGACCTGTACTGTGTGTCTGACTTTAACCCGTAAGGCTCCTCTGTGCCTAGAAAGGTTATTGTCATCAGCAAGATGGGAAGCCTGGGCCATTCCAGGTCAGAGGAGAGAGGAGAGAAGTTTCCGAGTACAAATTCACATCCTTCAGGTTGATGGGAATTTACAGTTAAATCCTATTCTGATTGATTTCTTTTCTTTTGAGTTCACATGCCTCTCCTAAGGAGGCAGATGGTACCTGGCCACAGTAGTGGCAGCCCATTCACAGAGCTAGGGCTCCATCCCTCACCGTGTCTTACTGAAGGGTGTGAATGCCCCAGACTGTCACCACCTATTAGGTGTAGGCATTGATTCCCCGGGCCTAGTGGGGAGCTGTTGGAACTTTAGCATCACCCGTGAGTAGATGCCTACAGAGATGCTGGGGCTGTTCTCCATTCCACCTGTTCATTTCTTAGAGCAGAAGTAGGTCCAAAGGCACATCCATATGAAGTCACCAGGGGAGTGTGAAGCTGTGGAGGATGAGGGCCACCTGTGTGTATGATGTGGCTACTATCTGAGTTTAGAGGGACAAGTGGAATGCTCAGGGAAGGTGACCAGTAAGAAATGGGGCAGGATGGGACCTGACACCAGGCAGACTTTGTTAGATTGAGTGGGGGAGAGACAGTGGGTCCCGGTGGGCCAAGGTCCAGCCCCTTTTTCCTTTCCTTCCTTCCTCCAGTGTTGACTGAGTGCCTGCTCTGTGTGTGGAATGTGGCTAGGCCCTTTTACCCTGTGGTGACGAAGATGGCAGGTCTTTGCCTTATGGGTTTGTGACCAACCTGGGGAGTAAACAAAAATAAACAATAGCCCAGCAACTAAATAGGATCGTACCTGAGTGCTGTCTAAGGCAGGTATAGGATATTGTGAGCTGTCTCTCTGCCCACTTGGTAGTGTGACCCCTCTGCTTCTCTTTCCTCTTCTGTGAAGTGGGGATAATGATAGTACCTGCTGGGGGGATTGTTTGAGGATCAAATGAAGAAATATTTGGAAAGCACCCAGGAAAGCAAGGCTTCGTGTTGGCTCCTTTATGGTCATCCTTAGATAGGGGCCCCACGGCTGTATAACCAGGCCGGGTCATCCTGCTGACAGATGCACCGTTAATGGCCTTTCTGTCTGCAGTTCAGTTCAGTGATGTTTTCCTCAAGGAAGGGGACTTAGAGTCTGCTTTGAATGCTCAAACAGGACAGGCCCTGCTCTGCTCAACTTTGGGATGTCCAACAGCACTCTGCTGGGCCCTCATGTGCATGTCCAGTAATGATATCTGATAATTAACGTGGATGTTTCTTGAGCACTTCCCAAGTGCTAGACACCATGTGCTAAAGGCTTTACATGCATTATCTCATTTAATTCTCCCAGTAACCAGGTCAGCTGGATACCGTGGTTACTGTTGTACAGTTAAGGAGACTGATTTGAGAACAAATAGAGCACCCAGTAAGTGGCAGGTGAGGGGGTACGGCACAGTCTGACTGAGGCAGAGCTCCAGCTCTTAACCACATCGTGTGGCGCAGTGACCTGGGCCATTGGTGGGCCTCCCCGTACCTTGGCCCTGGCACCCTTAAGTCAGGGAGCCCCTTCCTAGCCCTGGAGACTATTGACATGTGGCACGTAGAATCTACTTCACACTTAGTGACTTAAACATGGCACAGTGTATCCCCTTCTTGGGAGGTAGACAGGTGTAAAAAAAAAAAAAAAACCAAGCCACCAGTCTTGTCTTGCTAAAAAATTTACTGTGACTACTTTGGCTTTTCGTCTGGCATGGTTGGTATCTTCTACTCAACAGATAATAAACCTATCCCATCACTCTGGACCAGATTTTGTTGCTCTGTATGTGTTGCCCTCTAAATGTAAGGCCATCACTAACAGAGAAAGTACTTGATGAATGAGGATGGCTCTCTGGTGTGGAACCTGAAACACCAGCATGTTAGTCCTTCTATCTCCCCCCGATGCTCTGGTGCTTCTGCAAACACGGCACAGTAGAACATGGTTCTCGGAATGGTTTCTGCATCCCTGGGGCAATCCCACACCAAAGTCAGCATTCTGAAGTAATATTAAAGACTTAACTGTTATCGAACATCCTAGCCAAGGTATGAAGCCAGATACTGTGGCTGCAGGGCCTGCACTGGAAAAGCTGTGCTAAATAACTCCCTAATTTTCTTGTCCAGTTTTGTAAACTAATGTTTAAACTAGACCTCAAAGAGGGGCCCACTCTACAGCCCTCTGACTCTTCCAGCTAAAGGGAAATGGCAACTGAGGGGTCTGCATCCACGGGGTGCCCATCAGAAATGGAATTATCCTGATAGAACATTCTCCTTCCCTGAGAGAGGATAGGCAAAGCTTGGCTTGACCCAGAAAGCAAATCCACGTAGGAAAAGACTCCCAGAGCACATGCTGCATTCTGATGCAGACTGACTTTGAACACGTCCCTGTGTTTTCTTGCTAGTTCCGTATGCAACATTAAAACTACGTTAAGGCATCAGGGTCTCCTGCATCAGCTTTGCTAGTTCATTCCACTTTCTACCTGCAGTGTGAGGCACATGTGGAGGATAAGCTGGTACAGGTGCATTTAGTCCTCACCTGCGCTCTGCTTTTGATGGCCTTTACAGCAAGGAGTGTGTGGCCAGGGAGGAGTTGGGAGGGTAGAAGGGCTGGGATATCCCTGAAAGAAGAACTCCTTTCTGCCTCTTTTGGCCAGCTAACTTCTCATTTTGTGGTGCCCAGAGGGTTCAGCCCAAGATGGTGATGGAGTACTGGACAGGGTGGTTTGACTCGTGGGGAGGCCCACACAACATCCTGGATTCTTCTGGTAAGTGCTTTGCAGTACCTACACCCAACATGTGTATTGACCTATGAAGTAAAAATCAGTTCCAAATAACGTGCTAATTGATGTAAATGAGCTGTAGGGTGCAAGGCTCCTGGGATTATCTGCATGTCAGAGTCAGCTCTTGATATTCCAGACTCATGTGTCTTGACATTTGAAGTGAACGGTAGGACTCTTAACACTGCTTTATTATGTTTTTATAATTAGATAGGCAAGGCACACCTATTGCAAACATCCAGCAAATACAGAAAATGTAGGAAGAAGAAATAAAAACCCCAGAGCCCGAAGAAAACACGTACAGTTGACTTTTGAACAAGGCAGCAGTTAGGGGTGCTGAACCCCCTGCACACTTGAAGTCTGGGTATAACTTTTGACTCCCCCCAAACTTAACGATTAATAGTCTACTATTGGCCAGAAACCTACTGATAACATACAATTGATTAACACATATTCTGTATATTGTCTGTGTCATATACTGTATTATTACGATAAAACCAGGTAGAGAAAAGACAATGTTATGAAGAAAATTGTAAGGAGGAGAAAATACTTTACAGCACTGCACTGTAAGAAATCATGTGTAAATGGAGCTGTGCAGCTCAAACCTGTGTCATTCGAGGGTCAGCTGTATATTGTGCAGGCAGTTCTGTGTCTCTGTCTGTAGCCCTGCACGCACGCAGAGATATGGATGCTCGTAGTCGTGACTGCTCTTTGTTACCTGCCTGTGCCCTGATTGACACAAATGAACAGCCTTCCATACTACTAGAGATTCCATCACTGTTTTAAAGAATGCAAAGAACCCTGTTGTATTGGTGATTAAACCACAATTTATTTAGCCATTCTCTTATTGATGAACAGTTAGGATGTTTCCAGTGGTTTTTGTTAATTGAACACCATTGCAGTGAACATTCCTGAAAACCCAGTTTTGCAAATCTGGCATATTATTTCCCTAGGATAAGTTCCTAGGAATAGAATTGCTACATTAATTCAATTTTGATATATATGTACTAAACTCTCTGGGAAGATTATAACAATTCTTACTATTATTAAATGAGAAGACCTACTTTCCACAGATTCATCAACACTGAGTATTAAAATAATTTTTAATATTTGTCAATCTGATTGCCAATATATATGTATGTGTGTATACTTTATATTTCTCCTTTGATGTTATCTTTTCACGTCTTTGGCTAATTCTCTAATAGAGGTGGGATTAGGGAGGTGGTCAGAAATTACATCTCCGACTAGGAGTCCAGTCTTTTGCATCTTACCAAGTGTGAGTAAGGGTTGAGAACAGTGGAGGTGGAAGGCTGTCATTGGAGACTTGGCCATGATGGAACCAACAGCTGGAAGACTGCAGCTCAGGGGCTGTGGGGCTGGCCCTTTCGTCTTCACACCCCTCATCGTCTGTGATTGCGGTTCTAGTGGAAGCTGAAGGGCAGAGCTGTAGAGTTGAATTTGATGGGGTTGGGGAGGGGTCAGGACAGCTGAGAGGCCAACAAGTCTGTGACTTGTCCCAAACTCTTGACTCGCTCTGCACATCCCCTTTCTCCCTTCCTCCTGCAGAAGTTCTAAAAACAGTGTCTGCCATCCTCGATGCTGGCTCCTCCATCAACCTCTACATGTTCCATGGAGGTACCAACTTTGGCTTCATAAATGGAGCCATGCATTTTCATGAATATAAATCTGATGTCACCAGCTACGGCAAGTATTCCCCAACACTGACCCTCCCTGGAACACTCCACATTAGCATGTCTGGGGCTTTTTATGCAGAGTCCTTTAGGGGCAGTGTCTGGCACCTTTAATGCATTTGGTTCTAGAGTGCCTGGGGAAGGGATGGTTTTGCCTGGATTATTACTTTTAAACTTCTAGAGCAGTAGGAGACTGAAGCCCACTCACATGCCTGTGAGCCTTTGGAAGTCATTGGAGGAAGTGAGAGGTATAGCCAGGATGGGGGAAGGTCCTTTGATGAGGGCAGCCTCTTCTCCCTGCTCAGGCCCTTGAGATGTGTGACTCCTGCACCCTTTAGGTTGAGAGTCCCCTGAAGGTAGGCAAGATGCAGGAAATTGAGGGTCATGCCATGGCCATGGCACCTTTGGTGGTACTTTATAGTATTTAGTATTTATTGTATTCTGACTGATGGCTTATACCAGAAGTGTTCTGCCTCCCAAATTGCTGGGATGAGGACCTTGATGCCATGCCCCAGCTTCTCCCTTCTCTTTTTGCTGCTGTGGACACTGTCCTGTGATACAGGTGACCAGTGACAGCATCCTGGTGTCTTGCAGACTATGATGCTGTGCTGACAGAGGCTGGGGATTACACAGCCAAGTACTTCAAGCTCCGAGGTTTCTTTGGCTCTATCTCAGGTACCTGACAGGCAGCAGACTCAAGCACCAACTTGGGCCCTTGCTTTTGCTCTGAGACCCCTGAAGAATTACTTCTTTACTACCCCATCTCAACCCCAGTTGACCTATGTACAAGAATGTCCCTAGCCAAGGACAGGCAAGTTTGGGAGACTGTTTTCATCATGTGTCATCACATGACACATGTCATCAGCTTTGCCTTTCTATGGGCATTAAGACTCCTGAAGATATGAGAAAGTAAAATCCCCTGCACCCCCCCTCCCCCATGTTGCCTTCCTAGCAGGGCCAGGCAGTCTAAGAATGTTTCCCTCTTGGCTCTAGGATAAAGGAGCACATTGGGCCGTGGACAGAAGCCAGGGGCTGGGGAGGCTGGAGGTGGCAGTGACTTTTTGGGTCCTCTTGGGTTGGCCCTGTTGTCTGTGTTGCAGGTGTCCCTCTTCCTCCCCAACCTGACCTCCTTCCCAAGACTGCGTATAAGCCCTTGAGACCGAATTTATACCTGTCACTGTGGGATGCCCTGCAGTACATGGAGGAGGTGAGTGCCTTGGGGCAGGGAAGCTGGGGCAGTCACTAGGTGGGCCAGTGGGGCTGTGGAGGGAGAAAAACCAACTCTGATAGCTTTGAGGTCCACTCCTTGACTTTAGAGCTCAGAAGAAAGAGCATAAACTTGTGGTAGAGTATGAACTGGGAAGGAACAAAAGGAATTTGAGGAAAACCTGGGTAACACAGTAGGTAGTCTCTCTCTCCAGCCTTGGTGGACGGGGAGGAGGGTGAATAGGCACGTGAATGGGATGTATCCCCCCTCTGAGAAGAGGGTGCCCCCCTGGAGCTGACCCAGTGAGGTGCCGTGATGCAGAAATGATGGTGGATTGAAAGACTACAGGTCTGGTACATCTCTGGGCTTCATTCCATTGTTATCACACATCTGCCCTCCCTGTGACCCTGGACAGCCTAGGGCTAATGAGATGAGAAGTCAAAATCAGAATTTTGGAGCTTGAAGAGCCAATCGGCCGGATTGGCTCCCTATGTTTGTATAGTGAGAAGTCAAACTAGAAGAAAAGTTTAGAGGGCCTCTTCCCCCAAATCCCCAGTCCCAGGTGGGGATCTGTCTGCTGTCTTGCACTCCCCCAGAAGGCTCAAGATGAGGTTGCTGCCCCCTTTCTCCTCTTCCTAGCCTATATCTCCCCTACTCTTCTCTGTACAGCCAGTCAATTCTGAAAAACCAGTCAATATGGAGAACCTGCCAATAAACAATGGAAATGGACAGTCCTTTGGGTACACTCTGTACGAGACCACCATTTCTTCATCGGGCATCCTCAGTGGTCTTGTGCGTGACCGGGGACAGGTAGGGGCAATTTCTCTTTTTTTAAAAAAAATTTTTATTTAAATTCAAATTAATTAACGTATACTATATTATTAGTGTCAGAGGTAGACTTTAGTGATTCATTAGCTGCATATAACACCCAGTACTCACTACATCAGGTGCCCTCCTTTATGCCCATCACCCAGTTATCCCTCCCCCACCCCCACCCCCCACCTCCCCTCCAGCAGCCCTCAGTTTGTTTCCTAGAGTTCAGCATCTCCTATGGTTTGTCTCCCTCTCTGTTTTCATCTTACTTTATTTTTCTTTCCCTTCCCTTCCCTCATGTTCATGTTTTGTTTCTTAAATTCCACATATGAGTGAAATCATGTGGTATTTGTCTTACTCTAACTTGTTTCACTTAGCATAATACACTCCAGCTCTATCCATGTCATTGCAAATGGCAAGATTTCATTCTTTTTGACAGCTGAGTAATATTCCACTGTACATATATACCACATCTTTATCCACTCATCTGCTGTTGGACATCTGGGCTCTTTTCATAGGTTATTGTGGACATTGCTGCTACAAACATTGGGGTGCATGTGCCCCTTCAGATCACTACATTTGTATCTTTGGAGAAATACCTAGTAGTGCAATTGCGGGGTCATTGGGTAGCTCTATTTTTACCTTTTTGAAGACCCTCCATACTGTTTTCCAGAGTGGCTGCACCAGTTTGCATTCCCACCAACAGTGCAGGAGGGTTTCCCTTTCTCTGCATCCTCACCAACATCTGTTGTTTCCTGACTTGTTAATTTTAGCCATTCTGACCAGTGTGAGGTGGTGTCTCATTGTGGTTTTGATCTGTATTTCCCTGATGTTGAGCATTTTGTCATGAGTCTGTTGGCCATTTGTATGTCTTCTTTGGAGAAATGTCTGTTCATGTCTTCTGCCCATTTCTTGACCAGATTTTTTTGTTTTTTGGGTGTTGAATTTGCGAAGTTCTTTATAGATTTTGGATACTAGCCCTTTATCTGAGAAGACATTTGCAAATATCTTCTCCCATTTCATAGTTGCCTTTTAGTTTTGTTTGCTGTGCAAGACCTTTTTATTTTGATGAAGTCCCAATAGTTCATTTTTGCTTTTGTTTCTTTTGCTCTTGGGGAATGTGTCTAGCAAGAAGTTGCTGTGGCCAAGGTCAAGAGGTTGCTGCCTGCATTCACCTCTAGGATTTTGATGGATTCCTGTCTTACATTAGGTCTTTTATCCATTTTGAGTTTATTTTTGTGTATGGTGTAAGAAAGTGGTCCTGTTTCGTTCTTCTGCATGTGGTTGTCGAATTTTCCCAACCCCATTTATTGAAGAGACTGTCTTTTTTTTCCATTGAATATTCTTTCCTGCTTTGTTGAGGATTAGTTGGCCTTAGAGTTGAGAGTCCATTTCTGGGTTCTCTATTTTGTTCCGTTGATCTGTGTGTCTGTTTTTGTGCCAGTACCATACTGTCTTGATGATTACAGCTTTGTAATAGAGCTGGAAGTCTGGAATTGTGATTTCACCAGCTTTGGTTTTCTTTTTCAACATTACTTTGGTTATTTGGGGTCTTTTCTGGTTCCATACAAATTTTAGGAGTCTTTGTTCCAGCTCTGTGAAAAATGTTGATGGTGTTTTGATAGGAATTATATTGCTTTGGGTGGCATATACATTTTAACAGTATTTGTTCTTCCAAGCCATGAGCATGGAATGTTTTTACTTTTTTTTGTGTCTTCATCAGTTTCTTTCATAAGTGTTCTGTAGTTTTCAGAGTATAGATCCTTCATCTCTTTGGTTAGGTTTATTCCTAGATATCTTATTGTTTTTGGTGTAATTGTAAATGGGATCAATTCTTTGATTTCTCTTTCCTGTGCTTCATTGTTAATATATAGAAATGCAACTGACTTCTGTGCATTTATTTTATATCCTGTCACTTTGCTGAATTCCTGTATCAGTTCTAGCAATTTGGGGTGGAGTCTTTTGGGTTCTTTACATAGAATATCATGTCATCTGTGAAGAGTGAAAGTTTGACTTCTTTCCCGATTTGGATGCCTTTTATTTCTTTTTGTTGTCTGATTGCTGAGGCTAGGACTTCCAGTACTATGTTGAATAATAGTGGTGATAGTGGACATCCCTGTCATGTTCCTAACCTTAGGAGAAAAGCTCTCAGGTTTTCCCCATTGAGGATGATATTCACTGTGGGTTTTTCGTAGATGGCTTTTATGATATGCAGTATGTTCCCTCTATCCCTACACTGTGGAGAGTTTTAATCAAGAAAGGATGCTTTATTTTGTCAAATGCTTTTTTCTGCATCAGTTGAGAGGATCATATGATTGTTGTCCTTTCTTTTATTAATGCCGTGTATCACATTGATTGATTTGCGGATGTTGAACCAACCTTGCAACACAGGAATAAATCCCACTTGGTCGTGGTGAATAATCCTTTGAATGTACTCTTGGATCCTATTAGCTAGTATCTTGGTGAGAATTTTTTTATCCATGTTCATCAGGGATATTGGTCTGTAATTTTCCTTTTTTGTGGGATCTTTGTCTGGTTTTGGAAACAAGGTAATGCTGGCCTCATAGAATTGAGTCTGGAAGTTTTCCTTCCATTTCTATTTTTGGAACAGTTTCAGAAGAATAGGTATTAGTTCTTCTTTAAGTGTTTGGTAGAATTCCACTGGGAAGTCATCCGGCCCTGGACTCTTGGTTGTTGGGAGATTTTTGATTACTGGTTATGGGTCTGTTCAGGTTTTCTATTTCTTCCTGTTTCAGTTTTGGTAGTTTATATGTTTCTAGGAATGCATCCATTTCTTCCAGATTGCTTAATTTGTTGGCATATAATTGCTCATAATATGTCTTAGAATTGTGTGTATTTCTTCAGTGTTGGTTGTGATCTTTTCTCTTTCATTCATGATATTATTTATTTGTGTCCTTTCTCTTTTATTTTTGATAAATCTGGCTAGGGGTTTATTGATCTTACTGATTCTTTCAACAAACCAGCTCCTATTTTCCTTGATCTGTTCTACTATTTTTTTGATTTCTATACTATTGATTTGTGCTCTAATCTTGGGGCATCTTATTTCCTGTGACCTTGTGGTCATCAAGTCCTACCATATGCATCTGACTCTCCTCAGTGCTCACATATCTGCCTGTTACCAGTGTGTAGAAATGGCCCATCACCATCAGTTCTGCTGGCATTTTCAGCTACAATCATGGGCATTCATTTTTCCTCTATGCCTGGCTAACCCCCATTTTCACTGCACACACATAATGTTACCCCTTTCTTTGCTTATGAGAGATCCCTCTTATGCCTCCCTCCTGTCAACCCATGGATGCTTTCTGTCTGTTCATTTGGCAGGTATTTGTGAACACAGTGTCTGTAGGATTCTTGGACTATGAAAGGAAGAAGATTGTTATTCCCTTGATCCAGGTTTGTTATCCTGGGGAGCTGGGTGATGGCTAGCACCAAGCTGCTTCCCGAGCAGGTTTGGTGGGAGTCAAAGAGGAAGACCTGGAAGACAGGAGGCTCCTTAACCACAGAGCTGCTGATGGAAAGAGGGGCAAAACATTGCTATCTGATCAGTGGGTACTCTTTTACCCCTATTCTCAGAGTTCAGGGAAGAACTGGGGTTCCACAAAGAAACTCTGAGGTGCAGCTGTGATCTTATGGCTGGGGAATCAGGTGGTCATCATCAACCACTATGTTCCTGGCAGGGTTACACCAGGCTGAGGATCTTGGTGGAGAATCGCGGACGAGTCAACTATGGGGATAACATTGATGACCAGCGCAAAGGTGGGTCATAGCATGTGCTGAGAGAAGAGCTTCTAGTGCTCAGCAATGCCTGGCTATTTTTTCTTCAAACCAGTGCACCAGCTGGTCATGGAGGCTGACTATAGTGAGGTGGAGTCATGGTGGCCCATTGGAGGGAATTGGGTTGTGGAAACCCATTGAAGGGAGGTGGGTCATGGAGGCCCACTGGAGGGAGGTGGTTTGTGGAGGCCCATTGGAGGGAGGTGGGTAATGGAAACCCATTGGAGGGAGGTGGTTTTGGAGGCCCATTGGAGAGAGGTGGATTGCAGAGGTCCATTGTGGGGAGCTAACTCATGGAAGCCTATTGAAGAGAGGTGGAAGTGGGCCTTCCTGAAAGGCCCACGTGGGTTCTGACCTCTTTCTTATGCATGTTGTCCACATGGCCATGGTGAACACACAGGGAACACTGAGCCAGCCTCTCCAGATCTCCCTGCGTTGTAGTCTGCTTTAGTAGGGGACTATCTGCTGGCGCTGGGCTGGGGGTGGTGAGGCTTAAGGAAGGGGATTCCCAGGAAGCCAAAATGGGCATAGGACCCCTGCCTTCTTGGGTCTCCACACTGAAGTTTTCTTTTCTTTTCGAGTTTTTATTTATTTATTTATTTATTTATTTATTTATTAATTTATTATTTAGATTTTATTAATATATTTATTTAGAGGGGGAGAGAGAAAGAGAGCATGTACACATGTGAGTAGGGGGAGGGGCAGAAAGGGAGGGAAAGGGAGAGAATCTTGATCAGACTATGCACTGAGCATGGAGCCCGACAGAGGGCTTGATCTCACAACCCTGAGATTATGACATGAGCCGAAACCAAGAGTTAGACACGTAACTGACTGAGCCACCCAGGTGCCCCAGCATTTCTTTTCTTGATCCACTGTGGAAACCCATTGATGATCTCATTTGTGGTGGGGAGGAGGAGGTAGTACATGTAGTAAACAAAATGCTCTTGATGGAATGCTCCCCTAGGAATATCTCACCAACTCATTTTATTTTTCCTGGCCTTCTAAAACTTCTCTGCTTAAATTTGCCTCTTCCTTTTCATCTATCAAAATGTCGGTGGTTTCATGTAAGTTGTAAGAATTCAGACAAATAAATCCTACTACGGTAAGGGATACTGGTGGCCTCCCAACTCTCTCATGGGTGTTTGCCTTTGTAATGAGGAAATTTGTGCATTCCTTCCTTTCCTGCCTGGGAAACACTGTGGCCCAGCCATTGGGGGTTTCTTGGGTCTTGGGGTTTGGCCCTCTCCAGATAGGCCTCATGGTAGCTTCTAGTACTGTCCAGGCTTATCTTCCTTTTCCCCTAAAGAATCCCCCAGTGTTCCTCTTTGGATATTGGCTTCTTCCCCTAGGAGCTCCATCTGCAGGCTCATCTTCACTTCCTTTGCTCTCTTATGGGCAGGAAGGGATTGCCAGGCTCACCCCATTCTCAGTCTTTGCCTCCCCAGGTTCCTGAGTAAGATGTGCCCTGGACTCTCACTGTGGAGTAATTATCCCCTAGAACAGTTCAGTGTTTATAAGTCAAAGACCTCCCCGCCCCAACCTGTACCTGTAATTTAAGAGTCTGTAGGCTCTATGAAACCTGTTTGCACTTCCCAGCCTATTCAGATTCCCTCTCTAGCAATTCAGCAGCTCCATGATTGTGAGGACCATGGGAGCTGCTCCAGGACTAACATTGCTGGCCCCTTCCCCAAGGACTAGCTAATCACTATGCAAGTGTGTGTGGGTCCTCAGACTTGGATACCCAAGTCATATTGCCATCTGTTCACAATTTAAATACTTAACATATCTTCAGTCCTAGGTCATGTAGAAGATTTCTGGCTGAGTTATTAGGTCTGTTTAGTCTGGGACCCTACTGAATCTGATCTTGAAGCTAAGTTAGAACTGCTGTGACCTCTTGATTATCTGCCCTTTGGGACTCATTTTGGTCCCAAAATGGAGCTTCCCCTTCAGAGAAAAGCCAGAGATTATTCTCACCCAATGACATTCTCAGTTCCCATTACCCTCAGATGTATTCTTCTGTGCAAATCCTAGGGAGGTCCTGGCCAACACTGCTGTTACTCATTCTTTTCTCCTTTGGGATTTCTAGAGAAGGTTTTATGCCATATGAAGAGCTCTGTAGGGAGTATATACTTCTGGAGGAATCCTCACTGGAACTTTTCAGAAATTCTCCATGTATGTGCAGGGCCTTAGCTGGGTCAGCTCTGCCCCTGCCTTTGGCCTCATTCATGTTTTCTTGGCTTCTTCCCACAGGTTTAATTGGAAATATCTATCTGAATGATTCTCCCCTGAAAAAATTCAGAATCTACAGCCTGGATATGAAAAAGAGCTTCTTTCAGAGGTGAGTCCCCACCGCATAAAGTGTGTGAACCCATGGATAAGGTGCAGTAAGAGGCAGGAAGGCCCAGAAAACTGCTCTGCCCTAGCCCCTCCTACTCAAGAGTAAACAGACCCAGAACCCAGAGCAACTTGCCCAAGGTAGGGGCAGTACCAGCACTAGAGACTAGGGAATTTCCATGGTACCCTGGTTAACAGGTGGGGGTGGGTGAGGGTATTTGGAATGCCTTTGTAATTAGATTCGGAACAGGGTCCAAATCTGAGTAAGTGCCCCCCTTTCTTTCTTGTCTTCCATTCTTCTGTTCATAGGTTCAGCATCGACAAATGGAGCCCTATCCCTGAAGTACCTACGTTCCCTGCTTTCTTTTTGGGTGCCTTGTCTATTTCCCTTTCCCCTTTTGACACCTTCATGAAGCTGGAGGTTTGTAGTCCCCTCCCTGCCTGGGCTCTCCAGCCTTCCCTCAGAGAGCTCTGAGCCCAAGACCTGTACCTGTCCTTGCTGGAGCCCTCTATACCACTTGTACCCAGAGATTCTCTATTTTGCCCTCTCTGAAGGGCCCCTGGGGCCTCCCTGGGGTGGAGGAGTGGATTCAGATCAGAAGAACCACCTGGTGGTACTTCTCAGGGTCCAGGTCTGCTCTTGGGTACCTTGCTGGGGAGCTCAGAGCTAGTGGATTCAGGAGATAGAACACCCTTGTGTTAACCTCATGGCTGTTGAAATATTCATTCACACTGGTATCTTGGAAGCTGAGAGAAGCACTCATGGCATGTGTCTATCTCTGTCTTCCTATGTGACTTTATATTTGGTGGCTTTCATGGTCAACTAATCCTTTTCCCACTCTGCTTAAAGGGCTGGGAGAAGGGGGTTGTATTCATCAATGGCCAAAACCTTGGACGCTACTGGAACATTGGACCCCAGGAGACCCTATACCTCCCAGGTGCCTGGTTGGACCAAGGCATCAACCAGGTGGGAGCATTTGCAGCTTCTTCCCTTGACCCAGCCCTCCCTGGTATCACAATGTTTTCCTGGGAGCGGGGTTCAGGTAACAGTCTATTTAGGCTCATTACGGTAGGAGATGGGGCAGAAGGTTTAGCCAGCCCCTTCTGCATTCCTCCTTGGTGATGATGAGTTGTGGGTCCCTGTTCCTTCCAGTGTGGCTCTCAATCCCTTCCCCTAAGGCACCCTCATCTGGCTCCAAGACAAACCTTTACTGCTGTCATACACCAGCCCTTCTTTCCCCCAGGTTATTGTTTTCGAGGAGAAGATGGCAGGCCCTGTGATACAGTTCACTGAAACACCCCACCTAGGCAGGAGCCAGTACCTTGATTGAGCAGCACCACCCCGCGCCCCCTGGTGGCGAGAAGCAGGAGAGCACCACAGTCCCCCGTCAGCTGACCGGAGCCTGGTGCTCTGCTCCTTCACACCCTCCCATGCAGGAGAGTTTCTTTAAGTAGCATCCTCAGGCAGCCATGTGGCTACAGCAAGGCCCGCTCGTTCAGTTCAAGACCCTAAACTTGGAAGAACTGAAGAAGAAAAGTGGGATAGGAGGGTGGGACCCCCTCCTTACCTAAGTGGCTTTAAAAAATTTTTTTATTGTTATGTTAATCACCATATATTACATCATTAGTTTTTGATGTCCTAAGTGGCTTCTTGACTGGGCTTTGTTGCTGGCACCTTTCCTACTTCCCTTTAACTTCTGGGAGAAGACAGAGGGATGTCCCTCTAGGGTAGGAATGTCTAATCAGATGTCCACGTGATGATGCCTGGGGCCCTCAGTTGGGCATAACTTCTAGACACAGGTTTGCTCCTATGATGTTCTCACCTGTGCTCAACCATGCCCCTCCTGGCCCCTTTTCATCTGAAATAGGAGGTTTGTCACCATTTGTAGAGGATAGGGAAGCGGGTAGGTGTCTCACCTGAATCATCTTTGTTCTTCTCAACCCTCCCCAAGCCTTCTCTGGGATTCTGGAAGAAACTATGAGAGACACACACATTTTCTCCTCATTTTCCACTCTAATTGCATCTGACAGGATGACAAGCCAAGCTTAGGAGAAACAGAAATACTCAGCCACTTACTTTCCTGAATTAGAGAGTATTTCCAGTTTTACTCAATGAGAAGAAGCATCAACTGAGGAGGGAATGCAGGCCCTAGTAAGAACCACACCCTGATCTGAAGGCCCAGCTCTGGGGGCATGGGCAAGTAGTCTCCCTGGAATGTTGGTGTAGCCACGGGGCCCACAGGCCTAGTCCAGATCTTGCATCCAGCTCAGTCTCTCTCCCTCAACTCCCTGTAACTAAGCAGCAGGGAGGAGAAGCAGCCTTCCTTTGCAATTGTCTGTCCAAATTTGAGGCGCTTGTTCTAGGGATTGAATCCACTGGGTTAGCTCTGGTTCACTGTCCTGAATTGCAATAAAGCAACAGAGTTGAATCAAACCCTTTTTGGTGATACTTTTCTTCTGATTCAGATTAGAAGAACCACCTGGTGGTACTTCTCAGGGTCCAGGTCTGCTCTTTGGTACCTTGCTGGGGAGCTCAGAGCTAGTGGATTCAGGAGATGTGCTTCTATTTATCACAAGCAAAGGTATTGTGGGGTCAGGTACCCACTTAGCCCATCCAGCACTCAGAGTCTAGACAGACTTTACCCGGTTAGTAGGTGCTCCAGCCCCTGGCTCCTTACCACCTCCCTCCTGACCTTCATTCTGCCTGAAATGTCATCGTGAATCGGCAGTGCCCTTGGGGAGGAGAAGTCATATACAGATCCATTCTGGTGCTGGTGGGCAGGTGCTAAGAATCTGCTGGACAGCCAAGAGCTCTCCATGTGAGGTAGCGGGTGAGTTTTCCTCACACATAACATCTGGATTGTACTGCCACAAACTATCTTCAATAGTAATCAAAGTTAGATAGCCAACACCTCCTCGGGACGGTGCCTGTACCAGGAGCCCATAAAGACCTTTGCGGAATAGCAGGCCATGAGGCTCCCAGCAGCCCCATGGCTCCCATCTTGGGCTTGCCTAAGGAAGGGGGCATTTGTGGTGTGTAGCCATTGGGCCCACGAGCTGAGCCTGGGTCAAGGACAGACAGTTAGTTACAAGGGGCTGGGCCCAAGGGTCCACAGGGGCAGAGAAATGGAGCTTATGAAAGTGAATTTCATGGACAAGGGCTGGGGAGCCAGATACGGGTAAAGTCCCCAGTCTTGCTCAAACTCATCTGCTGTTCCTGAATTGCCTTGCAATGGAAAGCACACAGCTAACACTCGGATGAGACCAGGGCTTGGGCATGGCCAGCACTGGAGAGTGTGTCATTGCACCTTACTTTACACCTGAGCATAATTTTACAAAGGTGTATGTAAAAGTTGGCTTCTGTTGGAAAATGTGATAGGGAACTGGAGTTTGAAATGAATCTTACGGTGATCCTTTTGTAAAGTGAAGAATCCCCTTGAATTGCTTTTATCCAAATCTGTGCAGGGCTGCTTTGGTCCTCTTGCACCAACTCACTGTTCTTGACCTTCTTATCTGCCTGCTGACCCTGCAGCTTCTCTCTGTCAAAGCCCCTTGGCAGAGCTCATCTTCCAGAGTTTATTCATGGTTTGTCCAGACCTTCCTGCTGGATGGCCTCATCACAGAGTCTTTAGAAGACTCCTCATAACCCTTAACCTCTAAATGCTGAAGGTCTTCAGGCCTGCTCCTTGGGCCTTTTCTTCTGTCCACACTCACTGTTGGGGGGCCTCACTGACTTGGGGGGTTTGTAAATAGCCTCAACATTCATGCTCTCTGATGTTTTTCTCCATCCAAGCTCCAGGCCCACTCACTGTCCACTCACCTTCTCTCCTGCGTGTGACACCACACTCTGATGACTCCCCCCGTGATCCCTCCTGCACTCCACCCCGCAGCAGGAAATGGCAATTCTATTCTGTGTCTTAGATTTGTTTTGGCTCCTCTCTTTCGTATTGCATAGCCACTCCATCAGGTGATTCTCCTGGCTGTACCTCAAAACACGTCCAGAACTTGACCACTTCTCTCTGCCCCAAGGTTTGCTCTTCTGACTCACTGTCCTCTCCTGCCTGGATCATGGCAGGAGCGGCCTCACCTAGCCTACCCTGCCCTCTGTTTATCATCAGCACAGGAAGGGGAGTGATTTCTTTACAGGCCAGTTAGATCGTGTTGGTCCTTTGCTCCAAACCCTCCAATGGTTCCAATTCCCTTTTCCCTTGGGGGAGAAGCCGAAAGCTTTGCCCTGGTTTCCAGGGCCAACGTATTCTGCACCCTCCACCAACTGCGGTCCATTCCCCCCTCCCACCCTACCCCTTCCCATCTTGCCAGTCACTTGCAGGCACACTGGCCTTTTTGCTGCTCTTTAAACATGCTAAGTACTCTCTGCATGGGAGCAAGTTCTTTTCCGGAAAGCTCTGACCCAGGTAACTGCTGCACTGCTCTGTCCCCTTATCAGGGAGGCTCTTCTGACGGCCCTAGAGTAGGGATCAGCTCCTCCTCAGCTCCACTCTGACACCTCCATCCAGCCTCATACTTCTCCTTAGACCAGATCACATCTGAAATACTGTAGATTTGCCTAGTGTCTGTGTGTCTCATTTCCCAAGGAGGGAAGCTCCATGAAGCCAAGTGCTTTGGTTTTTCACTGCTCTGTCCTCGCTCCTAGAATCATGCCTGCCAAATAACTACTTGTTGGATGGTTAAAACAGTATATGAGAATAAGGCAGGGCTACGGAGGGTTAGGGCTGTTAAAAACCATGTTTGACTTTTAATTTTGGAAACAAATTAAATACAGTTAAATTAAAACCGACCAGATGGTGCAGCTGCATGGGCTCTGTTCTCGAGGCTCTGAGCCCCCAGCCTCACTCCTTTGTGGTGGGGGGCAGGAACAGACTGGGTCTGGGAAACAACTTGTAGTCATGGACCCAACTCTGACTTGGAAAAAACCCATTCCCAACAAAGATGAAAGCTGCAGTCCACCAGGGTTATAATTATAAATAAATACACATGCAGCTAAGAGAGGCTATTAGGTGAAAACAACGGAAATAGCATCCGCCAACAAAAACAAAAACAGAGAGGGAGGATATCCCATTTTGTTGTTCATTATCAATTTCCTGAAAAATGAGCCCTGGGTTTTTGGCTAAGAAGGTAGCCTAAGACCAGCCAGGCTGACCTGAGCATTCAGGGCTGGTTTTGGTGAGTGAGGCAGTGCCGTGCCTGGGCATAAATTCACTCATTTGGGGGGGTGCCCTGTGCACACCTCCTCGCTCCCCTCCCACGCCACCCCACTTGGTTCTGAGGGGTTGATTCCAGAGCCACCATCGAAAGTGTAAGAGGCTAGGGAACGTCCTGCAAGGTGGCTCAGGGTTCTCAGGGATGCGATCCCGTGGGGTGGTTTCACGAATGCTGTGGGAAGTTAAATCCATTTCAAAATTGGCAGCCAATGCTATTTTTTGAATGTTAGGTTGCTGGACTGAATCCTACCCACCCACCCACCCAGGAATGGGTTCTCAGCGGTCCTCAGACCGGTCCTGTGAGTTTAAACGGAGTGGGGGCCGTTAGCGTTAAAAAATAAACACCTCTTCAGTAGGCTCAGGCCTTTCCTTTTCCTCCACTTGGGAGGGAAATTGTGCTTCCAGCTTTCAGGAGCATGAGTGAGAGAATCAGAAGAGGGCTGTCCCTGTCAGTGGCCTGTCCTGGTGCAGGGGGCAGTACAAGCACACTGTTCTTTCTCTGTGGGGGCGGGGGGGGGGGAGAGGGGACAAGCAGCAGGCTTGTTCCTCGTGCTCCCAGCTCAGGGACAAGGGAGGTTTTCATTCCCATTTTGTGTTTAAAATAGAATGATTTCCAAAGTAGTGTGTGCTCAGGTCTCTTTTCCCCTCAGGGTCCAAATGATCTCTGCCCCTTTTCCACAAATTCCTCTGTTCACCCAAAGCCCCATCGCCCCCAACCAGGGGCAGAAAGGAGTATGGAGCTGCCCCTGCCTCCCTCCTCTTCCCACCTTGCCCACCCAGGCTCACTTCGGCCCCTGAGGTCTGTGGTTCTCAAGAGCTCTGGAAAGAGGGCTCCTGGCCTCCCCAGTCCCGGCCCAGGCAAAGGGCCCTGGGGCCCAGTGGGCAGGGGGGAGGCAGTGTGTAGACTGGGGCCTGCATGGTCTTAGTCCAGGTCAGTCCATGACCTGTGCTGGCTCGAGGGCCCGCCTCCTTCTCTGTGCTGGAAGGAGCAGGCTTGAGGGATGTGTGGCCAGAGTAAGGGGCTCCACTCCTACCACAGCCTGGGGTATGGGGGAGCCTGATGGCAGGCCCAGGCTCCCCTCATGCAGGGTGGTCGCCTGTTGGGATCAAAGACAGCCTTATGCTCTGGAAGTAGGAACCAGAGGAAAGCCAGAGAGGTATGTCTACTTGAGAACAGCTCTCTGAGGAGGGGCGGGGGTGTTCCTGATGCCTGGGCAGGGGGCTGCTCTCCGGTCTTCAGGATTCCCTGGCCGGATGGCCTGGCCTGTGTGGTCACGCTGGGCCCCAGGAGCAGGGAGCCAGGGGAGGCCACACTGCACTGGACAGCCGGGGTCTTTTCACCCCTCCCCCAGCCTGGCGTCACTCCAGGGCTTCGGTGCCCACTGCGTCTGCCCCCGCAGGCCCTGTCAGCGCGGGAAGCTCTGGGGAGGCATGCTGGGGCACTGGCTCGCTGACTGGCATGGCTCGACTAGCAGGGGGGCCCCCTGGTCGTGCTGGATGGGAGAGAACAACAGGTCTGGGATTTCTGTGCTTTAGGTTCTCCGTCCTTTGTCCTGGCATCAAGCTGGGCTCTCTCTGAAGCCCTTAGAATAGAAAGGAGGGTGATGGTGATTCCTTAGGAGTTTGCCTCGGAGGGACCATCAGCCACGGGAAGAGGATGGAAGGCCAGGAACAGGGTCTGAGAAGGAGGCTCCTGTGAAGGGGAAAGGAGGAATATGGGTAAGGCAAGAAGGGGGGAGGCAGGGAGGGGCAGCCAGTCTGGCCAAACTGCCCAATCCTGAGCCCCCTTCAGAGTCCACCCAGGAGCTCCGCAGAGCCCAGCCCCTAGGGTCCTCTGTGGGTCTCTTACTGAGAGGCGGCTGGGCTCTTCCAGTGACCACTGGAAGTGAGGAGGCAGGCAACGGGGCTGTGTACTGGTGCATTTTCAGCAGCACTGGTCAAGCTGATTTTTTGGTTCAGGGCACAAAGCAGGCCGACTGACACCCTGTGGTCTCCTGTGGGCAGGGCAGTGGCAGACATGACAGGTACACTGAAGCTTAACTCTGAGGCCAGAGGACAGATGTGTATTCCACCGTCTGAGCTCCCACCTCTGTGATGACATTATAGAAGAGCCCACAGACGATTCCCGACTTGGAAAATCAGCTGGCACAATTCACTTCATTTAGCTTTTCTGAACACCATTCCTTTACCTCTAAAATGTAGATAGGTCCTGTGGCCTACTTCAATAGAAAGTTTTATTTATCTATCTACCTATCTATCTATCTATTTATCTATTTATTTATTATTATGTTAATCACCATACAGTACATCATTAATTTTTGATGTAGTGTTCCAAACAATGAATCATGGAACACTACAAAAGTTTTAAAGAATCAATTAAAAATAGCAACACTTATTTAAGACTCTTTGTGTACCAAAGATTGTTCCTGGTGCCCCCAACAGCCCATTTTACAGATCAAGAAACTGAGACCTAGAGGAAGAAAGTAAAGTCAGAGGGTGAAAAGTGGTAGGCCTGGAGGCTGAACTAAGCTGTGGGGTCCATGCCTTCACCCCTGCACTACATGGTTACTACTAAGAGACACATGGATGTGCTCGATGAGGGAGCAGCAGTGAGTGAGGGGTCCCTGTCACAGCAGCATGGCAAAGACCACAGGAGAAGACAGAACCTAGGAGAAAGAGTGCACGTGGCAATGCCTTGCAACAGGACCAGTGTCATGGCCAAGATAATAGTAATGACAGGAGGTTGTCATGAGGCCATGTCTAGAAGGTGAGGCCTTCAAAGTTGCTGGTGGCAGAAGGACCCAGCTGTGTGGGGGAAGTCGGCTCCCGTTAACTTGCAGGTGGTACACGGGGATGGGGACTTCAGCTATGCCCTTTCCGCTCTTGCCCCCCTTTGTCCTGACCTCCCACAATTAAAAACCAAGACGAAAAGCCTCAGCAGATTTATTCTGCATCCAAACTTGATGTGCCCTTGCCTCGTGTGTGGTTTACCTTCATCCCTGCCATACCTGTATCCTGGAGCTCAGATCTCCACAGTGGGGTCAGTGAAGCCTTTCTTCCCCTCATTCACCAGCACCGGCTTCTCCGTCCGTGTGTGCCAGACCAGGATCTGTGTGTCCAGAGACATGAAACAACATGGAGCAGGCCCCCCTGACCTCAGCCCGCCACCTCCCTGTTCACTCCCATGCTCCGCAAGTACTTTTCCTGCCCCTCCTTTTCTGTCCTTGTTCCATCAAGATTTTCTCCATTGTTCTTTATTTTTACCTACCCCCCCATTCTTGCTGTTTATACATAAATGATGCATTCAAAATATCTGTTGGAAACAAAAAATATGTAGCTACAGAAGACAGACAAGTCAGTTCCAAGATCTCTTCTTCCTTTTCGTCTTCCCCTGTCTTCATAGGTCTCCCTAGAGAGGGAGAAATTTTCAGGAGGCTTTGGCTCAGCCAAGTGATAGTTCAGGCCCTAGCTGGAGAAATCCAAACAGGAAGCAGTGTGTGTGTGTCTGCGTGCATACGTGCATGCATGCAGGTGTGCCCATGGGTGTGTGCATGCACCCAGGCAAGCACGTGTTTGTACATATGTGAACACACATGTCTGGCAGGGCGGTCGTGGAGCCTAGCTCTTTTGAGGTTTGGGAGGGAAGGCAACCCTTGGCCCTGCTCACTGACCACCACCCTCTCTATTTCTCTGCTTGACTTTAGTGTGATGGCCTCTGACAGGATAAACTACCTTCCTGAGGAAGGCATGGTTCTAGGCTGGTCCTTTGCAGGGCTGTTTTGAGGTCTTTATTTCCTTCCCTCTGATCTGTAGGAGGGTTTGGATGGGCTGGAAAAAGCTTGCATTATAGCTGTCAGTTCTGGGAGGGTTTACCTTGGTGCAGTTGGCTGCCTTGGGCTCCAGGTCATTGAGCGTAACAAGTTCTCGGAGGAGGCTGCTTTCCTGGTAGCCTCCTTTCACGCCACGCAGCTTGAAGTAGGCCTGGCTACGCTGTAGAATGAGCCTCAGGTTGACAGCAAATCCAGCCATGTCTATTGCAAATGGTCGGTGCGGGTCGAACACTGTCTTCCAGCCGACCACCTTCCCTGCCCCGTTGACCCGTGGGGCCTCGTACCGAAGGCCACCAACGAAGGCAACGGGCCACACAGACACCCTCCTGGTGCTGCGCATCTACAAGAGGGGATCCAGAATCAGGACACGTGGGACTGTTGATAGGGAATGGAGCCTGGCCCCCGAGAAGGGGAAATCGATGAGCTCTATGCAGACAGGCCATCTGAAGCCGTACCAGGGGATCCAGCCCAGCCCTGTCTCCAGATGTATTCTCCATGGTGGGCATCTACAGGGTAACCTGCCTCACTGTGGACAAGGCCTGACCTCTCACCCAGCTGACATGCTGCTTCTCCACAAGACTGGGCAGCCCAGCTTTCTCTCCTGCAAAACCTCCATCTTCCTAATTTAGAGTAAAATGACTCCTTCCCCTGCTCCAGCCTCCCATGACTCACAAACCCCAAGGACAAACTGTTCCACATAGAATGACCCCACTCGAGGCCTTCACTGAGACAATGCCTCTAAGGCGAAGACTTTGGTCTAAGAGCTCCACCACCCACTTTCTTCCCTTTAACCAACGGTGACTGCTGAAACTTGGCAGCGAGTTTTTTCCATCCCTTTCCTGGTTCCCTGTACTCTACACTGACCCCAGTTGGCACCCGCCGCCCCCACCCCAACCCTATGGTTTCTCTAGGTGTCCATTCCAAGGGATCCCTCCGCAGGAGTCCCGGGGCCCCACACCAGAGGCCCTGCGCCGGCATCCTCCCGCCCCTTCCCCGCCTTCTGCCTGGTCCCACACCTCCTCAAAGAGCTCCAGACTGTAGGTGTTGTCGTCGTCGGCGAAGTACACCACGCCGGGTTGGCTGGAGTTGCGCGGGAAAGTCTCGCGCAGCCAGCGCAGGGCCAGGTTGCGCTGCATGGTGCCCCGCGGGATGCGCGGGTCGCGGGCGTCGCCGCGCAGCTTGTAGTTGCGGGGCGTCTCCACGTGCAGATGCGTGTAGTTGAGGCCGGTGTCGCGCAGCAGGCGCGCGGTGAGCGGCGTCCGGCGCGGCGCGTCCTCCACCACCAGCCAGTGCAGGTTGGGCACGTGCAGCAGCGTGTTGGCCATGCGCGTCAGCTCGGCCTTCTGCACCGGGCGGCTGTAGGTGGGCGTCACCACGTGGATGGTGGGCAGCGTGTCCGACCACGGCGGGGGCCGCGTGTACACGTACTCCGTGCGCACCACCTCCACGATGTCGCGGTCCGACATGCAGTACTCCCTGGGGTCGGCGCCCGGGGGCGCATCGCGCCGGGGGTCGCTGCCGTCATCTGTGGGGTTGGGAGACACACGGTGTGGGGAGGGGCCGCGCAGGCCCCGGCTCTGGCCTCAGGTACTGGGCCGGAGGCCGCCCACCCTACTAAGACGAACCTCTCCTCTGCTCCTGCAGGATTGTCATGGGAAACCCGCCTGGGGCTCTAACTTTTAAGCTAACCGAGAAAGCTGCATCTCTGGAATGCTCTCGGGCCTTTTCCTAGTTCTGACTCCCGAAATGACACAGAAATAACCTCTTCCGCCTTCTCACATTTGACAGCTCTGTAGCTATTTGAGTGTGGCTGGCCAAGTTCCAAGGCTGCCTTCTCACTTCCTAAATGTGTTGGGTTTTATATGACAAAGTGTCCTGACGCTTCCCACCCTAGTGCCCTCCCCATCTGGCCAGGGCTGCCTGCACTTGCCACCCCCGCGCCCCCCGCCCAGGATTGGGCTTGCCTAGCACATGGCACTGCCACCTGTACTGGTGTAGATGCCACAGTGCCCAAGCACAGTGTTAGGGCTTTCCTAGACACAGCACACTGTGGACCCCATGCGTCTGAGGTTGGCTCAGTCCGATTTTTCACGAATTTCTACTTAAGTGGGGCCTCTCCCTTCCTGGTCTTACGAATCTTGGTGCAGAATTTCATACTTATCACGTTTTCTTCCAGGGTTATGCCTATAGTTGTCAAGATAATTTTGAATCCTGAACCCGTTGTTTGTACTTTTAGATGTTCTTAAATTTTAGCCTACACAAGAAGACAGAGTGGAAACCTGTTTTAGCTCTTCTGTTGCTTCGATGTCAATCTCCTGATCTGTACTTTTGGACTCATTCAGCCATCTGGGAGACTAACTCGACCACTGACCCCAACTGTGCTAACATCCAGCTAGTGTTTATGCATTACTCCCCAAGACACCATGAGGGACAGTGTGTGGAACATTGCAGAGTTCTGGCCTCTGGTGGAACACTCACAGTCCTGGGGAACCCATTCCTTCCCGATGGCAACCTGTTTCAGTTGGGGCAGCTCTAACCAAGCTTTTTCTAGATCCTGGACATTTTTCTCATTACTGATGCTAGTAGTTAGAGCTAGACCAAGAGAGGAGAAATCAGCGCCATTGGTATTCTTGTTTTTAATGAGCTCCTCCTCTCCAAGTTATGTCTTTCTGTTTGAACAACTCTGTGGCCCTCACTGCTCTTACAGCATCTCAGCAGGAGGTGGTATGGGTCAGAGGACATACCCAGGAATGTGAATGCCTGGGCTCAGACCCTGTCCGGTTCTATCACTTACTATTGCCCTTGGGCAGGTCACTTAGCTTCTGGCGCCTCAATGTTAGCAACTGCAATATGGAGCCAATAATAGAATTAACTTTATTGAGTTACTATATGGATTGAGTCAATATATGTAAAGGACTCAGAACACTGCTAGGGAAGACAGTTGCCAGCCCTCCATCTGCATGGCTTCATGCAGCCGGAGAAGAGCATTCTCACCATTGAGTAGAAGTATGGTTCCAGGGAGGATGCTGGGAATCATTCTGTCACCTCCCTTCCTTCCCATCGCTGTTCTTAGCAGATGAGGTGTGTGTGTGGTGTTCATATGAGACGTGCCGCTGGGCTCTGGGAGGAGGTACAGATGAACCCAGAAGAAGACCGGCTCTGGGCTCTTGGGGAGTTCACATAGGCCAACGGCACAGTAAGACACACAGCGATAGTGAGGAGCCTGAGCCAGGGAGGGAGACACACTGCCCCCGGGGGTGTGAATGCTCAGCCTCTGTTGATCAAAGGCGACTTTTTGGAGGGGTTTTGGGGTCAAACAAACATAACAAAGTTGAGGAAAGAGAGGTGGATGATGGGGATTCTGACCAAGATCTATATAAGGGTTTATTTATCCTGCAGTCAGTGAAACTGAGGCCTGGGAAGAAAGATTCAGAGCCATCTTCCTCACCTTTCTTCCATTCAAGTCCTCCCAAACAGGCGGGTCTGGGCCCTGGGAACGTTCTCCATGCCTTCTGACCTGGCCACAGCGTGAGCTTAGCTCTTTGTGCTGGCTTCAGGGCTTCTGCAACCTTTGAGTCACAAAGGCCTCCTGGCCACCCTGACATGATTTCACTGCAGCTTTCCTTCAGCCCCTCTTGGCATACTCTGAGGAGACAGAACGCCAGCTCCCCATCCTCAGGCACTAGCATCAGTGCTTAGCTAAACATTCTGACACCTCTGACCTTAGAGCTCTGCCAAGAATGGAATCTATGTGATATTATGTCACTTGGTATATGGTAGCTTTAACCCTTCTGGCATGATGTAGTTGTAGGATAACAATTCCAAAAGCAAGAGCACCAAAGAGAGAAGTTGGAGGATAAATGTCAGAAGAGACTCTAAGTGCCCAGCATTGGGCAGTGGGAATTCCTTGATCTTCAGTCTGGAAAATCTTCCTCATGGAAGCTTCAGGAACTGCTGGGACTGAGCAGGACCCACGGCATAACTGTGGAGCAGCCTGCCTTCTGACTATGATTTTTGGCTACTGCCGGCATCCAAATCACTCGGGGTTACGAGCTACATGTGGATTTGCAGGCCCTACTCCAGACCCACCCTCTCTTTCTCTGGGATGGGCCTGGGTGCTTTTGTATTTTATCCTGTAATACGATGCACGTTTCAATAGAATTGCTGCCTTAGAGTGCTGAGTCTGTACGTGCATGGAGTACATTGGAGGGCAGAAGAGTGTGAGATGAGAGACCAAAGAATGAGGGGGCAGGCCAGACAGGGGGCACATGGAAGTGGCCAGGGTATGGGGAGTCCCGTGTGAGAAGGAAAGGCAGCCTGGTGGAGGGGAAAAATCTCTGGACTCAGAGCCAGGAGAACCTGGCTCCAGCCTGTTCATCCACGAGTGCTTCGTGGGACTTTTTCTCTAGCTGGGCCTATTTTCACTCGGTAGGACTGACTAGGTTAGGGTTGTCTAAACAGGAAAAAGGAGCAAACACGATGCTCTCCCTGAACGGTTTTAGAACACAGGCCAGAAACCCCGTCCATCCGCATCCTTCACTACCCACAGCTTAGAGCAAACAATCCTTACACATCCTGAGACTGGATGCAGTGTCGTGCATGTGTGTCTCTGCACTGTGTTTTTGCATGTGTGTCTCTGTGCATACATGCGTGTGGCGCCATTCATCAGATTCCCGAAAGGACCAAGACCTCCACAAAGGTAAGGTCACTGGCCTGGACCATCCTATGGCTCCTCTCAGCTGCCTCATACATGAAACCATGAACTCCATCAGTGTTGGCTGTGGTCATTCTTATGACAGAAGCCTGGCTGGGGCTGGGGGCCAGAGGTTGGGGGGCTCACCCTTGTGCGTGGTGAGCAGAGGCGTGATGGTGCTCTGGTGCCACACGGTGACTAGCAGTGTCCAGGGCAGTACGATGAGGACGATTGCAAGGATGTCCCGTCTCTTCGGCATCTCCAAGGCTGGCTGGGCCCACAGCTCCTCGTTACCTGAGCGGTGGCAAGGTCAGGAGAAGGGTGGCCCCAGGGGCGATGGCGGCAGACAGTGGCGAGCACAGGGGAGAAAAGAACAGGAATGGGCCGGGCAGGCCAGGCACAGGGAGAGCAGAGAAGCCGAATGTTGGCTAGCAGATCTTACCAGCACTCACAACCCACCCATTGCGGAAGCAGGTTTGCAGAGTCTGGCCAGACCGGAGACCGAGAAGGGGTGGCTGTCCAAGGGCATGATCAGGAACCCTGTGAAGTGGACACCTGCAAGAGAGAGCAGAGCAGGATGGCCAGAGACCTGGGGCCTTGCTGTGGGGCTCACAGCATCGGGGTTTTCACAGTAGAGCCTGGACTGCCATCTCTCTGAGGACTGCTCCGGCTTCCCTGCCTGAATGAAACGAGCCTCTGTCCCCCACAGGCATGGGGACGTGGCGCTGCCCAGTTCCATGATTCAGCAGGGCACAGAAGTTAAGGGCACGACCTTCAGACACGTGTCTTGTTTTAAACCCCAACTCTGCCACCAACAAGCCATATGCCCTTTTTACCAAGTCACGGCTGCTCTCCATGCCTCTCTGTTTTCTCATCTGTGAAATGGGGTATGATCACTACCTACTTCACAAGGCTGTGAGAATTAAATCAGTTCATACCAACAAAGGCCACAGCATGGTGCCTGGCATGTATGTATGTGTGTGTATCTCAAGACATGTTGGCTAGTTGTCCACATGTATCCAGGTGGTTTCTTTCATAGCTGAGATAAAGGGGTGAACACTGGGGTGAGGGCCAACAAGACATGTTTTGGGGGATAGGCCCTGGGAGGAAATGCAGCAAGTGCCTTCCCTTTGTCAATGTCTGTCGGGAATTTTTGTTGGACATGAAGAGGTGTCCCTGTGGGGGCTGCCATATGCTGAGGAGACAGCACTCAGAGTGGCAACAACAGGGGCTCCAGGAGAGATACCCCTTCTGTGAGGAGCGTGAGCCCGCTAGAATTTCTCCTCAGTTCTGCAGAGGGCGTGTCAGCAGCATCCTTCTCTGGGCCTTGCTGTCTTGTGCCCTCGTGACCACCATGGAAATAGTCACATCCTGTTCTCTGCCTCCCTTTCCCTTCTGCGCTGAGCCCTGTGTAAGATGCGGGATCCGGGTAGCCCCTGGCTGGTCCTGGCATGCTCACCACCTCTGGTGGCCAGCACTGTGCAGTGACATGCCTGAGAGAGTCCAGCCGCCCCGTCCAGCCCAAGGAGCACATGCTCTTCACCTCTGGCAGTGTCAAGAGCCAAGGTCAAGAACTTCTGTCCACCCCCCCACCGACCCCCCCAGCTTGGGAAACAGTGTGTTTTCCTCTCCTTGTCTGGTCCTCTCTCCAAATAGTTTTGTCACCTTGTGCAAGAGCCAGGTGTGTCTTCTAGTAAAGCGCACCATGGTTCCCAGGGGCGGCCAGCATGTCCCAGCCAGCTACCTACTCAGCAGAGACCTGCTCGGCCTCCACCATCTCCTTGTAGGCAGGTGGTAAACAGGCTGCCCCGCTTTCCTCAGGGAAATGGAAGGTCCAACAGGCTGCAATGTTACAGGCAGGGACAAACGATGTGGACACAGAGCAGGGAGAATAAGTACAAACTCCTCTTTTATGCCCCCCTTCCCCCAGGTGACAGAACCCAGTGTCCTGCCCCAGGAGCCCTGTCTGGTTCTTGTGTGCTCAGTATGATGAAGTGGAGTGACCTCTCGCCACCCCCATCCCCACCCCGATCCCCCCACTCCAAGGCCACTGACAAGGCTACAAAGGGCTGAGTCAAGGCCTTGGTTTGGCTGGGTGATCTTAGGCCACATTTGATGGAGGACAGGGGAGCTTCTAGGAGGCCTGGCTGCGAGATCTCTTTTGGATTCTTAGTGACTCAAAAAAGGAGCTTTTCCAAATGTCCTTCATCTTGGGGAGGGTTAATTCCAGGGTGGAGAAAGCACCGGAGAGGCAAGCTCCAGGCCAATTTGCTACATGCACATCCAGCCTGCTCACTCTGCACGTGCCTGCTTTTACACCTTTTTCCTCTGGGCGGCCTCTTATCCCAAGCCTCCTACCTCTGGCACCTGCTCAGCCTCCCACTTGTCTGCTTGGACTGTCATTAGTAAAAACAAGCTGTGAGGCAGCACTTGGTGATGTTCAGAAATGACGCTCAACTCTTCACAGTCAATCCTCATGACGCCTCTGGCCACAGGTGCCATTGTAACCCCATTTCATGAGGAAGTCATTGAGGCCAGAGAGGATCAGGGCTTGTCCAAAGCTGCAATCAGGTCACGGTGGAGCCAGACAGAAGTCCTGACCCTTTGGCTGTATGCGGTCAGCAGAAGCATGGGAAGAGAGGTTCCAGGTCCCAGAGCCTTGAACCTGGCTCAGGTGCAGAGTGAGCACAGGTCTACATAGACCGAGGCCTAGCACTGCTTCAGAGCCAACCCTCTTCATGAAAGCTGCCTCCACTGTGGGGTCCCAGCACCTCCCTGAAGGTGGGAGCAGGAAGCGGGTTCTGGGGGAGGAATGATGTAGGCAAGGGTGCAAGGGAGCTCTGGAGAGAGAGTTCTGAGCCCATCTAGTCTTTTTGGTCAAAACATCTATGAAAGGAAAGGGAGGAGGGAATAAAGGAGAAAAGCTCTAAAAATAAACTTAGCAATAAACCCAGTTGTGCATTAATTACTCTGGAAGCCATTACGGCTTGAAAACCCCATAACTTTAATGGAGGCTATTATAAACATAGTAGCAAAATCATGGAGCTAATTACCAGGCAGTTTTTAAGCAGCACAGAGAGAGCCCCCAGCCTTGGAGAAAGCTGGCTGGCCAGCAGGGGGCAGGTTTGTGGGGAATGGGACCTGGGGCAGGGGAGGGTCTTGGGAGCTGCAACCCCCTCCCCACCCCCAGACCCGGGCTCGTGTGTAAGATGGGAGGGCAGGGATGACCACCTGGCCATAGCCTGCTGTTCTGCTGCACCTTGGAGGAGAGGCAGTGGCTTGCCTGTGGCTGCAGGCTCAGGCCCCAGAATTACTCCGGGCCCTCACTGGCTAGGGCAGAAGGATCAACACAAAGATGGAGCAGGGGATTGGCTACACCATGAGGCCAACAGAGGGGAGGCGATGGGATGTTTGAGGAAGCGGTGAGGGGTGGCTGACAGGAAAGTGCAGGGGCGTGGTGGCGCCATGACTCCCCACCTGAACCTCGTCACTCTTGTCTGTGACCAGCCTCCGCTGTCAGTTGTTCCCCAGTAAGTGCAGACATGAGGAGGCCCTTCCAACCCCCTGGTGCTCCAAGAAGCCTCCACGGGACACAGACAAAGGCTGTGCTGTGGGTGGAGGGTGTGGGCCAAGGGAGGGGGGACAGTCATTTGGCGACAGGAGCAGGGCACTGGGCAGCTGTGACAGGGAGACAGGGCAGCAGTGGCCTGGACAGTGTTCTGGGTGGTGGACAGTGTCCCCCTTCACTGGGGGACCAGGTCCCATTGCTTGCTCTCCTTGGCCTCCACCTTCATCTTAAAATAGAGAGTCTGGGTTGGGAGAGTGCTAATGAATTTTCAGTTCTGCCATTTTAAGCAACCCGAGGTTGAGACATTCAGGCCTCTGTGACGATGAAGAAATGTCCTGTGTGAGAAAAGTGGGGTCAGGTGGGCATCCAAGGCAGGAAGCCAAACTAACAACTTTGCATGGAACTTAGTCATGATTTAAGGACCAATTAGCTATGGAGACTGGCCATGTCTGCGAAGACCTATTTATAGGAATTTGCCTCTGGGTTTAAGGGTGTCATGGTCTGTGTGTGAGAACCAGGGGGCATCCTGAAGGAAGTGCCCAAGAATGGGGCAGAGACAGTCAGGCCGGACAAGAGAAGCTGGGCCTGGGGAGGCAGAGCTGGATGCCAGACTGGCTTCAAGGCTGGATGATTCCAAATGCATGGAAAGGCTTCCTCCCGAGCCTACAGGTGTTCCAACGAAAACCTCATCAATGCCCCTGGTCCCTGAAGAGGAGGGTTATTTAATTACATTCAACAAATATTAACTCAGCATCTGTAGTGGGCAGGCACTGTGTTAGGTTCTATGGGCAATGCAGCAGCATGGGAGAGGGAGGCAAGGGCTTCCTTCCAGCATCTCGCAGCCCAGAGGGAGAGAGGGACTTTACACAGGTGTCTGTGAGGCCCCCACATCATCACTCAGGATGATGTGTGATGAGTACTCTTGTTGTAGAGGGGGCGTGTGTGTGTGTGTGTGTGTGTGTGTGTGTGTGTGTGTGTGTGTGATGGAGGTTAGTTACTAACAAGCTCAGAAACCATCCAAGCCACTTGTCTCTGGAGGATGATAAAGCCATGTTACCTAATAAGTTTGGGAACAGTAGTTGGCTCCTCAAAGGAATCCATTAAAGTGAAGAGTCCTTCAAAATGCACACATATGATACATGTTTCAACTTAAGTAACTTTTAAAGAGCCAAGAGCTCAATAGGTGATGTTTTTCCAGGACTGCACCATATGTGGTCATTTTCCCCAAATCCAAACCACTCAGAACTGGCTAGCTTGTAGCACTTCTGCTGTTTTGACACAGGGCCTTTCCTAGGGCCGACAGACAGCTGAGGCGAGTTCCCTGTGGCCTTGCCGACATCATCCACACCCCAGTGCACTGCCTGTGGCCTCCAGGGCTGATTTCTTCAAAGTGCTCCAGGACCTGAAGGACATCTGGTGAGCAAATCAAGTGCTGCATCCTTTAAGATTTTTTATATTTCCCACCCATCTTCACCTAATTTGGAGAACTTTTTCCCTAGACTCATCTTAGGGAGTCTTTTGAGAGTATTCAACTTAGTTTTCATAGAGACAACACACTTCTTTCTTTCCAGCTTATGTTTCATGGTTCCTATAATAGCCCATGATGGTGATAGCAAGCATGACCATTGAAGCAGGCTGGGAGCAAACACTCTGGCCTCTCCGTGCATGCGGCTCAGCCGGTACAAGCGGGAGTGGGCCGCCAGAGGGGAGGTCCGGCATCAGGCTTGCACAGGCAGCTGGTAGTGTGCTTTACAGATGGGGTGGAGAACATCAGTCATGTGCTCAGTCAGTGGAGGAAAGGTTGGTTAAGAGAGCTTCTGTTTGTACATGGGAAGGGGAAAAGCTGTCCTCTGTCATCTGGGAGCCTGAGACCCCTGGGGCTGATGAGGCAGATGCTGAAGCCTCCTCAGGCAGAAGCAGAAGCAGCTGCAGTGGTTCGGGCCCAGAAGGAGGGGGTGGGTGGGTGAAGAGAGCTGGGGCAGCCAGCATGGCTAGGGAAGGCATCAGACCTTTGAGCATGGGAGCAGGGATGTGGCAACAGCAGGCAGAAAGAGGGGAAATTTTAAAAGAAGAGAGTGGGAGGGATGCTGGTCAAGGCTCCAGCTTTACCCTTTAGCCCCAGACAGCGCCCCTCTCAAAGAGAGGCACAGATTTGTCCCAGAGACCCGCAGGAGCCCCTAATGGGATCAAGGGATTAGTATTGATTCTGCTGCCACTGCTCAGGAAAAGCCCACTGCCAGAGCTAATCAGCGCCTGGGCCAGTCAATCCATACTTCATTAACCCAGCCCCAGTCTTCGGCCACCTGGCCCCCCCACCCTCCATCCCCCCAACCTGGCCCTGGCTTCCAGCCACCGGCTCTTGCTGGGATGGCAGCAACAGGCACGGGCCGCTCTCTGCCCACCATTCCCCAGGACACTCATGGGGGAGAGTGTCCAAGGAGCTGCACTGCCCAGCCTTCCTGTTCCTCCTTGTCCTCCCCTGCCCCCATGGCCTCAGAAGAAGTGAAGAGAGGTCCTGTGGGACACCTGGCTGGGGCTGTAAGCCTTTCCTGTAACAGCGCAATGCTGGGCCAATAGGATTCATCTTCCTTTGATCTTCACAACAGCCCTGCGAGGCAGGTAGGAAAACCATACCCCCATTTTATCTTCAAGGGAACTGAGACTTAGATGGGCTGTGTGACTGGCCCAGGGCTCAGAGTCGGCCACTGGCAGAGAGCATGCTCAGGCCTTTGGACTCCGAATCAGCATGCCCCCCATGCCCATCCTGCTTCCCTCGCTGCAGACCTGGTACTTGCTTCCTGCCTCCCCCCACCCGGCACTTCTGCCCCAGGCACACGGCTTCCTGAGCTGGCTGGGGCCCACCACTGGCCTGCCCTCCTGGTGGTCAGGCCGAGAGCCCCGGGGAGGGGCTCTCTCACCATTTCTTCACGGTGGGGCGCTGAGGAGAGGAAGACCCGAGCCCTGGGGAGGTCTGCCTCCTGCCTTGGGGCCTGGCCACTGCTGGCTTTCTCTCCTGGGTACTTCTGATAGGAAGGATGACATGGATTCCTGATCTTCCACCATCTTGTTCCTTTCTAGCTAGGAAAACTCATCCAAGGGCTTGGGCTGAAAGAAGTGTTCCTTCAGTTCAGGCTTGGCATAAAGCATACTCTTAGGCTTTGGTTTTCTTCCAGCCCAACAGTGACAGAAAATGCAACTCATGGTTTGTTTGTTTTAGGTAGCTCCTTTGTCTTTTTTCTTTTTGGTTTTTCTGAAACAGCCTTTAGATTCAATTTGGATTATGATTCAGTAAGAAATGAAAACTGGGGTTTGGTTTCATGTGGTACTCTGCAAGGCAAAGTCCATTCTGGTTCACTGCAGGAATTTAAACAGAACAAGAGATGGGCCCCAGCTGGTTTCACTGAAGTTCCTTGAATCATGTAGCTTGTGGGCTTCAGGCAGACAGGCAGCCACTCATTCCAGAGCCTCCAGGCAGGAGGCCCTTAGAGAAAAAATCCAATGTTTCATTTTGTGGGGACATCGGTCGCTGCTCTCAGTTGGGGCTTGCAGAGGCTGGGGCCCAAGCACACAGATGACCACAGCTCGGGAGGGCGCAGTAGCCAGGGAGACAGCAAGTTGAAGGACACAGGCTGGATGGAGGGTTGTTCACAACAACGGCCCACCAGGCCCACGGGGCAGCCCCGTGCAGGGCTAGCATGCAGCGGGTCGTGAGGGCTGACTGCGGAGGGCTGGGTGGGCGAGACAGTCAGCAGTGACATGCTGATCTCCAGCAGGACAGTGGAGAGTCCCAGTGAGGGCACATGGCCACTCAGCCCTTGCCTGCATGCCGGGGGAAAACAGTGAGGGTCACGCCTAGCTGTGGAGTTTATAGACGGGGGAGCAGTCCCTGCAAAGAGCCGTGCAGCCCCGTTTCTGGCACGGCCTTAGGCATTCGGCTGGGGCCTTGGGGCCAGGGGAGGACTCTGGGCCTGTAAAGTGCCACCGCCCTCAACTCCTTTGCCTTTGTCCTTGCTATCTGTCCACCTTCACCCCAGGCCCATTCTGGCAGCCATGCCGACTTTTCGAAAGGAAGGTCACTGCTCCTGAGAGGAGTGCCTTCGTTTTCTGCTGCTATCCATCAAGCTATCAAACACTTAGCCACTTAAAATGACACTCGTCTATTCTCTTCAGTTTCTGTGGCCCAGGAGCCCAGGCATGGCCCAGGGGCTCGCAAGGTGCAGTGTACTGGCTGAGCTGCACTCTCCCCTGGAGGGCTCACTGGGGAGGAACCTGCTTCCAAGCTCAGGCTGTTGGCAGAGTCCTCTGCCTTTCAAGCATAGGATTGCGGGCCGCTCTTCGCACTGGCTGTTGTCTGGGGGCTGCTCTCAGCTCCTAGAGGCTGCTCGAAGTTTCTTGCCGCATAGGTTTCTCCAGTGTAGCTACTTACTCCATCAAGCCAGCAAGGGGAGGATCTAGAGCAAGTCTGCTAACAAGACAGAGTCCTATATAACATAATTATGGGAGTGATAGTCCATCACCTCTGCCACGTTCTACTGGTGAGAGGCTGGTCACAGGTGCCATACACACCAAAGGGGAGGAAGCTATCCAAAGGCATGAACAGCAGAGTCAGGAGTCATGGGGAGACACCTTAGAGTTTGTCCCCCCAAACAAGGAGGCCAGGTCCCCTCCTGACCCTCAGCTCCTGTCTGGCCCCCACAGCTGCTGAAGGTGACAGCAGGGTCTAACCACAGTCACAGCCTTCTGTTCCCTCCCTTCATCTTCGTCTGTTCTCCTCTGCCCCGAAAAGTGGCACACAGGTAGACAGTGAAGTAGTGGAGGGCCTGGCCCTGGAGCCCGAGAGCCCTGGGCACAATACTAGAGCCCCTCCTCCTCGGCTGTGTGACTTAGGCAAAGTAACTTCTCTGGGCCTTGGTTTTCCCACCTGTAAAATGGGAATAAAAATAGTGCTTCCCTCACTGGGGTTGATAGGGTGATTAGGCAAAATCAGTATAAACTATCTGACACATGATTGGTGTCAGTAAGAGCACCTGTTACGACTGCCAACCTTGCAGCCCTGGAAAGGGCCTGAGATGGGTCTGCTTGGCCTTGCTTCCCTCCAACTCCCTCCAGCTGAACTCCTAGCTGCTGGAAGGCAGGGTGGAAGCCACAGAGCCTGAAAGCCCCGATCACTCCCGAAGGAGGAGGAAACGAGGATGGGTGACTGGGCTAGACAGAAGGGATGCCTCCCTGTCTCGAGGGCTGACCTTGGCCTTCTACAGTGTGAGGCCATTGATAAGTACCTTTAATTTCTCCAGCCTCAGGTTCCCCATCTCCAGCTGTTTTGCCTCTTTTATTGTCTGGCATATCCCACTATGACCTTAAATACAACATGACTAAGGTTTGAGTATCATCTTTTCTCCTAGACTAGCTTCCCAACCCTCCCTTCCTTCTGTCATTCAACTTCAGCCTGTCCCAGGAATGCCCCAGATCCCTCCCCCTTTTTGCATCAGCTGGGCCTCAGCACCTTTGGCCTGGCCTGCTCCTGGGCCTTGGCCTGCATCCCTCTGATGCAGGGCTGGGTCATCTCTCTCCTCCCCCAGCCACCCACTGTGATCTTTCTTCAGATTCTAGCTCACTGCCTGGCCTCTCCCGCCTTACGGATTTGCTCCCACTCAAAACCTTTCGTATCTCCTGCTAACTGCAACTTACTTAGCGTGGCATTCAAGGCTCTTTACCATGTGGCCCAGTCCACTGCTCTAACTGCACCCTCTTCTGTTTCCTATCTACCTCCTGCCCATGGCAGTCTCTGATCTCTACCATCCAGAGCCTTCTCTTCTCCCTGTAGCACTTGGGAAAGCTCTGGAAGCAGGTAGACCTGCTTGGTTTATTTAGATGGTAACTGCCCATTCCTACCTAGGGCCGGCATCTGGGCCAGCCTCAGGGGCAGAGGTCTCTTTAGAGTCAAGATGTCCTAAGACCAAGCCAGGCCCGGCCCTTGCAAACTAGCATCCCCCCTACTTCCTTCCATGTGCAATCCTGCTTCTTCACCTTGACCTCTGACCCCTGTTGTCCCTCTTTGCCAGACCTCTGCCATCACCCCACACGGTGGGAGAGGGTGGTATATAACCGCACCTGCTGGCTGTCATAGGTCCTTGCCCTGTGGAGACCTGAGTATGAGTTTGGGGTGTGTGGCCCTCTTGCCTCTTACTCACCACCCTCTCTACACCGTCTGACTGGGAAAGGTGACTGAAGCACCCTGCTTCACATCCCCCTGGCTGTGGAATTTGTCATTTCACTCAGGAGAACGGCCAGGCTGAGTCCTCCATTCTAACAAGTCCCAAGGCTATGCCGGCAAACTCCAGAGCCCCCCCCTTCAGAGCGATTCCACAGGGCAGCAGCTCATGGCACACACATGTGCACGCAGTTCTGTGTTCACGGCCAGCACCCCATCTGAGCGAGTACACGCGTGTTCACTGGCACATGCAAGCACGCCCCTGGCTGGGTTTGGTTATTGCCTCTGAGCCCTGTTGGAGAATCCCATGATTGGGTCTCTGTTCAGATGAAGGATTACCTCACGTGCCCTTGGCCTCCAATGGCCTCAGGTCCTAGAACACAGATCTGGACAGGCCAATTCGCTTTCTCTGTGGTGCCGTGGGCAGTGGGCAGCCTCCCCTAGAAACTACCGAGAGCGCAACTCATACTCAATAGTGATTTGCAACTTCCCAAATGATTTCATATTGGTCATCTCATTTAATCAATAAACCCTTGTAATTCCAAAGCTTTATTGATGCTTTGCAGATGAAGAAATTGAGGCACAAGGGGGTTGAGTGTCTAGGTATCCTGGGTCCAGTCAGACAGCGGCCCAGCCTTACGCCTGCCTGAGACCTGCTCTCTGGGTGGCAGTGGCCCTTTCAGGGGTCCTGGAAGTGTGGCCCTTCTCTCTCCTGGTCCATGCTCCCTGCAGGCTGCCTCTGGGCACTCTCCCACCTCTGTGCTGGCCTGGGTGGAAACTAGGGCTCCTCCTCCTGGCCTTGGAGCCCATACTGGGCATCTGTGCTTAAGTCACCCCCCTTGGCCCTGTCCATCAGAGTGGGTGTGGCCATATATTATCCAAACCAGGGCCCTCCAGACTGTGCTGAGGTAAGGAAAGCAACAGGAGTCAATGCATCAGCCATAGGCACGGTCAGGGGCTGGTCTGGGCACAGGGGACAGTGGTCCCCTTAACTGGAGCCCACTGTCACCCAGTATGTGGCACCCAGTTATGGGAATGAATGTCAAGGTAGACCGAGTGCTTCTCCCCTCTGCCTACTTCCAAAACCGGTCTTCAATCATGCAAAGGCTGCCCAAAGCACAAATCAGCACATTTGGTTTGTGTTGTGAGCAAATCCAGAACAGCTCCTCTGCCCTCTGCATTATGAGCTCTGGGAGCACTGGGGTTCTCACTGCTGCTAGGAACACCTCCCCATATCCTCTGCCTGCCCTGGCCTCGCCTCAACCCCTTGGAGACAGGGGAGCAGAACTGGCAATGTGTATTACCCTAGCACAGGTCAAGGCCACACCAGGATACTGTCCTGCCTTGGATTCCACGTATGGCTTTAGCAAAATGCTCTTGAGCCTTTCAGCTAGCTTGCTGCAATACTTGCTCTGGGAGAGGTCGGGGGCAGCTCAGGACGCAAGGTGGGGCCTTGCCTTCAAGTGGCACACACCCACGGTGTCAAGCCGCCAGGGGCACCTAGCTGGCTGAGTGGGAGTGAGGGGAGTAGAGTGGAGGGCTCAGCAGATTCTGATACAAGATGAACAGCAGGGGCTAGCGGGGCAGGGCAAGCAAATCGACAGTTGCTAGTGCAACAGTGTTGTCAAGAGACACGCAGGCTACTGTGTGACCCTCCTTTTTGCCAGGCTACCTAGCAAGAGCAGTGCAGGGAGCCTGCTACCTGCTGAGGCTGAGGTCAGGGCACACTCCAGAACCCAGAAAGACTGCAGTACCCTAGCGTCCTGGGCTCTGGCTGCCGGGAGGGCACAGCCCTCATCTCATGGGCCCTTGACTATAGAGGAAGCCCAGGGAGAATGAGACAAGCCCAATGCTGGGCTAGTGGGAGCCAAGCACTGGTCGCAATGAGGGTCCATAGCATGGAGCTGGGAACAGGTCATGACTGACTTGGCACCCACTAGACCCCTGCAGACTGGTGGGCAGGGCACGTGACCAGGGCCTGGGGACCGGAACCAAGCAGGCCAGGTGATCCTGTGGGTCTGGCCCAGGGACTGAGGGTCCATGGCGAGGGTGGGCAGGGATAGCCAAGCAGAGCCTCTCAGACTGTGGGTGAGGCTGGGATTCAGACATCTTGTGGAGAGGGTGTGAGTAGCCAAAGCTAATCTGTCCCCATTGTACTGTCCTTCCTGACCTCATATTGTCCAGGCCACTCTCTGCCTCAGTTTCCCTTAGTGCTGATATCTGTGCAGTTCTGGGTGAGGGTGCTGACTAGGTGAGGCCATCCTGAGCCCTATGCCCTCAAGCCTGCCCTTCCTGCTTTGAAGCCTTTCCTGGCCATGCTCTTCCCCAGGCCTGAGCACTCAGTGTCCGTGAAGCCAAGGTCCAGCCCCGGAACCTTCTGTGTGCTTGTTGGTTTTTATGTTTGTCTCCAGCTCCTGGGCCATGGGTTCCTCTGGGGGCACCAGGCCTTACTTACCTCTGGAACCCATGAAAGGGTCCAGGCCCTGACACAAAGCAGAAGTTGCACCGATATCCCTGTGACTCAGTTTCCTTATCTGTAACTCTTACTGGGCTATTTTTGGATCAAATGAGGGAATCCATGGAAAACATCTATCATGGGGCCTGCAAATAATGAGTACTAAAAATGTTAGATAATATAAAGTAAAATAGTAATTACAACCACCACCACCTTGTTTTAAGATTCAGCTGAATCGGGGTGCCTGGGTGGCTCAGTCATTAAGCGTCTGCCTTCAGCTCAGGTCATGATCCCAGGGTCCTGGGATCGAGTCCCGCATCGGGCTCCTTGCCCAGCGGGGAGCCTGCTTCTCCCTCTGCCTGCCACTCCCCCTGCTCATGCTCTCTCTCTGACAAGTAAGTAAATAAAATTAAAAAAAAAAAAAGATTCAGCTGAATCCAAGTGTCTGAAAGAGAAAGGGAGAGAGAGGGAGCATCTCAGTTCCTTCCTTCCAGGTCTGAAAGAGAAAGGGAGAGAGAGGGAACATCTCAGTTCCTTCCTTCCAGGTCAGCACAGACCAGCCTCTGGGGCAGCTTTTCTAGCAGATTCCTTCCTCCAAGGATGAGGCTGTGTTGAGACTGGACCCCACAGAAAGCAGGCACATCAGCATGCAGCAGGGTAATAAAAAGAGGTGCCTGTGTGCCGGAGCCTGGAGAAGGCATACTCGCCACAGCGGGGAGGCCAGGCCTAGGAAATCTGGTACTCTGGCCCTTGCTCCCCAGCCCTGCTCTGACCTCCAGGCTGGGCTGACCCCTCTCACGGGCACTTCGGAGTTTAGCAAGCTCTTTCACGTACAGTTGCCCACCACTGCCTCTCAGCATAGCTCCCTCGGGAAGGCACTGCTTTCCTCGTCCTCTTTTACAGATTGAGAAGCTGAAAGGCTGTGCTATGGGTAGACAGCCGGGCCTGCCCTGGTGTTGGGACACTCAGCCCATGTCTCTGCCCAACCCTCTGAGACACGCACTCAGGGAAGGACTGTGTATTTCAGAAGATCTGGTGGCCCCCTTCTCTTTTCCTGCCTCCAGAGTTGTAAGAACACTGAGACTCTTGCAGCCTTGGGGCTGAGAGTTGGGCATCAGCAGGCGGCTAGTGTCGCTGACCCCTGGGCCCTGTCATTCCCCGCCCTTTCTCTCCTGGAAGCAGGCCAGGTTCCTGGAAAGCTTCATCTCCCCCCTTGGAGGCTGTCCAACTTCCTCTCTTATTTCTGCCTTATCCCTTAGATCCCTCCTGGCATCAGCTCACCCTATTGTCTGGATGAGGAAGAGTTAAGGGAAGATGTTGAAGGGGGGTGTGTGTGTTGCGGGGGGAGTCCAGCCTCAGCTGGCCTGGAAGTCTAGAGTAGGCAGTGTGTGCTCTCCCTGTGACCAGGCAGGCATGAATGTGATGAATAGAGAATCCCTAAATCTCAGTCCCCCAGACGGTAGATTACGCTGACACTATCTCTGTTTTACAGGCTGTGTATTCTACAGCTAGCAACACGGTGGCTACAGATCATGAAGAAGGAACCTGCACAATGCAAAGGCCTGTGCTAAGGAAGGCTTGCCACAGACACAGGGGCTCTCTGGGGTCACCGAGGGCCCCTGCCCCTGGGGAACAGCTCTGGGAGTATGGGGCTGATTCTTCCTCAGGGTCCTGAGAAGGTGGCAGGTAGGGAGGGGTCTGGGCCAGGATGCTGGCATCACTTCACCGGCAGGTGTCTCTGCCTGGAATGTTTTTCTCCTCACTGTTCCTAAATGTGCTGAGCTCCTGCTTGACCTTCAAGGACTGGGCCAGGTACACTTCTAGGGAATGCCACACATGGGCTGGGCACTGGGGATGCTCAGTCAGCACTGGGCAGTGAAGGGAGCAACCAGAGGTCCAAAAGAGAACACCATTCTCTTCAAATAACATGGGGCTCCCTCCTCTCTATTCCTAAGATGCCTGTCATGTAGGTGAACTCGGAGCACAGAGGTCTCTGCTGGGCCCTTATATTGAGACACCCCCTGAATGGCAAGGAGGGTCAACTGGGGAGAACCACCATTATCAAGCACTTTTTGCTCCACTGCCTGGCACCAAAGAACCTGTCCACTGGCTGACCAGATAAACACACGGCAGCGTACACATACACTGGAATATTATTCGGCCTGAGAAAGGAAGGAAATCCTGAGCGATGCTGTAATATGGATGAGCCCTGAGGACACCACGCTAAGTGGAAGGGGCCAGTCACAAAAGGACCAATACTGTATGATACCATTTACATGAGGTATCTAAAGTAGTCAAACTCAGAAACAGAAGGTAGGAGAGTGGTCACCCAGGGCCGAGGAAAGGAGAAGTGGAAAGCTGTTGTTTAATGAATATACTTTCCAATTTGCAAGATGAAAAAGTTGTGGAGATAGACCGTTGCATGACAATATGAATGTACTTGATACCACTGAACACTGAGAAACGTTAAGATGGTAAATATTATGTTATGTGTGTTTTGTTTTGTTTTACTGCACACACCAAAAAGAACTGGTGGTCCAGAAGGTCTGGTTAGATCTGCCAACAATGACACATCCCTTAGGGCCTCCACACTAGGCAGGGTGAGGGATGGCGGGTCAGAGGGCTTTCCTGGCAACAGGGATGCAGTGGGCGGGCCCCTGGCAATAGAAATTGCCAGGCAAAGCACTCACTATTGCATGTTCTGAGTGATTATCATGATTAACTGTAATGATTCGTTCTCTCCTCATAAACATCCTAGTATTATCCCCATTTTAGAGATGAGAAATCTGAGGCACAGAAAGGATAAGTAAGTGGGGCTCCTGGGCGCACCTACCTGCTGCCTGTCATGGGGGAGTGTTGCCGTGAGGAAACGTGCACAGAGCACCCTGCAGAGGTTCCAGATGTACTGCTAGGAGTGAGCAAGATGTGGTGGAGGAGTGTGTGCACACATGAATGCATACACACACTCACACACGCACACACACACGCATATGGCAGCCTGCTGTGTCGCCTCGTCATGGGGGCTGGAGAGGGACAGAGCCAGAGAAGCTGGGACATTTGTTTCCAGGGAGAGATTTATAAGTGGGAGAAGTTAGTATCGACAAGTGATGAGTTAGGCGAGTAATACTTCAGCTTAAGTTCAGAAGCTCTGATGGAAAAAGAAAATAACATGCCCAGAGGTTGTATGTCAACTTAAGCAGGCTGGGGCATGAGCAACCTGCTGCCCAGGAGCGGGGATCCCGGAGCCCTGGGTTGGGGGGGGGGGTGCCGGCCAGCCACTCCTTTGGAACACGGGGTTGTCCTTCCTGGTCTGTGCTCCGTGCATGAAGGGGATAGAGGAGAAGAGAGCACGAGGTACTGAGTGGGAAAAATACATATACGCCCAGGATGGCCACAGGGAAGAAGTGTCTCCTCGAGGGCCCTCGTGTGGCCTGCTCACCCTGGCTGCATTATTCTATTAACTACGCCTCCCTTAACTACGCCTTCCGGGGGACAGGGCGCTAACATCTCTAGGAGTCAGCACCTGCCTATCTTAGGGCATTAGGATGCCGGTGATGGGGGAGGTGAGCTGAGAAGGATACCCGGATTTCCTCAGGCTTCATAAGACATCCCCTAGGAAACCCCCAATCAGCCAATAGGGACCCAGAGGGCTTCAGGTCTGGGCTGAGCTGGAGCCAGATAGCCCCAGAACCTCAGTGTCAAGCTATGGAGGGCCCCTGAGAGCTCACTCAGCCTGATGATTTCCAGGCTGAACTTATTCTTTTGGTCAGAGTGTACATGGACATACAGTAGCAGGGTAATGATTCACTGATTTAATTAAAGTTTTCTATGTATTTTTAATGTGTTGCCAGTGGCCTGAAGGATCTGACCTTCCCTGGGGTCCCGTCAGAGATAGTTTAGGTTGGTCCTCTTGGGCCAGTTGTCAGAGGAGGGGAGAGAAGACTTGTTCCGTCCTGGATGAAAGGGGCCCTGGGGTCTCAAGTGTCAGCGTCTTACCCCACGCCTGGGTGAGGCAACTCCTGCTTCCATGCGGTGCAGGGCAGGCAGCCTGACAGAGCGGGAGAAGCAGGGCACTGGGAGACTTAGGTCACAGTCTAGGACAAGGCACTACAGCACGGTGTGACCTGAGATAAGCCTAGAACCTCTCCGGGCATTGGTTTTCTTATCTATAAAAAGAATGAAGCAACCCAGAGTCAGAGAATCCCAAATTCTGCACAAAGCCTTATAGGCTGGAGAGTCTTCAGTGTTCATTGAACAGTTTGCGGCTACAGATGGCACGTTCTTGCTTCTCAGACCCATTTCCTTCACCAAGGCAAGTGGTATAATTCAGGTGGGACAATGTTCACATGGTTCCTGCTCCTCATATTTTAGATGAGGAAGATGAGGGTCTACAAGATTGTCACAGTGAGCTGCTGATGCAGCTGTGACTAGTCACTGGGTCAGCCAGCTGATGGCGGCATCCTGCCCAGCCAAGGGCCCTTCTCCCTCTTCCTGCTGCTGAGCTCAGGGCAGCAGGCTCCTGGCTTGCTTTCCCTTAGGACCAGGGAGGGGGTGAGCCTAGGCAAGAGCCCCTCAAGTCTGCTGCCTCCCCACTCAACAAGATGCTGGAGGTAGCTGGGACCTCATTTGCCCCTTTTATGTTGAACTTATGGAGGCTTAGGAAATGCTTTTTGGCGAGAGTAGTTCCAACAAAAAGAGAATTTAAGTTGTATCCACTTCCAAAAATGTCAGCCCCTGTTTATCCAGAAGTATAGTGGGCAAAGGAAGACATTCTTCATCTCATTGCATCTCACCAGGGGAGAGGTGCAGGGGTTATTACCTGGCACATTCCCATCACAGGTGAGGAAACTGAGGTTCAGGGAGCAATCACATGCTGATGACTGACAGCCCCAGCTCCTGGCATCATGCCCAGTATAAAGTATGTTGTTCACTAAGTGTTTATTAAGTGAGTTGTTAAATAAATGAATAATAGAAATTGCCAGGCAAAGCGCTCACTATTGCATGTTCTGAGTGATTATCATGATTAACTGTAATGATTCGTTCTCTCCTCATAAACATCCTAGTATTATCCCCATTTTAGAGATGAGAAATCTGAGGCACAGAAAGGATAAGTAATGTCCCAAGGCCACATAGTTATTAAGGAGCAAAGCCATATTTGAGTTTAGCCAGTCAGGCTCCAGAGTGCATGCTCTTAGCCACTTGCTAAACCATCCATGTCAAGTCTAGAATGGCACCTTCAGTAGAACTTCCTGTGATGCTGGGAATGTTCTGTATCTGTGCTGTCCAATATGGTGGCCACTAGCTGCATGTGGCTACTGAGCTCTTGAAATGTGGCCGGTGTGAGTGGGACACTGCCCACCATGGGAAGAAAAGCAGCCCACCCCACATCTAGTGTTGGGCTATGGAGGTTTCTGGATGATGGTCAAATGAATAGCCCAGGGTCTTGAGCCTAAAGAGACTCATGGCTTCAGAGGCCAGATTGCACAACTGCCTCATAAGGAAAGAAGCAAGATGGAGAGAAGTGAAGGAGGGAGAAGGGATGAGCTCGGCCACACACAGCCAGTCAGGGAGGACTGGCCGAACCAGGCCCCCAACCTCAGGGCTGGTCCTATAGTTCCACTCCAAATAACCAAGGACATACTATCTAATCTCTGCTACTTCCAGCCTTCTTCCCTTCATAAAGAGATAATAACAGCTCACAGTTCGCACATACAAGAAGAAAGAAGCCCTGACCATGGCTCTAATACTTTGTGAGATACACAGCCCCGTGGGCAAGGTTTATCCCTGAATCCAGTCAACTCTTGGTGATCCAGATTGAAACTCTCCACTTTTGGGCTTATTGGTGGCAAAGCCCTAATCCCTGCCAGGCACTTGGCTGGGAGGCTGCCTGCCCTGCTGTCAGCTGGTGTGCGCAGGGAGCGCAGACTCATTTTAATATTGGCTGGAACTGAACCTCATTAGAAAAGTAAATTTGCTGTAGCTGCAAAAAAAAAAAAAAAAAAAAAAAAAGCAACCCATATAACCCTTCCAAAAGCTAAATAAAAACTACAGATTTTGGATTACTTGATGCCTATCACTGGCCCAGAGCCTGGAACACAGTAGGTGCTCAGTCAACGTCTGTGGAAGTGAAAGGAATTTTGAGTGATGTCTGTCCACCTTGCCATCTTTCAGCGTGGATATTAAGAGGTCACAGAGCTAGAGTTCTTGTAAGTTGCATAAATTGTTTTGGGGAGTCACTGGCTGATGAACTGGAACAATTACACTGACCACTAATTAGACATGGAAACACTGTAGTTGCTGTTGTTCCAAGGAGACATGAGAGTGTCCTTGCAACAGAGGCACATCACAGGTGGGCCTGGGGAAGGCCCAGAGTCTGGAGGAGTGGCAAAGCAGATGGAGTGGAGGGCGTGGGAGATGGCGAGACTGTAACCATCCCGGTGTAATTGGTTCCAGGGTTGGCCAGAGAATTGCTACTCCAAATTCTAGGGCCATCCAGATCCTGGAAGAATGTGGGGGAGGGTATATAAAATAAGTACATAAATTAACATTCATCAGACACTTCACCTAAAAACAGCCTGGTGAGATGAGGCTTCCTTAGTTTAGGTCTTTAGGAAACCAAGGCTTAGAGGGCTCAGTTTTTCCCAAAGTCCACTCGACTGGTCATGGAGGGCCCCCCAGGCCTGGCTGAGAACCTGTGTTCTGCACTGCACTACTTCCATGCCCCCCAGTGCTCTTCAGCAGGGTCTCCAGAGGTCTTGTCTGGAGGCCTGGGGATTCCTGAAAGAGGTTTTGCTTTTCCTTCTCCCCAGAGCCAGTCTCTCCAGAGTCCACACCCTTCCCCACCCCACTGCATCCCAGGCCCAGGAGGGGTAGTAGAGCAGGGGCAGGGAGATGGGGGAAGCCCTCAGCACTGGGGGATAAGCTTGGGCCAGAAGGTCTTCCTGAAGACCCCTGATCCAACAGCCAGCCCTCTGCCTTCAGGCATCCCTCTGAACCATCCCCTGCATTTATCAGAGGCATGGAAAGGGCCTGCCTGTCTGATTGCTCCCCTGAGGACCTGCGCCCCCCTGCCCTGGTTGATGACTGCTGATACTGTGGAGCTTGGGAGGGCCGTGGACTGGCCCCAACAGCACCGCTGGGCAAGCCAGACCTCTGCCTCTGGGCCCCCCGCCCCATCGCTCTGTGAGCGTGCCTCCGTGTCTTTGTCTGTTGTTCAGGCTGACTCCACTGTCTGCCTCAGACTCCCGGATTCCTTCTCTTCCTGAGCCCTGCCTCCCTCACCAGTGTCAGCAGACAGCTCTCAGGCATCTCTACGCCTGCTCATTCCTCTTTCCTAGCCAAACTGAACGAACGCGCTCCCCTATCCTTTAGCCTGACTCCCAATCAGCTCATCCTCCTGCACTTCTCACACTTGCAAAGCTCCTGCTCTGCCTCCTCACCCTGTGCTTCACAAAAAGTACAGTCCACCTGTTCTCCTCACCCCTCGAAAACTATTGTGGGTGAATCCAGGTCTATCCAGATGCCTGAGGCAGGGAACTGAGCTAACTCCCCCCACCCCCAATCTTCCTCTGGAGCCCCTGGTCTCTGCTGCAGGCTCCAATCCTGTCACTGGAGCTGTCCCACCTCAGTGATTTACCTGCCCCATGCTTCAGGTGGGCCAGTTAGGGCCTGCTCATCCAGAAACCTATATGCATATATTCAATCCAGCACATATGAACTTCCAACATGCCTGAAAATAGAGTGATTTTCAAGCATCTAAGACCAGGTAGAGAAATGGGCACAGCAAGCCACTTGGTTCTTGTGCTGAATGGGGGACAAATTCATTAACCCTCCCTGTTCCATTAACCCTGGCAAGCTTTCTTGTTCCCACCTAAAGGGGCAGAGGGCAATGGCATGCAACTCCAGAACCCTTGGGTATGCTGGGCATTGACTTGGCAGAGCGGGCAGTTTCTTAGAGAGTCTCATGGGAAGGGTCTTCATTCCATATGAAAGAAGGGGGAACTTGTTTGGCCCAGTAAGCCAATAATGGTCACCATTTAAGCAAGTTCTGGGAGGAAATGTCTCAGTCTCTGTGGTGGCTATTGGCAGAGGTAGGGAGACATGAGGCACAGAAGACAAATCTTAGAAAACCCTAGAGCACCAGTCCTGCGAAGCCACACGCCCCCACAACCCCAGTAACTTAAGAAGCTGTGTGCCTCCCATTTCCACACAAACACATAATAACTTCACAGAGCTATGCACTAAGACATTCACACCCAATCCTTTTACAGTGCATGTCACGGAACCCAACCGGGTCCCAGTGGGTCCTCCATCCAGACTGGTACCCATGCAGATAGAGCTGCCCCACCAGCCCAGGGCTAGCAACTGTCAACAGAGGTCCCCTTCCGAGTCCTGTGAATTGGAAACCCCTGGAAACCCCAGCTTCTATAAGAATTCATCCAAGTAGTTCATGGCTGACAGTAGGCCTGGCTGGGTGGAGGCAGGGGAAAGGGAGGCTAGTCAAGACTGTTTGTTTATGTATTCATATATGTGTGGGGGAGGGGATGTCTCTTGACCTTAGCTGCCTGATACCGCGCTGCCACCTCCTTTCTCTGGCACTGTTAGGTCCTGCGGCTTCCTCCTTTCTTCTATCCTGCCTCCCCTCTCAGCTTCCTTTTCTGAAGTTGTGTGCTCTGACTTCGAAGGAATCAGGACCTCAGATGCACAGGGGTGGGAGGTGAACTTGGTCATCATGTCTCCTTCCTGGCTACCCTGACGGGCCCAAGGGCCCTTTGCCACCCTTGCCACCTCACAGCCCCTCAGGCTCCCCAGTAGAGTGGTAGAGGCTGGGTCCCCTGACGAGAGTTAACTTGCCAGTGCCTGCAGCTTCAGAGCAACTGGGAACGACTGCTGGGGAGCAGGGGTGCGGCGGGTGTGCTGGCCCCTGACTCCTCCGGGCGACCAGGAACCACCTGCTGAGGTGGAAAGGGACCCAAGCCCTAGAGCCTGGGCCAGTTGTTGAATGCTGCCGAAAACCAGCTCTCCCCTTGAGGCCGGCCGGAGGAGGGCAGGCATCGCCCGGGTTTTGTTTCGCAGCCCCTCGGCGGCAGCGCCTCCCAGCCCCGGCCCGGTTCCCGGCCCCTTTCCAGCTGCCCCCGCTGCGCGCGCGCGCGCGCGCACACACACACACACACACACTCGCACCCGGGAGGACAAGGCGTGGGTACCGATAGGGACGCATAAAGGGACTCTGTGCGCCGCGGCGGCGCGCGGGGGGCGCGGGGGCACTGACCTGCGGCGGCGAGTCCGGATCGTCCCCGGAGCGGTCCATGGCGGGCGGCGGCCCCTACGCGCCTGCCCCGGCGCCCCTCGGCTGCTGCCCTGGGCCGCGCGCACCTCCCTCCCCGGGGGCTCTCGGGCTCCGGGCCCCCGGGGGCCACTTCATAGCCGCGGGGTCCGCGCGCCCGCCCGCCGCCTCGGCTCGGCTCCTTCTGGGCTCAGGGAGGCGGCAGCCGGAGACTGGGAGCGCGCGGGAGGACGCAGGCAGGGAGACAGGGGGCGGGGGAGTAGGGGAGGGGGAGGCACAGGGGATGGGGTGGGGAAGCGAGGGGGACAGGCCCGGGGGGCGGCGAGGGGGAGGCGCGGGGCGGCCGGAGCCGAGCCGACCCGGCCGGTGCGGAGTCCCGTCGGCGGCAGCGGATGCGCCGGTGCAGCCGCGGCTCTGACAGCGCCTGCCGCCCCGCCCCCACCCCTTGCTCCCCGCCCCCACTCCCCCCGCCCCCGCCCCCGAGCGCGCGCTAGCTGCCGGCGGGACCCGCGCTGCTAATGGGCGGTACCAACCTCGCCAGCTGAGGCGGGGGGCACGGGGAGGAGGTGGCGAGCCCCCCCTTGGGATTGGTATCGCTCCCCCGCCCCCTACACACAAACCCTCCCCAGCCTAGGCGGCTCCGGTTTGAGGCGCTGGAGCAGGGGCTGCGGGCTGGGGCCGAGCCACGCCGGTCTCGGCTCTCTAGAGTTAAAGCTCGCCCGGCCCGTTGCCTGCACCCCCATCCCACCCCGCCTCCATCCTGGCTGTTCCTGGCGCCCAGCTTGGCAGCCTTTCTCAAAGGGTGATTGTTTCCGGGCTGGGCAGTTGGGGGGCGGTTCTCCGGGACCGGGAGGCAGAGCTGGGGAGCGGGGAGGGTGCGGCTCCTTCCTTGGCTTCAGGCACCCAGGAGTGGGAGATAACTGGTGGGGGTGGGTGGTACCTGCCGGGCGGGGTAGGGGCTGCCTATGTGGGGTAGAGATGGGGGTCCTCGGGCACCGGCCAACAGGACGGCCCCACCTGTCGGCACTGCTGCCTTGTCAAAGGGCATGTCCAGCTGCTGAGTGTTAGCCTCCACTCCTCCTCCCACAGTGCCCTGGACATTCCAAAGAGAAAGCAGGGAGGCAATGCGTGGGGTAGAGAGGGAGCTGGGAAGGAACAGGAAGGAGCAGAAATGGAGAGAAGGGGGCTAGTGGGCTATCCAGTAATTTCCCAGGGCTCCTTGGGCAAAGAAGCCCCTGCATGTTTCCTGCCTGTGTGTGCTGGATGGGCTGAGGGTGTGTGTGGCCAGGGAGTGCTTGTGTAGGCACATGTGTGTGCATGCATTGTGGGGTACAGATATAGGCATGGCAGGTAGCTAGCTATGGAGACACTTCCAAATGCTCTTGTGTCAAGTTGCCAGAGACTTAGAGGCTATCGTCAGGCATGTTTTAAGGATTTGTACCCCCAGACTTGTTCTCTTCCTGGACACCTGTAGTCAGAGCCACCCCGTGTTCTCTTCACAGCCCCAGGAGAGGCCAGCTCCTGTAGCTGGCGTTCTGGTCTTAGCAGGGCCAGAGGATGTCAGTATTTTTTAGAAGCTCAAACTCTCCCACAAGGTCTGATGCCTTCTTTCTTCCACCAACTCTAGACCCACTGTCAAGCATTGCAGAATCAAAGTAGTATCACCAGGCACTGTTTTTCTATGTACCCTGAGCTGATGCTGAGAAGCACGGGACCCCTTCCCCTACCACCTTCCCTACCCTGGTCACTACCCAGCAGGCCCTGCCCTGCTCCTTCCCTGAATATGTATGGTGAGTGGAGGATGGGGGTAGGGGCAGAGGCTTCAGAATCAGCTACTTTGGTCAAGATCTTGAGATGAGGAAGGGGCCTCATCATCCATTACCATCTCACAGATATTTGAAAAAATAATTACTGCCTCTGGGGACAGCTGTTCCACCCTCTCATTCCCTCTTCCTTTCCTGTGTTTAACAGCCCTCCTTGCCAGCAAGGAAGTTCTTCCAAATCTAACCTGAGTACCTTCTGCTACAGTGCAGGATCATTTCCTCATTCTCTTAATGAAGCATGAATTATAGCAATCCCTACTCTGTTTTTTCCTTCCCCTATTGGAGTAACCCTTACTCCTTAAGACTCTGCTAAGAGAAACCTTTCAGAGACCATGTTTTCCTTGTCTCCACATTCTGCTTCCCCACCACAACAACTGGAGCAGGAAAGGGCAGATAGAGAGAGCACAGAGGAGAGACGTGACCATGAGTTTGCATGGCGTACAAACTGCCTGTCTCCCCAGTTAAACCTGCTGGTCCTGGATATACAATCACCAAATGGTAGGACAGAAATGCCCTTGTAGAGTTGCTAGTTCTAGTCCCTCGTTTTACAAACAAAGGAACTGAAACCCACAGAAGATGTCAGCATCAGCAATGTGTGCACTATGTGTGTGAGGATATGCCAGGCATTACACCCATTTCGCCATCAATTCCCCCAGGACAGGGCACAGCCTCCTTGTGGTAAGCTCAGGCAATGAAGAGCTTCAGGCTGATTGTGAAGACACTACCTGGGTGACTGGGTGGTCAGTCTTTCACAGCCACTCTTTTCAGTAATAAAACTAGGTGTTAGACTAAATGGTCACCAGTCCTGTCTGGTCCTGACAGGCTGTGGCCAGGTGGACACTTTCTGCAGGTGTTCTCCGGTACTGTCCCTTTCACTAAGGGGAAGCTAACCAGATGGAACAGGATGCGTGACAAACTTCACCCTCACTATTCTTATAAGAACAATAGTGATAATAAAACCCCTTTCTAGGGACCTGTCTTGTAATTTTGCCCCAGACTCTGTTTACAGAATTTTTTAATATTAATTTTTAGAGCCAACTTAAAACAATAATGTGGGATTAAAATTAGCATGATAAACCTCAGTGAAGAGAGAACAGCCTGCCATTAGTTTCGGTGGGAAGTTTTGGCAACACCCCAAGTGCGTGAAACATAAATACACAAACAGCTATATAGATACAAAATGTGCACAAAGAGGCAGGTACACATGCAGACACATACAACTCTCCTACTCCTGGGAGTGCCTTTATGCATGCATGCATGCAGATGTGTATACCTGAACACCCAAACACATAGACATGTATGTGCACACACATACACCAGTCTCCACAAGGTGGTTGGGGCCATAATGATTGCCTTCTACCTTCTTCTCTGTTTTCCTTCATGGTCTCCTTCCCGTCCACATCTGGATTTAGTGCATCCCACGATTTAGCCCTTGCCCCAAACATCTGGAGTAGTCCCTGAATCTCCCTGCATGATTGATCTTCCCCTTCCCCCTCTTCCCTGCCAGGAGTAAGTGAGCTCCTCTGCTCAGAGGCCCCCAAAGCCTACCATCAAAATGTTCAGTATGCAGAGCCTGGGTCTGTCCTCTGGGACAAGCCGTTATGTGTTTATTGTGTAGTTAAACAGGATGGGAGCCCTGTCCCTGCTCTGGTCTTGGCCCAGCTCCCGCAATCTGACTCCCAGAAGGATTGCATAAAACCATCATCTGCAATGCAAAACCCAAAAAACATCTGGGAGGGTCTGTAGGTTTTCTTGAAATCACCTGTGCCCTAATTTAATATGAATAACAATTAGTTTACTCTTATCAGTTAATTGTTCCCCTTGTGGGTTCCCTCTGCCTCTGCTGGCCTCTCTTTCAGCAGGAGCTTTGGCCTTCTCCTGATTTGTAATGGTATTTCCTTTTCTGACCACCCTTCCTCCTCAGCTAACCAACCACCCCAGAGAGGTAACAGAAGGCACCTGAGCTGCTCTCTGCCTATTTGGGATCCAGTGCTGGGCTTTGCTGTCTAATTGTTAGGGCCCCCATTTCTAGGGAGCCATCCCCCACCTCGGAGTCTATAGCAGTGATTTGGCTGATGTGAATGTACTGGTCCAGGAAGACTCCCTACCCACCCACCACACACTGCATGTGCTCACCCATTATTGCAGCCTCTCCCTCACCACAGTGGTGGGAGTTGAGAGGATAGTGCAGTCAGGGTGAATTCCCCAGGGCCCTGAAGTGTCTGGCAGGCACACATGGCTTGTTCTTGCAGTGGCTCTTGCTGGATGTGTGTGCATGTGTTGTTTTGGGTGGTTGAGCTCATGGCCCAGAGAAAGGAGAGGAAACCTTTAAGCTCTTCTTCATCAGGAGGTCTCTGGTCAGAACTTTGGATTTTGAATATTCCCGTTTCCCCATAACAAATTGGAAATGGTCCTTTGGCCTCCAGGGCTCTCAGCCTTCCCACCCTGCTCCCTCCCTTCCTCTCCAGCAGGGCCAGGATTCCTCCTGAGCTGTAGTGAGAAGGCTGACCTTGCTCTTCTCAAATCCCTGCATCCTTGGGGAGGATGCAGTTGCATGGCTTTAGACTCCCAAAGTGATCTCAGTTTTTTAAATTCCAGTATAGTTAGCATACAGTTTTATATTAGTTTCAGGTATACAATTTAGTGATTCAACAATTCTATTCATTACTCAGTGCTCATCAGGATAAGTGTACTCTTTTTTTTTTAAGATTTTATCTATTCATTTGAGACAGAGAGAGAGAGAGAGAGAGAGAGAGAATGAACAAGGGGGAGAAGCAGAGGGAGAGGGAGAAGCAGACTCCCTGATGAGCTCGATCCCAGGACCCAGAGATCATGACCTGACCCAAAGACAGACACTTAAACATCTGAGCCACCCAGGCGCCCCTGGATAAGTGTACTCTTAATCCCCTTCACCTGCTTCACCTATTCCTGCTCCACCTCCCCTCTGGTAACCATTTGTTTGTTCTTTATAGTTAAGAGACTGTTTCTTGGTTTATCTCTTTTTTCTTTGTTGGTTTTCTTAAATTCCACATATCAGTGAAATCATGGTATTTGTCTCTCTCTGACTATTTCACTTACCATTATACTTCTCTAGAGCCATCCATGTTGTTGCAAGATTTCATTCTTTTTTACAGCTGAGTAATATTCCATTGAATATATATGCCACATATTTATCCATTCATCTATCGATGGACACTTGGACTGCTTCCATAATTTGGCTATTGTAAATGATGCTGCTGTAATGTAGGGGTACATATGTCCTTTTGAATTAGTGTTTTTGTATTCTTTGGGTAAATACCTACTAGTGCAAATACTGGATGGTAGGGTAGTTCTATTTTTTAACTTTTTGAGGAACCTCCTCCATACTGTTTTCCAGAGTGGCTACATCAGTTTGCATTCCCACCAACAGTGCACAAGGGTTCCTTTTTCTCCACATCCTCACCAACACAAAGTGGTTGTAGTTTTGTTTTGCTTTGTTTTTCCTGTGGCTGAGGGAGGCATGAGAGACTATGGGAGCAGAGCCCTGTGACTTGGAGGTACATCTTTCTGAGGCAAACTTGGGAACAGTCTCTGTCCTCTTGGGGCAGTACAAACCACCCCAGGTTGCCCCTTGACCTCTCCAACTACTCTCTAACTATTCTCCAGAATCCATTTCTCCCAAGTCCCTTTAGAACTCTTTATGACCCAAGCCTGGGTCAGGCACAGTGAGACCTAGGGGCTCCCTCAGTTCCTCCAAGAGCCTGCTCTGGCCCTGCTGCCCTCATCCTGCAGCCTCTCCTGACTGAGGCACCTCAGGAAGTAAGCTGCTTTCCTCTCAGTGCATCACACCTTCTCTGGGCTTCTCTGGAGGTTCTTATTCACGCATGGATGCTTTCATTTGTTCAGCAGATATTCTGAGTCTATTATAAGCTCCTCTATGCTACACTCTGAGCTAGGCACCAGGATAGAGCAGTAATAGTGGATGTGGCAGTAAATAACAGCAATGAGAAAAGTTAACTTCCACTAGGCCCTTTATGTGTACCAGGTAATGTTTGAATTCTTCATGTGCATTAACAAATTTCATGACATTTGTTTATGAGGCACTGTTAACGATAAGGTTCTATCATAAATTCCATTTTATAGGTCAGGAATCCAGGGCATAGTATTTAGGTAATTTAATCAAGGTCACATGTTTAGTGAATGACAAAGTTGGCATTTGATGCAGGCAGTCTAATTCTAGAACTCATGCTGTTCATCATCCCAGTATAGCTCAGGAGCTTATATGGTAGGGGTATAATAGACAAGCAAACACGCTGAATAAACACAGATGTTGAATGAGTTATAAGAAGGAAATCACAGGGCAAAGAGTTAGGGAGAATCCTGGGAGGGGCTTTTTACATGGGAGGATCAGGGAAAGCCTCTGTCAGGAGGTCAGAGTTGAGCTGTAACTTGCAGGATGGTAGGGCCAGTTGCATGCAGAGCTGGAGATCTGGAGCTCAGTCCTAGAGAACAGCAATAGGCAAAGTTAGGAGGCAGGAAAATGCTCAGTGTGTTTGAGAAACAAAAACAAGGCAAGTGAGGCTGGAGTGTGGAGAGCAAGCACAGAACAATGTGAAGTGAGAAGAACATTCCCTTTCAGAGTTTGAGGATTCATGTGCGTGACTGACCTCCTGCACAAGTGTCTTCTAGAGAGGAGCTGTTCAATAAATATGATGGATGTAGTTGCTTAATTTCCTGCCTAGACTCCCCTCCACAGCCAGGGTAATGGGCAGACATCTTAGACCTCCAGTGTTAGCAGAGCTTCTGCAGAAGTGGCTTCCTCCTCCTGAGCCGCTCTCACCTTCTTTTGGAATTTGGAAGACAAAGAAGGTCTAAGATTCTTCCCTTATGGGTGCTTTGATTTCATTCAATCGTTCATTCAACTCAGTTTCTGGGAGGCTGCTCTGTGCCAGGACCTCTACTAGGTGCTGAAAAATAGGGAAATGAAAGATTTGGCTCCTGCTTTCAGTCTGGCAGTCCTCTCAAGCCTGGGGTTTCAGTGTTTCAATTTGCCATCTGCTTTGCCCATGTGCCCTACCACTGGATTCTTCTGAAAGAAAGAAGAGGAATGGGTTGTCTGGACAACAGGCTGAGACCTGGGCAAGGATGCTGCCCAAGACAAAATGTAGGAGGGGAGGAGAGGGGAGGCACTGGGCAATGACCTCCAAACTTTTTCTTATTGCCCAAGATGCTTGGTATCATGACTTCTTTTGGGTAGGAGAGGAAGAATAGGAGGCTGTAACTGTTGCAGGTAAAATTCAGACTTAAAGTAGTGATTTCTGATCAGGCATTTTCTGAAAGAAAAGTTTGGTGTTAAAAGGTCTGAGAAATCATTTTTTTGTGCTTAGTGTATCAGAAGCAGATCTCTCTCCTTCCTCTCTGGATTCCTTAGGCCTGTGAATTTCTTTTCTTTTTCTCTTCTCTTCTTTTCCTTTCTTTTCTTCTTTCTTTCTTTCTCCACCCCTCTCTCTCTTCCTTTTTTTCCCTAGAGCCATGAGAATGGCAGAGTTGAGGAGGGGATACTCAGAATCAGTGCACATTGATGCTCTTTACCCAAACTTCGTGTGGACTGATCTATGTGTTATGGAAGACAGGAAAAGAGAGAATTCACACTAAACACTCTCTGACAGCCTCATTGATCATGGGAAGCCAAAGGGACTGAGGAATACATCCATTCTGGTTTTGTCAAACAAGCAAAGAATCTGTCAAGATTTCTGGGCAGCAAGGAAAAGGTATGGATATAAGAGTGGAAAGTGTGCTGAATGTTGAGGGTCAAGCTTTTCCTCAGACTTTGGGAAGAAATTATGGAGGCAAGGCCACTTGAAAGCCTGGACACTACTCAGAAGCAGGCTGTTCAGTGAGACCCCAAAGATGGCAGTCTTGAACCTCCTGCTCAGATGATTAGCCTTCAGGCCACTGTGGCTGCTCACCAGGTTGCCCACCCACAGATGCCTGCACCCAGGCCTGTAACTGGGAAAACTGCCTTTCATTCGATGGCTACTTCCTGGCTGCATGCATTCAGGGTCTTTGTAGGGGAGCTGGTGATCTGTCCTCGCATAGCCTACTGATGGATAAAGGGTGGGAAAGGAGTCAGGGAGAGCTCTAATAGGGCCCTCTGGGTTAGAGCACATATCTGATAGTTCTAATTCTCCAGCTCCGTTTTCTGCAAATGGATGGTCATTTTGGGCTTTCTGGTCTCTAATCCTTCATTCAGCAAAGCAAACACCCTAAATCCTCAATAATGTAGGTTTTACTGTCTCATATATACATATCTATGTTTCAGCACCGAGGCCAGCGCCACTCATGAGCGGCATATGTTCTTGCATCTGGACATAAGCAATATTAGGACTCTGGAAGCCCAACTTGGGCTTGGCAGGAGGGCATCACGTTGTGGAAGCCAGGCTGACATCCACATAAAACGTTGTTTCCAGGCCCTGTAGCTGTGTTTCTTTGAAAAAGACAGAATCTTCTTTAAAATGACAGCTAGAAAAGGCATAGAATAGAAACAACATATTTGGGGACTGATTGGAAAAGGTTAACAGGGCCCATGTTTCAAATGAGGGGGCTGACCTAGATCAAGGACGGCAAATCAATTTTATTTTGCATGCCAATTTCAGTGACTTGGTTGTGAATGTATGAAGTGTTCTGAAACTACATCTATGGTAAGCAGGACAGAGTGCCATGACCCATTAGTGATTTTGCCTTGAGTGGGTGGTAGGATATAGGGATAGCCATTTCTGCTAACTAAGTGATATCTAAAATCCTTTTGACTTCTAGGATTATATGTCTTTAAAAATCAGTTTCCATGTGTTCTCTTCTTTCAGTTTTTCCTTTAAAAAAAAATCCACTCATTTGTTCACCCATTCAACTAACATTGACTGAGCACCTGCTAGATGCTTGTTTCCATTCCAGGCAGTACATTTTACTTACCTTCAATGAGCTTGCAGTCTAATAGGGAAAAGGGACAACTAAGGAGATACAGCAGAGTGGGTAAAGACAATATTCTATGGAATTAATGACATGTTTTTGGTGTAGTGACGGTATGATGATGTCCAGGCACAGTGGGTCCCCCAAGTCAAATTACATTCCTTTCAACACCCTGGTGGCCCAACTGGCAGAATCTGAAAGCAGGCTTCCCATGACTTAACTCTGAGGTTGAGAAAAGAGGTCTCCCAAACTGTGGGTCATCAGCTTGTTGGTAAACCCACCTTGTTACGTGACATTAGCCTATTGATGTAGCTAGGGCAATTCCAGAGTACTCTCCTAGGCCTAGCCTAGCTACGGTCACCCACAGAACACCTAGTAGAACTCCACAGTTGCTATACAAGAAGCCTCAGCATATCTCCAATTTGAAACCACTTTTAAAGCTCTTAAATTTTGGGGGGAGGAGGATACTGAAATGTCTTTATTACGGATTATGGGGGAGGCTGGGAGTGTCTTGGGAGTGAAAGAAATTAGGAAGACCACCAGAGATGCTGGGATAGACCATTTCTAATGAAATTTTCCTTGTTCTCTGGTAAACTGTTATCATTTTTTTGAGTTTCAGAAGATTTATTTGCAATAAATCAGGCCTAAGAAAACTTAAGCAATGGGAGAGTGGACATCATAGCTTTACAACTAGGCACACTGAGGCCATGCATGGTCAGTAGTCCTCCTGCATACTCAGACCCCCAGCAAGCCTGCAGAACCAGGACATTATAATGTGAACCTCATTCATACCTGACATTATAATGGTCGGGGGCCCTCCTGAGGCTGAAAGCTAAAACCTAATCCAGTCATCTCAGTGGTGAATGGTGAATCTGTCTGCCTTTCTTGAAGATCCCACAATTAAACAGGCAGAGAAATGTATTTCATAAAATATGTATATTATTTGCTTTGTATAAAAGCATTTTAATCTCTCTTAGCTCGTAGCCAAGATGAGCAATGGAAGGAACAATCTTTCACTGTACATTACAATCAGGCCCTGGCTAGCAGTATCTTCTGGGGTGAATGCCTAATCATCATTATTGTCATCATTATCATCACCACCATCCCTACTATTTATTAGGTAAGTGTATAGTTTCACATGAGTTCCATGGAAGTTCAGACTGTGACTTATTTATTAAATCAGCTCTTTTACCTAGCAGTGTTTGGTACATGCTAGATGTCTAATGAATATCAGATATTATAAATGTTTATTAAAAATGAGTGAATGAATAAATGAGGTTTTACATAAATTATGTTGTTTGTTCCTAAGTATAATCCCATGAGGTGGGTAGGGTAGGTCTCATTACCCTCCAATTATGTATAAGGAAACTGAGGCACAGATGGGTGCCTTGTCTTTTCCTGGCCCTGTCTTGGGATCTGACCTCATAGAGGTAATTGTCCCGCTGTGCTCAAGTTTTTTTCCTTGGGTAGAATCTGATCACTAATCTCCCTCTGGCCCTGGCTGGGAGCCTCTGTTGGGGGAAGAAGGCAGCCCTTAACCTATTTGATTCCTGTGTTCTATCAGACTAACCTCACTCCTATGGATAATGGCTCACTGTCAGCCATAGAGCCCGAGGAGCAAATTCTTCATTATTGGATGGAGCTGACATGCAAGAACAATTGGACTAAATTGATTGTATTTTCCAAATCATCACCCAGCTTCTAATTCTAATTCTATCTATGAGATGGACTAATTTGAACAAGAATTAGCTTCTAAATTAGGAATCCAAGCCCTTGACCAGGAAGGTCTAGTTTTCTGTTGGACTCCAGATCTGTCCGTGTAACTTAATCTAGATGTTGGAATGGAGTGGAAGTGACAGCAAGGCATTCTGAGGCAGGGCCTTAGAGGCCTTGTAGATCTTTGCTGCTGCAGCTTCTTCTCCTTCTCCTTCTCCTCCTTCTTCTTCTCCTTTTTACCTTTACCATGGCTGCGAGATGAGTTGCTGCCCCCTTGACCTGGCCCTGGAATAACTACATGTGGAACCCCAGCACTTGCAGACCTATAGCTCGAAGCTGAGTTCTCCCTGTTGGCCTGCTCATCTGTGAGAACAAATGACTTGTTTTAAGCCACTGAGGTTTTGTGGGTCTCTTTTCACTATGTAGAATTATTATAGCAATAGCTAACTGATGCTCTTGGGGCAATATATCACTCAGTACACCTTTAACTTTTGTGTACAAAAGAATCACTGAGGTTCCTGTGAAAACAGACTCATAGGACCCTAGGAGATTCTGATTTACTAATTTGGGAGGGGGCCCAGGAATCTGCCTTTTCAGTTGGTGCCTCATGGTTCTGCAACAGGCTATTTGCCTCATACACATTGAGTGGGAAGGGTTTGTCTCAGTTCACCAGCAGTGGGGGTGAGGGCTAGGAGTGTGGGAGTGCATTTTCAGGACTAGGACTGCTGGCTCTCAGACTCCAGATATCTTCTCTTCTAGCCCAGCTATGGCAGGGGGTATGTGTGTGCGTGTGTGTGGTGGGGGGATTACAGCAAGTACATTAGTATTGCCACCCGGGACCCTACTCTGTGTGCTATGAATGCTGTAGTTCTAATCTAGCAAATTATTCCAGGAACTTGGTTAATGCTGTGCTCTGAACTGCTCACAGCTGCAGCTTCTTGAAGAGAGCTGCCCTTCCCCCACCACACACGCGCACACACACGCACATGCAAGATGGCACTTTTCTTTCTGCAAAGATCAAATTGGCCTCCTTGTAGCAGGCTCAAAGCAGCTGTTTATTTGTTGTTTTCATGTTTTCAACTGTTGTGATGAGGTTTGCTTCCTTCTCCTTTAACTGAATTACGTGTCATTTAGCTCTTGAGCTCAAGCTGCAGACTGAGCTGGATTCTTCTGCATGTGGGGCTTCAAATTCCTTCTCTGACACAACCATCAGGCACTGGGGCCCTATAGCCCCTCACACACACAAAAAAGACCAGAGGCACAAGTGGTTCCTTCGGTCAAGCTTGATGTTCTCCCTCATCTTAACTCCCTGGGAGTGTAGCTCTGGATCAAGGACCAGGTAGAAAGTGAGGGTGACCCAGAGGAGTGTGTTCTCCCTCCTGTACTTGTCCTGATGCCCACATTCCATGAGCATTCAGGAATGCAGAAACGCAGATCTCATTTACCTTTGTTCACAGGTCCTTTGGGTGCATTTCACTGGCGCATGTTAGCTGCGCTGAGTACAAGGGAAAGAGAATGGTAACAAATTTGCTTGCAAGAGAGCCTGTGAGCACACTGAGGTTACTGGAGGGAGTGGATGGACCAAATGTTTTTCAGAAACTTCCTTTTATCTCTTGGGACCCAAGTTCTATCAACACTGACCTTGAAGAAGCCAGAGAAGCTCACCATTAGCTAAATGTCACTTCCATTTTCCTGCTATTGAGCCCTGGCCTCTACCCCTACCATTTAGTCCTGCTCTTGTCTCTAAGCAAGAGATACCTAACCCATCTCCATCATGCTGTAGTGTCCAGAGGAACCGTTATTACCTTTATAAGTGATTGGCTTGCTGTGTGACTTCTAGCACTCACTTCCCTCCTTGGGGCTTGAGTCTTTTTAACCTTGAAATGGGATAGTTGGTCTAGATGAGCTGGGTCTAAGAATCTTCTTAATTCTAAATGTCTTTGACGGCATGTATGTCTATGTCTAAACTAAGTACTTCTTAGTAATTCTGCAGCGAATTAGTCTGGTATAGTCAGTTTAGCACCACAGTGATAAAGAACCTTGATCCTCAAGTAAAGGAGGCATGGTGATGGGCTTGACAATATCCAAAAGGAACTGGGCAGACTCTAGAACCGAGGTCTCCTAGACCTGAAGCTTTTACTTGAGAGCAAGTACATCTGGGGATGGTGAGGTCAAGAGATGGGGCAGTGCAGGGCAGTGCAGGACAGCAAATACAGCAGGTGTTAACCGCAGAGAAGCCAGCCAGATGGCTCACAAAGGCAATGCAAAGTTGAGGTAGGCTAAAAGCCGGGCAGGTAGGGAGCTTGGCACAGAGGAGCCCAGGAGAAGGTCAGGCTATCAGACACTGATACAGTAAGGTCTGATGGCTATAGAAAGGGACCTCCTGTATGGACTGAAGTTTCTAGTCTGTACAAAGGTTGGGGTAAATACTAGGAGTACTGACTCTAGAGGAAAGCAACTGCTGAGCAGTGAACAGACAGGAATGTACCTAGGAGTCTGAGGCTTGAACTGCTGCTTAGCATAAAATATGCAGGGCCCACAAGTACTAATACATCCCTACCCAAGCCTGCTTGTTGGGTGTAAGTATATTTAGCTGAGGGACACACTCCAAGTGAGGGGAGGACCAAGCTCGCCTTCCCTTTCCTGGATGTCTATCAGGGTAGGGTCATACTCCTCCCTGCCCTCCCTTGCACCTGGCATATCAGTAGGGACAGTGGAGTGCCCAGCTAGAAGCCAGGAGCCTGGAGGGCTTATAAACCAATGATGGCTCTGTTCTGGAGGACTCACTGTTCCTCAGCCCCTCCCAAGTAAATTGCAGCTCTTCACAGCAGGATTAACTGATGCTTTTAATAACAATGCAAGAAGATTATATATTTTTTTCTTCCCAATTAAGCCTCTATAAAGAAAAACACTAAAAACAGAGTTCTGAGCAAAGGAATGCTATTTCTTAGAATCAGCAAGCCAGTGTTCTTTCCTTCCAGTAGGAAGGGAAGGAGATCTGCTCCCAGGAAGGCTCGCCCTTCTGCTTCCATGTGTCAGATCGACCTTTCAAGGAAGCACTTTCTTTTTAATCAACAGATGAGGAAACCAAATGTCAGAGAGGCTAAAGCACTTGCTCAAGGGCACATAGCTATGGCAGGAGGATGATAATGCCCAAGTCTTTCTGGTCCAAGCTGTCTGATTGTGTGGGGAAAACGTTACCTGACATCCTGGTCCTTTCATGCCACCTCCTTCTACAAGGATGTCCCCTCACGGGGCTGCCCACGATACCGACTTTAGCCAGGCTCTGCTCTATTCCCCAGGTCCACTGAGGATACCAGACCTGGAACAAGAGCCAGAAAGATTCTTAGAGATCATCCAGTCCAGTGGTGTACATACTTGGTTCTTCCAAACAAAACTGTATGAAATGCTCCACTATTTAAAACAGGTAAAAGATGCCCTCCAACAGACGAACGGATAAAGAAGATGTGGTCCATGTATACAAGGGGATGTTACTCAGCCACCAGAAAGGATGCATACCCACCATTTACAATGACGTGGATGGGACTGGAGGGGATGATGCTAAGTGAAATAAGTCAAGCAGAGAAAGACAATTATCATATGGTTTCACTCATGTGTGGAACATAAGGAATAGAGTAGAGGACCACAGGGGAAGGGAGGGAAAACTGAATGGGAAGAAATCAGAGAGGGAGACAAACCATGAGAGACTCTGGACTCCAGGAACCAAACTGAGGGTTACAGAAGGGAGGAGGGTAGGGGCATGGGGTAACCGGGTGATGGGTATTAAGGAGGGCACGTGTGGTGATGAGCACTGGGTGTTATATGCAACTAATGAATTGTTGAACACTACAACAAAAACTTATGATGTACTATATGTTGGCTAACTGAACATAATAATAATAAAAAAAGAAATACTATATATATGTATACCCTCCCCAAAAAAGTTAGCTGTTAATAGTAATTTCCAAATAATAATAAAAAAAGAAATACTATATATATACCCTTCCAAAAAAAGTTAGCTGTTAACATCTTTCTCATCATAAACCTTCCATGATTTCCCAACCTTATAGAATTAAAAGTTCAAATTGTTAAAAAAAAAAAAGTAACAGAATTGAAAAAGTTAAAAAAAAAACAGTTAAAAAAGTTGTTGTTTCTGCTTCAGGGAGGTGAAGCCATGTGAGCTGGGGCAATGAGACGGGGTGGGGTGGGTGCAGGGCTTGGAGAACCTCCACGGTGTTCCAAGTACCTCAGGGGAGCTCCAGATGTTGGAAACCATCGACTGACCCAATACACCCATTTTCTAAATTTGGAAACTGAGGCTCCAGGTGATCTGCCCAACATCACAGAGTGTCTGAGAGCTCCGAATAGAACCCAGGTTTCTCTGTCCTTCAATGGGTCAAATTAATATGTCTGGCCAACTGAGATAGGATCTGAGGAAATTTCTTCTCTCTGCAGGGAAATTTCTTCTCCCTGGGCATTGGGAAGGGGAAACTATAGCCCTTCATGACCTCTCCTTCAGGGTCGCCTGGGAGCCAGAATCAGTTGTCAGTGCATTAACCTGCAAAGTACTTTATTAGTTTTGCTTAGGATGGGTTCGTCACATCCCAACCCAAAGCATAATGAAGTTAATTCACCCCTTCCTCCAAGAAGCTTCTTTTTCTGATAGTTCTGGGTACTGGGTTTTATAACTATTGGCTTCTAATGATTATATTCACTTCAGTAATTAGAACTCCTTAAATGGGTCACCATATGCTATTTAATTTTTATCTTAATTTTCTAGATTTTTGGCTTAGAAAATATGGTCGCTATAGGTAGAACTCAAAATTTAGGGGTCTCTTGGCAAAAGCAGGCCCTCTGGTCCCATTGTGGGGTGGTATTTCTGGGTTGGGGGATGTTTCACCGCCAAAGTGCCCACTTTCTGGCAGTCCCTCTCCTTCTTAGTGTCCATAAGCTTCCCTCATGCCCACTGCCCCTGCTTCCCGAAGTTAACTGTTAGGCAGCTCTAGGTCCTCAGTGCATGGACTTTTGGTGGAATTCAGGTCTGTTTAAATTTGTCTTTTGCTGAGTGCCTATTATGAGCCATGCACTGGAGACACAAATGTGAATAAGATGTAGTCTGCCCTGGAGAAGCTTACACTCCCGGGAATGAGATTAGATAAACAGTATGATGTGGTAGGTTCTGGGCACTGCAAACTGAGCCTTGAAGGGGAATGAGGAGTCCTAGGGGAGAGGGACTGGGAGAAGGCATTCCACACATGGGTAGCTGCAGATGCCCAGTGACCCGAGGGACATGTCATCTACATTAATTTTTCTCAGAGAGTCAGGGAGTGTATCTGAATCCTCTGATCCTATTTTCTTGGAAAATAACATCACAGTGAAGGAAAACCACTGTAGGAGAGTCCCGTGGTTCTAGCCCAGAGGCGGCTGTCCAGCTGTGAGAGCAAAGCCAAGCCAGAAAATAGCTCATCTTCTGACTGCCCAGCGATGGAGAACACCCCTGGGGAAGGTTAACACGGCAACATCATCATTAGCTTCAGCAGGCAGAAGGCTCCTCTCAGAGATGCAGGCTGCCTGCTGGATGTGTCTAATGATGGGAATTGAGCACTAATTACCATGAAGCGACCCTGCATGCAGCCACACATCAACTGCATGCTCTGTGGGGTCATTAGAGAGGTGCGCTTCTCCATTCTTTAAAAACCAGAGTCTTACCTTACCTTTTCAAGGCACTTTTTGTTAAAGAACATTCACATCTGTCTACTGATCTCCTGTCTGCTGTGTGCATCATCATTCCCATTTCACTGGTGAGGAAGGGAAGCTTGAGCAGAGGATCCAATTTACATTGTTAAGATGGGGGGAGCTGGTATGTGAAATGTTTTTGATCACATTTCTTTCTAATTTATCTCTGCTTCTGGGTTGATAAAGAGGAAAGGACGAAAGTAACATTTATTGATTACATCTCCTGTGTAAGGCACTTTACCAATGCTAACTCATTTAATGAATAATACCCATTTTATAGGTGAAGAGACAGAGGCTCAAAGAAGTTAAACAATATACCCAATGCTGTACAGCTGCTGAGTGGTTAGCTTGGATTTGGCTTCAGATCCAACTTCACTGTATCATTACTCTTCCTATGATGTCCCCAGATACTTCTAGCCCTGTAACAGGGCTGTGTTCCTTATCAATTGTTCCTTATCCATTCCTGATTCAGGCACTATGAATACTGTGGATTCAGGCACTGTTAGCTCACTTAGGTCTGTACAATAGAGCTTTGCGGAGGAGTCAGCTATTTTATCCATTTATTTTAGTCAGGGCTATACCTGGTGGGCCTCTGCAAAGCCTTGTCTGGGTTGATGGGTGTTTCAGAATTAGAACTCACCTCTGCAGCAGTGAGGACCCAGGGAATGAGTCCTTCCCCTCGAAGTCACTAGAAGTCACTGGGGATCTGACTGTACACTTTGTAGGAGTATGAAGGCTTACCCTGAAGACTTTGAGCCCACTACAGTGTCCATGGCACTCAGCACGTTCTGCCTACTGCTGTCCTGCAGTAATAAGCTGTCCCCTGTGCCTGCTCCTCTCAGAACCTCCCAAGCCCTGTCACTTTGGCTGTGGCCCCCATGCTGGTCCCATTTCATTGGTCATGGAGGAAGGGAGACTGACCAGATCACTGTTATCCAGTCTTGACCCTCTGACTCCTATCCCCATGCCCTGCCTCAGCATGGGGGCAAACACCCTAGGAATCCAGTTCAGTGCCTTTTTTATTGTAAAGGTCACAGATAATAATGCCGAAGTTAAACTGTGTTCTGTATAATTGGGGTTAGGGACCAATGAACGGGATCTTCCAAATTTTTCTAATCAGTAAACAAATGTAGGTACAATAGTTTGCAAGTTGGCTGGTAGAAGCTCAGAGAAGAAAAAGAATTTCAACACTATCTAATCCAACCTATTCACTTCACAGATGCAAAAACCAAGCCCAGAGAGGGGAACTGATGTCCTGGTTATGCAGCTGGTAAGCAGCAGAGCTAAGAATGGGATTCATGTTTACGAGTGCTTTTTAAAAAATTTCTTTTTGTAATTATGCCATGATATTGCTACTTTCTGCATCCTATTTCTTATCTTACTTTGGCCCAAATTACCAAATTATTTCAGATCAAAATGTTCATTTGGGCTCTAAATTAGCTATCGATCCTGCCTAAAAGAGCTGTCGTTATGGATCTCATACCGATAGCTCTTTCAGAGAGCCCTCCACACCAGGATGGGCATAGCTCTGCCCCGTGCCCTCTGCCAGGAGGCCTGGGTGCTTCCTAGAGTTGTGGCACACGCCATGGCCTGCCCTCATGCCCCACCCAAACAAATAAGAAAGGCAAGTGGGAAGCCTGGACATCATAAATATATCAATTCTTCCCTTATTAACTCATAGGTTTCATTTTTCCTCAAACTCCGAGTTTTTTCATGGGGCGAGGAAGACTTGACAAAATAATAAGTTCATTTGAAAAAATATGCAGGTGAAAATAGCTAAGAATTATGACAGAGAAGTTGAATGAGGGGGTTTGTTTTACCATATATTAGCACATATTATAAATCATCACTAACTAAGACTGTGTAGTAGTTAAGGAAGAGGAGAGAGATTTAGAGCACAGGATAACCCAGGTAAGGGCCCTGAATAGAATATAGGAGGTATGGCATCTCAGTATGAGAAGAGGTGAGTGATTGAACACTGTTGAAAAAAATGGCTTGTTCTTTGGGAAAAGTAAGCAGCTAAGAATTTCACTTTATACTGTATATCACAAGAGATCTATGTTAAGAGGAGAAAATCAAGCCATATTGAAATTAGAAGAAACTTTAAGTCTGTGCTTGCCTCTAAATGAAAAAGGGAATTCTAGGCATAAAAGTGATGAAATAAATAACAGTGGATTTGATTACATTTTAAAAACTCTATGCATCAAAAGTATTTGGCAATGAAAAGGCAAATGTAATGGAAAAAGTTAAAGCTATCAAAAACAAAGAATAAATGATCTGAAGAGCTCATGCCTATATTAGTAAGAAAAATACTAAGACCCTTGTAAGAAGATGGGCAAAAATCATACATGGAAGGGTCAAAATAACAATGCCTAAGAAACATTTTAAAAATGTTAACTCTTCCTAGGAGTCAAATAAATGCACACTGACATAAATGAGATACTGTTTTCACCAACTGTATTTACAGAGATTTAAAAGGTAGACTTTGGATGTGCTGCAACGAGTCGAGGACATACTAGCATCATTCTCTTACGCCGGCTGCCGAAATAATCTGCCTTTACCTGAGATAGTGTGGACACACGTATTAAAAGCCTTTATATATGTCCAAACAATCTGCGTAAATACTCCTCCTTTGTGTTTGAGATTCACCCACAAGGATGTTCATCCCAGTGTTGTTTAGTACAATAGCAACCCAAACGTTCATTTCTTCTTTAAATCATTTATTCAATAAATTTCAAGATCGGTAAGGTTCTAAGTACTACAGTTGATGTTGGGGACATGTTGGCGAATAGAAAGGACATGGCTCCTGTACTTTGTGAACTTACCATTTAGTGGGGGAGGCAAGAAGCAAATGAGGCGATTTAGAGTGTTCACCGTCACAAGAAAAAACACCGTAACACGTGACGAGACGGATGTTGTGCAAACTTACCTTGGCGATAAGTTCACAATATACCCATGCACCAGATCACTAGGTGATACACCTAAAACTGGTACAATTTATAGGTCAATTATATCTCAATAAAACTGTAAGAAAAAAAAAGAAAAACGGAATTGTTTAACAATTATGGTATAATTATAGTATGTCCTTGTGACAAATTATTATGTTACCATTAAATATAAAGAATGACATCCACCCATCCAACAAACATTTATTAAATACCTAATATGTATTAAGAACTATACGAGGCATAAATTATCAAGACAGACACATGTCTTGCCGTCATGGCCCTCACATACCAAGGCAATTCTCGTAAGAAGTCAGGACTGAAATAGCCCACAAGAGAGACCATTACCTGAGGTGAGAGTGGTCGGAGAGGTCTTCCTGGAAGAAAGACCATCTGAGCTGGGATTCCAAGAATGAGCCAGGCAAGAGATTTGCAGACAATTGTGTTACAAAGAGACGTTGGGAAGTGCGTAAGAAAATGGATACACAACTGTACATATAACGTGACATCGGCGGTATAAAATCTGTAAAAACATACTAGGAGGAAATTTACCAAACTGTTAGCCGTGGCTGGTGGGATTATATTTGACCTTCATATCCTGCATTATTCCTCTCTTTGGAAGTCAGGCTGCAGAGTTTTAAACGCTGCCTACTCCTCCCAGGTTCCCCCCAGTAAGTGCTGGTGAGTCCTCAGGCTTGGCCACTGGCGGTGGCTGGCTGCCATTGCACCAAGGACAAGAGGGGTCGTCTGGGCTCCCAGGGCTTCAAGAGAAATGGTGTGTCTTGTGAAGAAAGTGCCCAGAGCAATAAGGGAAGAAGGGAGCTCTTACCACCCACAGAGAGAAAGTGGAAAATTGTATTTTCAAGATAAATTGTGTTCAGGAGAACTTGATGTTTCCATTTTGCTTTTGATAGAAAAACCTCTTTCTGTATAACGAGCAGCAAATGCTCCACACGGTGTGAGTGACGTTGGAGGGAAGGGCGCTTGTCCTCTGAGTGGCAAGGGGCACACCCCCAAGGGTGGGCTGAGCAGGCCTTGGAGACTGTGGTTGGCCTGCCTCCTGTGCGCCTATCCCAGTTTGCCAGACATCACAGCACCGTATCTCTAGGATCTTCTGCTTCTGAATGGGCAAAACGCTCCTCTCCTCAAGCCACTCCCTTGGATTTCACATTTCACCCCTGCCACGTCCATTAACAAGCTCCCGATTCGGTGGTCATGGGTTCCAGATGTCCTGCTATCTGCTCCTTGTCGACCTTATCCTCTATGAGGAATGAGCTCCCCTTTCTCTAGCTGTCCAGGCAAGGCCTGCTTGTTTTGTAAGATCCTGTTAAAAACTTCGCTCTCTGTATAGTCTTTCCTGACCACCCCGATTCAAATGGGCATTTTTCTCTAACTTGTCTGGCATTTACTGTCAGAGACACTCATTTGACATTTATCACATTCTGCCCCTTATTGCCCGTTATTTGTTATTGTGCTTGCCACTCCCCTCTCCAATGTGTAATGCTGTTCTCTTTACTTAGAAGGTGATCATTCTCTTTCCCAGCTGCAGAACTCCTACTGAACGGCTCCCAGGCCCAGCTCAAAAGTCACCACCACCCTGGGCTTCCTCTCTGTTTCTTTGTGAATCAGAATTCATTTTTATCCAACAGAATGCATTCCTCATAAGGCTAGAAAGTGTGTCTGACTTATCCTAGCATTTCCGGAGGTGCCCCCCTGAGTGCTGGGGCCTCACAGGTGATGAAATTAAATGCTGAGTCAGTGCGTGAATGAATGGAAACGAGTGAGTGCTTTTTGAGGACTGTTTTCAGTGTGTTAAAGGTTATGGGTTGGCCGTGGTCTGCTTTTGTTTCTATTGCGCAGGAAGTCCTATGCACATAACAGGTGCTTAATGAATACGAAATGTTTATTAATTGCGATATATATATATATATATATATCTATATCTATATATATATATCTATATATCTCAATAACTTTAGTGTTGACGTCAATACTACCATCCCTGACGGAAGTCTGTCAGAATGAGGTAGGTGTTTGATCCCTTTCCCTCTCATGAAGGAGGACTTCCTTCTGAAGCTGCTCCTGATCATAGAGGAAGACACTTGCAGTCCTCAAAGAGGACAGCCAGACTGAAATCCAACCCTTGTCTGCATCTGGGGGAGGGTCCTCTGACGAGGGTCCAACTGCTGTCCCCAGGCGAGGTGCTCTTACAAAGCTCCCCCACGGGAAATATGACTTCCACGCAGGTCCGTCATGCCCTGTGAGGGCCTCGGGTGGCTGGACAGAACTAGGATTGGGGTCAAAATGCCTGAACAATCCTAGGAGGCATAGAACTGGTTAACTGGCCGGAAATCCCCACTTACTACTCTGACTTGCCCGTTAAGACAGGGGTCTGAGCTCTGGGCCTGCTATCAACCTAATTGGCTTATTCAGACACTTTTCAGAGCCATCAGTTCTTCCCTCCCTTCTCCTGCGGAGCATCTTAGTGAGAGGAGGTGTTTGTGCCCCACAGCAGTTTTATGAAGCATCTCCGCAAAGAGAAAAGAAAAATAAAACAAAACCCCCAAAACTCTAGCTCAGCAGAGTCATGCTATCCGGCTGGCTGTATTTATCCTGAGAGTTTCTGTCCCTTGTTTTTTTCCCCCCCCTGAGGTAGAGATGTTCTTTTGGTCCCAGCAGCTCTGAGAGAGAAGCGTGGCACAGAGATAATTATTTTTTGAAGTTGCTGAGGCATCATAGCCATTGGAGAGCTCCGCCTCTGTGAGAGGGCAGATCCTGCAGGGAGAGAGTCTCCCAGGCTTTCCCCTCCATCCTCGATGTGAGGGGCCAGGTCACAGGCACAGGTCCCAGCCCCCCAGGCCACTGTTGAGACCCCAGCCAGCCCTGGCTCTAGGAAGAGCCCTGATGCCATGGGTTTGGGTCATGTTGTTCTGGCAGAAATCTTTGTCGGGTGACTGACTGAGTTGTAGAAGGACCCGGGGGTAGATCCAGGGCCACTCAGAGAAGGAGGTAGGGGTTAGGGGTGAGGAGAGAGCTGGCAGCAGCCTTCAGCCCTGACGGGAACACACAGAAGAGCGACAGAGGGCAATGCTGCAGACTCCTTAAGGAGGCAAAGCCAGGTGTGGTGGGAATGGAAATTTGGTTTCTCAACCCACGCATTTCCTCCTTCTTTCAAATCTACCCTTGTGGAGGAAGAAATGGATGGCATAACGTCCATCTGGGGTCAGGTAAAGTTCTGGGAAGTGCAGACAGAACACAGATCCCCGTTCCTTTTTGGTTATGCCAGACTGACTCCCGAGCCAGGTTTATGGAAAGGGGGGTGACGCTCCCCCACCCCTTCTAGGCACCTGGCTAGAAAGCCCACCCCAGGGTGAACAGGAGTCTGCAGGTTGTGTCATACTTCTGAGGTGGTGCTGACTCTACTGGATCCGTTGGGCTGGGGCACGCCTCTCTTTATTCCTGGGCCCATCCCCTCCCCACGGGCTTTCAGAGTCACACAGATCTGAGTGAGAGCATGGGCTTGCCCCTTATTTCCTGGGCCACTCATTCAAACCTCCTTGAGCTTCTGTTTCCTTGCCCATGAAATGAGAGTAGTTTGAGAGTCTAGTCAGGTAATTTGGGTGAAGCCCCTTGCAATCTCTGTCCCTTGTGGTCATTCTTCCCAGAGGGGTGCAGAGTGTCCTCCTAGAGCACTGAGGTCACTGCTGGGTGCCCTCACCCCTGTGCCCCACTGGTTCTGGGGAAGCCAGTGTGGCATTTGGAGTGGCTTTTCTATCTCCTACATTTGGAACTATCTCTGTGATTTGGGGAGGACACAGAACACAGAACCGCACCTTTGGTGACTGGGGCTAGATGGGTTCTGGGCTGTGAGGCCCGATAAGGAACAGTGTCTCCATAGTCACACCCCAGCCAGGGTCAGGGGACTTCCCAGATGCCTTTGGATTGGGAGGTCCAGACTCTGCAGTCCCAGGAATTTAAAGTTTTGACTCTATGAGAGCCAGTGCTCTGGGTAACAGTAGCTTCTTAAATCACCCAGAGGTAAGAAAGCCTCCATCTAATCTCTGCATTTTCCCTGAGGCTTTTGTGGCTCTTTGCTGAAGCACCAAAGCTGCATTAGTGAGCACCAAAGCTGCTTTACAATGGTCAGTGACTTTGGAGGTCTGCTCTCTGCTGGAGCCTCCTATTTTGGGAATTGTGGGTGGAAGGGGCATATTGGAAGCTTTAGGAAAAACTTCTGATGAGACTGTATATGCTTCCGGCCTCTACACTCCAATCATCAGATGAGACAGCTCATATTCATGACCTGAGAACTAACTGAAAGATGCACAGTTTTGTGGGTGGGTCCTAACAGTGATGGCCTTTCTGTCCTCATAAACCTGGGTGAACCTCAAGATCCAGCTTGTCAGGCCCAGTGAGGAAATATTTAGCCCTCACAATCCAGAAACGAGTGATCACCTACCGGCTTCGCCTCTGGCTGGTTTCGGGCAGAGTGGCCCTCCCATGCCTGCCAGCAACCCTCCCAGCTTTCGTGGTTTGCCACAGGGATTACTCTGGTTTCTCTTTCTAAGTGGGAAGTAGCAGCAGTGATGGTGGATTCATCTGCCCTGAAGATGAATTTAAAGAAAGAATGAGAAAGAGACGGAGAGAAAGAAAGAGACCCTGTAGGCAGGCCCCATCACAATCCATAAAAGGGAAAAAGACCTAGGGTCTGAGCACAGGTGATAAAGTTGCCCAGAGAGAGGGCAGGTACCAGCCCTGCTCTTGTCACTGCTGATCTTCTCACTCCTGGGCAGAGAATGACCCCATCATTAAAAGGATCATTTCTGTGGTAGTGCATCACCTGGAGGGATCACCTCTGCAGAGCTGATGGGTGGACCGTCCCCCAGCGGTGGTGGACTGGGCTGGTTTTGTCCTTTGCGGGGAGCCTGTGTCAGCTGGAACTCGCAGCACACAGCGATTCTTGGTTTGCTTGTTACTCCCCTGACAGACCTCCCTTTGGCTCCCTTTTTCTTCCTGTCTGCTGGGGTGGGGGCCCTGGAGGACCTCTCCTCACTGCCTTTCTTTTTTTCCACGCATATTCCCACAGAGGATTCATCCCCTTCCCTGCAATTTCAGACTCCTTTCCTTAGTACAAAGCCTGAGGTGCAGCGTATGCCCACGAGGTGTCAGTGAGGTGTGAACTCTCCCCTCAAACTGAAGGCAGACACAGACTCTTCCTTCTCTCCCAAGTTCCAGGCTGGCCTGTACCTGCAACTCATCACATTCAAAATAAAACCCTTTATCTTCCATTGGTTTCTGGCATCTCCCTTCCCCTGATCGCTTCTCAAGCCCCAGAGTCATCAGTGAACCCCACTGCCCCTCACCCATGTCCATCCAGTCTCTGTGACCTGTTGACTTTTCCTTCTTGCTTTCTGCCCACCTCCTTCCTGCCAGATCCACAGTCCTGACTCAGGCCCTCTGGCCACACCTCCGGGCCCCGGGCAATAATCTCTGCCTGGGCTCCCTGCAGACTGCAGGCAGATTAATCGTCCCAAGGCTCTGCTTTGATGATATCACTTTTATAGACACATAAAAAGAAGCATTTAGGCAGTCAGTCATGTTAAATCTTAACCATCTTTACAGATTTTTTTTCAGTGCAGCCCATCAAAACTGTCACCAGCCCTGAAGGTCCCACATTTGCTGTGTCCATGATAGTCTCTCCTATGGTGGGAGAGAGCAGGTACCTGGAGATGCAGGGCACCGGGCTGGCATGGCGGAAGACGTTCTCTCCCGGGTCTGATCTCACACGGCCGCTGCTGGCTCTGACTTACATCTAGGCCCATTTCCTCCTGGGTACCACCTGAAGACCACCAGACCAATCTGGAGCCTGCTTATTTTACTCAAGAGGGGTAAGTAATCACTCCCTCTGGACACCATCAGCACTTGTCTGCAAGAGGCAATATATCACAGCAGTTAAAAATGTGTCAGGTATTAATCTTTCAGTTGCTCGAGGGGGGGAGGCCTGGAGGTCCTAGGGAGGTGCTAGAGTGGGCAGAGGGGAAAGGCTTCAGCCGCAGCTATAATCAGCCAGTATGGGAGCAAATATGTCACTCAGTGGTAGGGAATAGAAGAAAATGGGAAACAGGACCCATTGTCTTGACTTGTGGGGTTGGGCAGTGGGTGATTGTTTTCTGTTAAAGTTGATACTGCTACCACAGACAGTAATAATCAAAAAGACACTACTTCTGAAGAAATAAAGGCACCGGGAATAAAAACAACATGGTGGGTTCTGGAGCCAGACTTCCCGAGTTCAAAATCTAGCTCCCACACTTACTGGCTGTGTGACTTCGGCCCAGTCACTTACCCTCTCTGGACCTCAGTTTTCTTGTTTGTAAATGGGTATAAAATGGTATCTAGTACATGGAGCTGGTTTGAATAAGTGCCTTAGGACCTGAAAAGTGCTTAGCTAGTGCTTGGGTACAGTGAATGTTCCAGACTGATGAGTGGTTAGTGGTATGGTGGTGTTGTGGGCATACTGACGTTGGAGTAGATGGTTTGGGTTAGAATGCTAACCAGCTGAACCTCTGGTTTGCCTTGTAAACTTGCCTCCTGCGCTTTGCTGGCACAAGTCTGCTGTCCTAGGCAGGGGGTCTGTAGGTTATCCTCCTGACATACCACATCTGTGCCTTGCCTGTGCACACGGCATGCCTCTCCTTCTACCCACTGGAGTGCCTTGACAAGTCCTGATTATCCAGCGAAACCAACCTCATCTCCATTCCCCTCAGGAAGCCTTTCTCTGACTGCTTCAGCTCACCGTGGCCTCTGCCTCCTCTGGGCCCCAAGGACTTACTCTTCCAACTGTCTACTTGGCACTCCTTAGGTGGCTCCCAGAGTTGTTTATGTATCCATGTTCGTGGGACTTGTTTTCCCAACAACTTTGTCTATGTACTTACTCTTCAGTACACAGGTTCTATTTACATTCTGCCTCGACCTAAGTGTGCATGATCCTAAGTACTCCAGGAATTGTCTAACTAGGGCTAATTCACTCCCGAAGCCTTGTGCTTGCTGCCTGGTGGCCGGTGGGGACTATGGGACTAAGAATGCACTGGTCCATGTGGGGCATTGACCACAAGCTTGATATTGGCTCTGCCTTTTTCTCTCACTGGTGCCCCCCAAAGCAATCTATTTATGGTAGGATCAGAATGAGCAGAGTCCAGCAGGCTCTTCTGCCCCTCACCCTCCTGAGATAGGGAAGAAGAAGGCTCCCTGAGTAGTCCATGTAGTGGGGGAAATGTGAACGGTTGATTTGGATGACAGCCTTCCTTGGCTGTACAGGGGCAAGACACTGCAGAAGCACATGTATCTCCAGGTTTGGACTTAGCCTCAGGGCTTCCAAAGGCAATGGCAGACCAATCTGGAGCATCCTTACCTCTGAGGGGTCATTGAGAGGTGGCCAGTTCTGCTGTGCACTGCACCCTTGGTCCATGCAACCAGCTTGCTTTCTATGCCATTAAATAATTAAGTTGGTACTACAAAAAAGCTTTAGTATTAGGAAAAGGCCTCAATTAATTGCTTTCATTTTAGCTGTGTATCGCATCTCCAAGAGGAGGTAAGAAAGAGGAATGTAGGTTTTGAAGCCAAGAGGGGAGATGCCCTCCTAAAAGGTGACAAATGTTCCTCTCATCCATTTGGGTCTACTCAATTACACAAGCGCAGGGGGTGGCAGCCACTACCAGTCCCAGGCTCTGGCTGTCTTCCATGGCTCCTGATGAGCTGGGGCAAGAGGTGTGGGGATCCAGCTTCTTGCTGTTGGGTGGCCATGTGACCGATGACCTCTGATTGGCTGACCCAGTTCTGTGACAGAAGGCAGCAATATTGGGTTGCTTTATGGTACTCCTGCTGGAAAAACCTTCTGAGTCATCACACACCTTCTTTCTGGGCCCTGTGAAAGAGGCCAGCTATTTATTGCAGGTGGCTGTCAAGGCTGAGGACATGCATGGTATCTTGTGATGTTATCACATATACGAGATGATGAGGTGAGGAATAACCTCATGATATTTTATACTTGCCTGAATTAGTGCCTGCCTCACTATGTTGTTAGTATTTGGTTATGTATCAATCTCCCCCACTAGATGTCCTATTTTGTGAGGGCAGAGACCTTCCTTCATCTCTGTTTCCTGCCTGGAGCACAAAGCCCAGGGTCCTCTCCCACCAGATGGGCTGGTCCGTGGATTATGATGTGGACGATGCCTCCTGGAGTTGTGTGATCCAGTGGCCCTGACAGTACGTGCTTAAGAGATTATTTTGAATGAATAATGAGATTCCACGGATGTTTATTGAGTGTTCATTGAGTTTTGGGGACAATTGGGTGCTCTGGGGTTATGGTTAGACCAAGACAGACAAAACCTCCTTCACTGAGCTCATTAATGAGGGAAGATGACTGTAAACAAGTGAGAAAGGGAAATCTATAGCATCGTGAAATGATAAGGGTGAAGAAGAACAATAAACAGTGGGGTAACAAACTCCGGCGGCAGTGAGGAGGGAGGGAGTGCCAATGTTAAAAAGAGTGGTGAGGGAAGTCCTCACTGAGAAGGTGACATTGAGGCAAAGACTTGAAGAAGAGGGTATTACCATGTGCATGTGTGAGAGAGGGATTTCTATGCAGAGGCCCCAAGGTGAGTGCAGACCTGGCATGCTTAAGGAATCCCGAGGAGGCTCATGTGGCTGGAACCAAGTGAGCAAGAGAGAGTAGTAGATGTTGACACCGAAGAGGTAACTGGGGACCTGATTGGGCAGGCACTGTCAGAGCATTAGCTTTTTTTTTTTTTTAATAGGAGGCCACTGGCTAGCTTTGAGCCTCCAGAGCCACATAATGGTAGGTAACAGTGGCCCCCAATGATGCCCACATTCTAATTCCTGGGCCCTGAGGTTGTGTGCAGTTGACCAAACTAAGGATCTTGAGATAGGGAGAAAATTTCAGGTTATCTGGGTGGGCCCAGTGTGAGCATAAAGATCCTTGTAAGAGGAGGCAGGAGAGTCAGAGAGAGGAGATGCGATGACAGAAGCGGGTCCGAGAGTCACAGAGAGATACGAAGATGAAGGATGGAGCCACCAGTCAAGAACTGAGGGCACCTCTAGAAACTGGAGAAGGCAAGGAAACAGATTCTCCCATAGTGCCTCCAGAAGGGAACACAGCTCCACTGACCTGCTTTGGACTCCTGGCCTCCTGAATATTTGTTATAAGATAAGAAATGTTATGTGGCTTTAAACTACTAAGTTTGTGAAGATTCGGTCCTGCAGCAACAGGAAGCAAATACAGAGGTCAGGAAAGGTGTTCCATAACTTGTGGGCAATCCTCTGAATGATTCGGGTGTGTGATACCATCGGACAGAACAGAGCTGGAGGTTAGGAGGCCTGGACCCCTCACCACTTAGAGGTGGGTGATGGAGAGGGTGAGGTCACCAGGTGAATGGAAAATGATAAAGGACATTGTGTTCTGGTGAGTGACCCAGGGTCAGGAGTCCAGCAGGAGGGGAAGGGTAAGCAAAGCAGACGTGACTGGAACATCTGGAGGGAATCACCTCTCCCCTCTGTGAAAGTGGAAGTCTCTGGGGAAGTCTCTTCCCCTGCCAGAAAGAGCACCTTCATAAGGATTTTGCCCAGGCCAGTCATTTGAAGTCTTTGCATTTCCCGGACCAGCCCTGGTGACAATACAGAAGGCGACCCAAGAGCTGGGCAGGTATTCGCTACTGGAGGCAAGACACAGGATGGACGAACCTCTAACAGGACATTCTGCACTGACCTTAGAGGATGGAAGGCTTTTCCCCTAGGGAGGGTGGAAGGAGGCAGGCAGCTCCTCAGGCTTTCTCTGGCCTTTTGGGCATGATGAGGGCTCAGAGGAGGGCCAAAAGCTAGAAAGTTGTGGCCACTGCTCAAATTCAGACTGGACTGTTCAACTTGAAGAACTGGTTCTCCTCATTGCCTCCTCCACACATCCACGAGGCCTGGACTTCAGTTCAACCTCTAATGACTTCTTTAATGCAGGCCATATGCTCTTTTCCACTATCCAGCAGTGTTTCTTCCCCCTAACAGGGTTTTAAATTTTCCCTCCTTCTAGAAACCTTCCAAATTTGGTTGGGGAATCCTGGTGGGCATGTCTTCCTATAACCATCCACTTTCAGTACATTTTTTCTCTATGTGGCTCTGATATTAAATGTGCCACTATCAAGTTACTCTAGTCCATGGTGGGCTGACTCCCTATGCCCTACCGAATTTTTTTTTCAAATAAATGAACTTTACAGTATCTTAAATAGGACTATGGCATGAACATATCCCTAGAAAACATATCCATCCATCCATCCATCCATCCATCCATCCATCCATCCATCCATCTATCCACCCATCTATTCAATACTTACTGAGCCCCTCCTGTTATGCTTAGATCTGTTCTCAGCACCAGGGATATAGTTGTGAATAATGCAGGTATATAGCTCCTGTCAAGGGGGTTGCAACCCAGCACTTCTGACCCAGTGGTATGAATCAACATTTAATTAAATCTTTTGGACATTGATTACCTCAGAGATGGACAATGTCAAGGCTGGAAAGGACCTGAAAGATCATCTAGTAAAACCCTTTCACAAATGAGGAATCTGAGGCCAGAAAAGAAATGCAGGTGGCCAGAGGTCCCTAAGCTGGTCAGTGGCTCAAACAGACCTGAACCCAAGTCTCTGTCCAGTGTTTCCCACTGCATGGTGCAGTAAAACCTCATGCTGTGATTTTCCAGGCTTAGACTTGGTGTCCGTGAGTGGATGATTTACAAGGCCGATGTGGCACACTGTAGTCACAGTTGGAACAGGGAATATAGTGACATTTCAGATGATTGAAATCCAGGATGAGAAGGGACACTTTAAAAATGGGAAGTCTTCAGGTCTGTGTGATGCATGGTAATGTCTCAGGGAGGGATGCTACCAGGACATCCCTGGAAAGACTTGGCCCTGCAGATGTTCACCTGGATTGGATTTGAACCCCGAATCCAGGCTCCCCAGTAGGGTGAACAACCCCTTACTCCCTGTGCTAACCCTGCCAGGCTGCACTCATGTTGCCTGCAATTGCACCTTGAGTCCCTTCTGGGTCCTCCATGCTATTCCCTCCTCAGGGTCTGCAATTCAGACATTAGCTTTGCTGGGAAAACTGTTGAATTGTGGCTGGCTGGACACACTACATTTATATCATCTTTTATTCATTTCTTCTTGATTTTTTTCACAATGCTTCCTGACCTTGCTTCTTTTTCATGTCATGGTATACACGGAAAATAATATTTGAATGGTGCACTGGAGCAAAGGAGGGCATTTTGTGCTATCTATATGGCACATGGTGAAAATATTCATTACATTCTTTTAATATTAAAATTGATGAGAAATTTAAAAAATATACAATTCTAAGAGTATATTAAGTATAAATTTTTATAAGAATTCTAGATATCCATGAAAAATTTTAAATGAGAAAGTTGAACCGGTTTCCATGAATGTAACTTTTTTTTTAAATTTTTTATTGTTATGTTAATCACCATATATTACATCATTAGTTTTTGGTGCAGTGTTCCATGATTCATTGTTTGTTCATAACACCCAGTGCTCCATGCAGAACGTGCCCTCCTCAATACCCATCACCAGGATAACCCATCCCCCTCCCCCCCTCCCCTCTAGAACCCTCAGTTTGTTTTTCAGAGTCCATCATCTCTCATGGTTCGTCTCCCCCTCTGACATACTCCCCTTTTCTTCCTCTCCTGTTATCTTCTTCTTTTTCTTTTTTCTTAAAATATGTTGCGTTACTTGTTTCAGAAGTACAGATCTGTGATTCAACAGTCTTGCACAATTCACAGCACTCACCGTAGCACATACCCTCCCCAATGTCTATCACCCAGCCACCCCATCCCTCCCACCCCCAACCACTCCAGTAACACTCAGTTTGTTTCCTGAGATTAAGAATTCCTCATATCAGTGAGGTCATGTGATACATGTCTTTCTCTGATTGACTTATTTCACTCAGCATAACACCCTCCAGTTCCATCCACGTCGTTGCAAATGGCAAGATCTCATTCCTTTTGATGGCTGCATAATATTCCATTGTGTATATATACCACCTCTTCTTTATCCATTCATCTGTCGATGGGCATCTTGGCTCTTTCCACAGTTTGGCTATTGTGGACATTGCTGCTATAAACATTGGGGTACACGTACCCCTTCTGGTCCCTACATTTGTATCTTTGGGGTAAATACCCAGTAGTGCAATTGCTGGATCGAACGGTAGCTCTAATTTCAACTGTTTGAGGAACCTCCATAGTGTTTTCCAGAGTGGTTGCACCAGCTTGCATTCCCACCAACAGTGTAGAAGGGTTCCCCTTTCTCCACATCCCCGCCAACATCTGTTGTTCCCTGACTTGTTAATTTTAGCCATTCTGACGGGTGTGAGGTGGTATCTCATGGAGGTTTTGATTTGGATTTCCCTGATGCCGAGCGATGTTGAGCACTTTTTCATGTGCCTGTTGGCCATTT
>NW_027397081.1:30149778-30177094 GCF_003265705.2 Callorhinus ursinus
TTTCTCCCATTCTGTCGGTTGTCTTTTGGTTTTGTGGACTGTTTCTTTTGCTGTGCAAAAGCTTTTTATCTTGATGAAATCCCAATAGTTGATTTTTGCCCGGGCTTCCCGTGCCTTTGGCGATGTTTCTAGGAAGAAGTTGCTGCGGCTAAGGTCGAAAAGGTTGCTACCTGTGTTCTCCTTTAGGATGTTGATGGACTCCTGTCTCACGTTTAGGTCTTTCAACCATTTGGAGTCTATTTTTGTGTGTGGTGTAAGGAAATGGTCCAGTTTCATTCTTCTGCATGTGGCTGTCCAATTTTCCCAACACCATTTGTTGAAGAGACTGTCTTTTTGCCATTGGACATTCTTTCCTGCTTTGTCAAAAATAAGTTGACCATAGAGTTGAGGGTCCATTTCTGGGCTCTCGATTCTGTTCCATTGATCTATGTGTCTGTTTTTGTGCCAGTACCAAACTGTCTTGATGATGACAGCTTTGTAATCGAGCTGGAAGTCCGGAATTGTGATGCCGCCAGCTTTGCTTTTCTTTTTCAGTATTCCTCTGGCTATTCTGGGTCTCTTCTGGTTCCATACAAATTTTAAGATTATTTGTTCCATTTCTTTGAAAAAAGTGGATGGTATTTTGATGGGGATTGCATTGAATGTGTAGATTGCTCTAGGTAGCATTGACATCTTCACAATGTTGATTCTCCCAATCCATGAGCATGGAACGTTTTTCCATTTCTTTGTGTCTTCTTCAATTTCTTTCATGAGTATTTTATAGTTTTCTGAGTACAGATCCTTTGCCTCTTTGGTTAGATTTATTCCTAGGTATCTAATGGTTTTGGGTGCAATTGTGAATGGGATAGACTCCTTGATTTGTCTCTCTTCTGTCTTGTTGTTGGTGTATAGGAATGCCACTGATTTCTGTGCATTGATTTTATATCCTGCTACTTTACTGAATTCCTGTATGAGTTCTAGCAGTTTTGGGGTGGAGTCTTTTGGGTTTTCCACATACAGTATCATATCATCTGCAAAGAGTGAGAGTTTGACTTCCTCTTTGCCGATTTGGATGCCTTTGATTTCTTTTTGTTGTCTGATTGCTGTGGCTAGGACTTCTAATACTAGGTTGAATAGCAGTGGTGAGAGTGGACATCCCTGCCGCGTTCCTGACCTTAGGGGAAAAGCTCTCAGCCTTTCCCCATTGAGAATGATATTTGCTGTGGGTTTTTCATAGATGGCTTTTATGATATTGAGGTATGTACCCTTTATCCCTATACTCTGAAGAGTTTTGATCAAGAAAGGATGTTGTACTTTGTCAAATGCTTTTTCTGCATCTATTGAGAGGATCATATGATTCTTGCTCTTTCTTTTGTTAATGTATTGTATCACGTTGATTGATTTGCGGATGTTGAACCAGCCTTGCAGCCCAGGAATAAATCCCACTTGGTCATGGTGAATAATCCTTTTAATGTACTGTTGGATCCTATTGGCTAGTATTTTGGTGAGAATTTTTGCATCCATGTTCATCAAGGATATTGGTCTGTAATTCTCTTTTTTGATGGGGTCTTTGTCTCGTTTTGGGATCAAGGTAATGCTGGCCTCATAAAATGAGTTTGGAAGTTTCCCTTCCATTTCTATTTTTTGGAACAGTTTCAGGAGAATAGGTATTAAGTCTTCTTGAAATGTCTGATAGAATTCCCCTGGGAAGCCGTCTGGCCCTGGGCTTTTGTTTCTTGGGAGATTTTTGATGACTGTTTCAATTTCCTTAGTGGTTATAGGTCTGTTCAGGTTTTCTATTTCTTCCTGGTTCAATTTTGGTAGTTGATACATCTCTAGGAATGCACCCATTTCTTCCAGGTTATCTAATTTGCTGGCATAGAGTTGCTCATAATATGTTCTTATAATTGTTTGTATTTCTTTGGTGTTGGTTGTGATGTCTCCTCTTTCATTCATGATTTTGTTGATTTGGGTCATTTCTCTTTTCTTTTTGATCAGTCTGGCCAGGGGTTTATCAATCTTGTTAATTCTTTCAAAGAACCAGCTCCTAGTTTCGTTGATCTGTTCTACTGTTCTTTTGGTTTCTAGTTCATTGATTTCTGCTCTGATCTTTATGATTTCTCTTCTCCTGCTGGGTTTAGGCTTTATTTGCTGTTCTTTCTCCAGCTCCTTTAGGTGTAGGGTTAGGTTGTATATTTGAGACCTTTCTTGTTTCTTGAGAAAGGCTTGTATTGCTATATACTTTCCTCTCAGGACTGCCTTTGCTGTATCCCAAAGATTTTGAACAGTTGTGTTTTCATTTTCGTTGGTTTCCATGAATTTTTTTAATTCTTCTTTAATTTCTTGGTTGACCCATTCATTCTTTAGTAGGATGCTCTTTAGCCTCCATGTATTTGAGTTCTTTCCGACTTTCCTCTTGTGGTTGAGTTCTAGTTTCAAAGCATTGTGGTCTGAAAATATGCAGGGAATGATCCCAATCTTTTGGTACCGGTTGAGACCTGATTTCTGACCTAGAATGTGATCAATTCTGGAGAATGTTCCATGGGCACTAGAGAAGAATGTGTATTCCGTTGCTTTGGGATGGAATGTTCTGAATATGTCTGTGAAGTCCATTTGGTCCAGTGTGTCATTTAAAGTCTTTATTTCCTTGTTGATCTTTTGCTTAGATGATCTGTCCATTTCAGTCAGGGGGGTGTTAAAGTCCCCCACTATTATTGTATTGTTGTCAATGTGTTTCTTTGCTTTTGTTATTAATTGCCTTATATAATTGGCTGCTCCCATGTTTGGGGCATAGATATTTACAATTGTTAGATCTTCTTGTTGGATAGACCCTTTAAGTAGGATATAGTGTCCTTCCTCATCTCTTATTACAGTCTTTGTTTTAAAATCTAGTTTGTCTGATATAAGGATTGCCACCCCAGCTTTCTTTTGGTGTCCATTAGCATGGTAAATGGTTTTCCACCCCCTCACTTTCAATCTGGGGGTGTCCTTGGGTCTAAAATGAGTCTCTTGCAGACAGCATATGGATGGGTCTTGTTTTTTAATCCAGTCTGATAGCCTGTGTCTTTTGATTGGGGCATTGAGCCCATTTACATTCAGGGTAACTATTGAAAGGTATGAATTTAGTGCCATTGTATTACCTGTAAGGTGACTGTTAACTGTCTGTTGTCTGTGTTCGTTTCTGCTCTTTGCTGCTTTTAGGTTCTCTCTTTGCTTAGAGGACCCCTCTCAATATTTCTTGGAGGGCTGGTTTCGTGTTTGCAAATTCCTTTAGTTTTTGTTTGTTCTGGAAGCTTTTTATCTCTCCTTCTATTTTCAATGATAGCCTAGCTGGATATAGTATTCTTGGCTGCATATTTTTCTCGTTTAGTGCTCTGAAGATATCTTGCCAGTCCTTTCTGGCCTGCCAGGTCTCTGTGGATAGGTCTGTTGCCAATCTAATGTTTCTACCATTGTAGGTTACATATCTCTTCTCCCGAGCTGCTTTCAGGATTTTCTCTTTGTCTCTGAGACTCGTAAGTTTTACTATTAGATGTCGGGGTGTTGACCTATTATTATTGATTTTGAGAGGGGTTCTCTGTACCTCCTGGATTTTAATGCCTGTTTCCTTCCTCACATTAGGGAAGTTCTCTGCTATAATTTGCTCCAATATACCTTCTGCCCCTCTCTCTCTTTCTTCTTCTTCTGGGATCCCAATTATTGTAATGTTGTTTCGTCTTATCGTATCACTTATCTCTCGAATTCTGTCCTCGTGAACCTGTAATTGTTTCTCTCTCTTTTTCTCAGCCTCTTTATTTTCCATCATTTGGTCTTCTATATCGCTGATTCTCTCTTCTGCCTCATTTATCCTAGCAGTTAGTGCCCCCATTTTGGATTGCACCTCATCAATAGCCTTTTTGATTTCGATTTGGTTAGATTTTAGTTCTTTTATTTCTCCAGAAAGGGTTTCTCTAATAACTTCCACGCTTTTTTCAAGCCCAGCTAGTATCTTTAAAGTCATGATTCTGAACTCTAGGTCCGACATCGTACTAATGTCCGTATTGAGTAGGTCCCTGGCTGACGGTACTACCTCTTGTTCTTTTTGCTGAGGTGATTTCTTTCGTCTTGTCATTTTGTCCAGAGGAGAATAGATGAATGAGAGAACAAAATGCTAACAGGTTTACAACGTCCCCAGCAAATATACTGTATACAAATCAGAAAAGACCTGAAACCAGGGGAAAAGAAAGGGAAAGAAAGAAAAAAGAAAGAGAAAAAAAAAAGGAAAAAAAAGGATAAAAACAAAAACAGAACAATACAAAAAAAGCAGAATGTGATCAAATATGATCAGGCTAGTGCATAGATCAGTGCCACACACTAGATTTGGGGCGTATTTTGGTCTGTTAGAAAAAAGTGCCTCCTAAAATTTTAAAGGAAGAAAGACATATATGTACAAAATAAGGGTTGATAGAATGAAGGGATGGAAGATGACTGTAAAGATGAAAATTATAAAAGATTTTATAAAAGGACTTGGTAAGATAAGTTGTTTGAAAAAAGAAAGAAGATTTAAGAGAAAAAAAAAAGGAAAAAGGGAGAGAATGTGATCAGGCAGGAGACTAGAACAAAGCCATACACTAGTGATTTAGGGTATATTTTGATCTGTTAGAAGAAACTGTACCCCAAAATTTTAAAGAGAGAACAACTTATATATATATGCCAAAAATAAGGGTAACTACTATGAAGGGATAAAATATGACTCTAAAAATGAAAAATAAAAAATGTTTGTTTTTTTTAAAAAAAGGGATTGATAAGATGTTGGTTGAAAAAGGGAAAAAAGAAAAATTAAAAAAAACAGTCAACAAAAATTAACTTTGATGAAATAATGGATCATGGTAAAAAAAAAAAAAGCCATGAATCTATGTGCAGTATTCCCCTAGCGCTGGAGTTCTCCCATTCTCCTTGATCGATCAACTTGGTCTTGGCTTGCTGGCTGTTTGTGCTGATCTTCTGGGGGAGGGGCCTGTTGCTGTGGTTTCCAAATGTCTTTGCCGGAGGCGGAATTGCCCCGCCCTTGTTGGTCCGGGCTAAGGAAGCTGCTCCAGTTTGTTCTCAGGAGCTTTTGTTCCCTGCAAGCTCTCGGTACAGCTTTGGAGGACCAGGGCAGAAATGGTGGCCTCCCAATCTCCACCCGGAGGAGCTGAGAACTCGGGGCCCCGCTCCTCAGTGTGTCCCCAGAGAAAAGCAGTCACTCCCGTGTCCCCGGTCTCCGGCCGCACTCCGTGCTCACCCGGCCTGTGATCGAGCGTTGCTATCTCTGGCACCCGACCCCGCACGGAGTCTCCAAACCCAGCAGATCCCTGCAGTGCGTTCCTGCACCGCTCCTCCCCGGGAAGGAAGGGGAGTCTCCCCGGATCTGCTGCTTGTTGGGTCCCTGCTGGGGGAGCCGTGCCCCGACTGGGCCGCAGATCACAGTTTATGGCAACCCCGAGCTGAGAGCCCGCGACTCTGCTCCGTCTCTGCAGCCGGCTTCCCCGCTCTGATACCTGGGAGCTCTGGCACACTCAGGTACCCCCGGTCTCTCCGTGACCCCAAGGGTCCTGAGACCACACTGTCCCGGGAGGATTCCACCCCCCCGCTTAGCCACTGCAGCGACATCCCTCCGCCGAGCCAACTTCTAAAAGGTCCGATTTTGTGCTCCGCGGCTCTATCACTTGCCAGAAGCGGCCGGCGGAGGCCCCTCCCCCGCCATCTATCCTCCCGAATATCGCCTCGGATTCACTTCTCCGCACGCCCTACCTTCCAGTAAGTGGTCGCTTCTCTGTTCAGAGAGTTGTTGCTACTCTCCTGTTCGATCTCCTGTTGAGTTCGTAGGTGTTCAGAATGGTTTGATCCCTATTCAGCTGAATTCCTGAGACCAGACGAAATCTAGGTCTCCTACTCCTCCGCCATCTTGCTCCGCCCCCGAATGTAACTTTTTTTATAAATCAGTTTTGGTGCTTAAAATAGCTACAATGCAATTTATGCCTCAGACTTAGTGATAATTTGTTCAAATTCTTGATAGGCACCATTGACTGGAAACTTTGTTCGCACAAGTAGGCGATAAAAGTTTTAAAACCGTTTTTTTACAACCACTCAAAAATTTACAACATTTGAAATTACATTTAAAGGCTCAAACTGTTCTTCCTTTTCTTTCACTGACAAAAGTAATGTTGGAATTTATTGCAATAATTTAAATAGATATCTTATTGGGCTTTTTCATACCAAGTATTTCAAAATAATGACTATGTGTGCACTGTTAGAAAAGCCAGTTTGTCCACTGCTGAAGGGCACATCAGCTGCAAATGGTATGTGGGCATATATATACGGGCTCTTCGCCTGCTGAGCCTCCCATGCCCCCACCACAACAGGCTGCACCTTGGCTGCATGTGGTGCCCTTGGCCCTTTTGTCGACCAGGAGCAGGGGCTCGGGAGCAGATGTGCGTGGGACCTAGCATCTTCTCGGACATACTCAGAGCATCACGATGTGTAGTGTGTGCCCCATGTCCTGTGAGTGCTGGAGCCACTCTTTTGAGAATCTCCTCTGCACTGCTTGGGACTGCAAGGGCCAACCTGGTCCTCTGTCCTCAAGGCTGGTGCTCACAGGCTCATGGTGCATGAACCTGCCTTGGCCCCACTGGCTAGGAAGCTCTGCTCAGCATATTGCTTCCAGAGGCAGTTCTACATCGTCTCCACGTTACTTAACCCTCTAGCGCTTCCTCCATCTGTCTCATTTTAAGCAGATGACATTTTTTTCTTATTTTACTGAGAAGGTTGAGATTATTCAGTGGAAATTCCCATTTCCCTTCTTTTGTATTTCAAATTCTCCATTCCCCATCTCTGTCTGTTTCTGGCCTCCTATTTTATTTTCCAAATATTTGGTCACTGCCCAGCTTATGCTGGACACGCTGTTAGGTGATGGGGGTGTGTAGTGTGGATGAAGAAGAACAAGACAGATCTCTTACACCTGGAGACTGCTGGGCCTGGCAGGAGGTGAGCAGGGACTCAGCTGACCCTCCCCAGGTAGGCCCTCTCTCCCCTGCATCTTCCACATCTCTCTCTCTTCCTGGCTGTGTCTCAGACACACTCCCGAGCCCCTCTTCTTTACAAAATCTCTGCAACATACCCTTACACCTGGTTGCTGTTCCCTCTCACTAACTGCCTGGTTTATCTGATGCTGGTGTTCCCTCTGGCCCTCCCATCCCATTTGGTCTTCAACTTCACAGCCTCTGGGGCCTGTTTTCTTCAAGGTCACCAAAGACTGAAAAGCTGGATCAGTGGCATTTCCTCAGCCCTCCCCTCCCTCAGCCAGTCTGCGTGATCAGACAATGATGATCGCCTTTTACTCTGGCAGCTCTTCTCCCTGCCTCGTCTCTCTGTGACACCACATTCTCTTGCTCCCTCTTACCCCGCCCCCGGGGGTTCCTTCTTATCACTACTGGAAAAGCCTGTCTGGAGAATGAAAAGTGGTGGGAGAGTGCCACTGAGCCCGAGTACAAAAGCCAGGGAACCACGTCTTCTATGTCCTTAGATTCAAGGGCTTCTGTTTATTTACCTTTAAATCTTTGGATTTTCCCCTTTGGTTTTTATCTCTTGACATTATGGGTAGGCAACATCCTCGGTAGCAGAAATGTGCTTTGTGTTTTTTAAAGAAACGGTAGGGAACAGGTGAGTGACCAGACACTGTTTTCCAGATCAGTTAGTTGGATGAAATGCAAATTTCCAGAAGAGCCAGGCTGCCTGGGCTGTCCCTCCAGTCTCCTAGGCAGAGAAGCCACACCAATCTCTCCAGCATCCAAAGGCTCCAGCATCTCTCTTGGAAGGTCTGTTCTCTACATTATCAGGACCAGCAGAGTCCTTTCCTCTTCTGCTGTATAAATGAGGATCTCTCCCAAAAGTTTGTGTAGAGTCTCTGTCTTCTGCCCCTTTTTCTCTGACAACTCACCTATTCCAATGACACAAGCCTTCTCTTCTCTGCAGTTGAAGTCCAAATTCATAACACTGTAGTCATTGTCTTGTCTAGGTTTTCCCTGAAAGCAGGGCCTGAGAAAAGGTCTTGGATGCAGACCATTTGTTTGGATGGTGATACCAAGGAACCAGGGTGAGAGGCTGGGACAAGTGAAACAGGCAAGGAGGAGAGCTTTTCCAAGGGCAAGTTGCTGAGCTAGCCATCACTTCCATACCAGTGGTTGGACCAGCATAGTTGTCATGCTGGACTGTTCTAGATCTCTTGATGGTAAGTGGAGACTGGAGCTCGGTGATTCTGAGATTTGGCTTTTTTCCAGCACATCTGAATTCTATGATGCTTAATCCCATCACAAAGAGTTTAGCTCCTGTACAACCTTAGGGTTGTCAAACCTTAATCTCCCCGAAGGTGGAGGCTCTCTGCTTGTCCTCTGTCTAGCTTTGTCCAAAACACCTGGGAACCTAATAAATGCTGTTCAATGAGATCCTTAGGTCAAGAACCCAGAAGGCCTTATCTCAGCCATCGGATGTGACTTCCGCAGGAAAAAAATTGACAGTAATGATGGCAATCCACACCTTTCAATGACAATGGTGAGAGTGGTGGTAATCCATGTCTATATAATTACAATGACCATGGTGATGGCAATTCATGTCTTTATAATGATTATTAATATAGATGATATTCTTGAGGCACCTGGGTGGCTCAGTTGGTTAAGCATCTGACTTGATTTTGGCTTAGGTCATGATCTCAGGGTCATGAGAGCAAGCCATGCATTGGGCTCTGCACTGAGCATGGAGCCTGCTTAAGATTCTCTGTCTCCCTCTCCCTCTGCCACTCCCCGCTGCTCATGCACTCTCTCTAAAGTGTATATATATATAGATATATATACATATATATCTATATATATATACACACAATATTCTTTACTTCTCCAAACCATCATGGGGATAAGGCAAAGGGCACATCTAATTATCCTGACTTTACAGATGAGGGAGTTGAACCTCTGGGAAACTAAAGTGACCTGCCCAAGATCCCCTTTCCAGTCGTCAAATCCAGATCTTCTGTCTCTTACTTTGGATCATCTAGGAATAGGCAGGAGGGGGAGAAGTGGTGGTGAGGTGGTGGTGGATGGGGTGACTCTTGCTAAGGGCCAGCAGAAACCCAGATGGGATGAGACCACAGCACAAATTTTTGTGTCTTTCCACACAAATGCTCTGTGTGGAAAGACAAATGCTGTGACATTTGCAGAGGAGAGGGAGGTGGGCCAAGCCCTTGATAGATATCAGCTGTAAAGCTGTGGCACTGACAGGTGTGCTTTTGGTCTGTGCATTGGTGGAGAAAGAGGAAAGGAGGGGCCATCCCAGCAAAGTGCAGACTGTGCAGCACTCTCAGAAGAGGTCCGTACTGGATTAGAGACTATGCTGCCAAACACAGGACCATATGAGAGCTTCTGATAAATATAAAAACGTATTTTACATTGAGGAAGAGCTGGAGGCCAACACCAAAACCACAGTGTGTCTTTATAGCTGCTGTATGTAACCCTATAGAATCGACTCCTACCTATTTCTCATTATAGAGTGTGGGCTTGAGCATTCTCAGTAAATGCTTTTGCTGTCTTCCTTAGGTCCTGAGTAAACAAGCCCTCTAGAAATTATTTTACATAGCTATCTGGGCTGTAGACTTTACCTGATTTTGAGAAAATGGCCAGGGGAAAACCATACTGGGGATTTTGTGAGAACTGTGTTTGAAGAAGGGGAAGGGACAAGAGACATGCTCACCAGTGTGATGCTGGGGACCATTACACACACATAGTCATTACAGGCTTTTGTTCATATAAAAGTTTAATTTGAGACTCCTCTACGAATTCCCTTGGGGTCATTCAGATTGGAGAGAGATGACCTTCTGATATCCAGCAGGTGAGAGGAAGATAAGCTCTGTATCATCAGAGAGCAAAGTTCCAAGAGGCCATGTTTTGAAAGATACATTTGTCCAGTAACATATTTATGATCAATAAGGATTTCACAGTGTTTATCCAGGGGAATAAAACATTAATGATCCTTTGGTTATTTGAACGCTGATTTCCTTTCTCTACTGACCTGAAGTACTCTCTTATTTGAAGTGGGGGCTAATATCTTCATCAAAGGGCTCAGAGAGGGAAAATCAGAGAGCAGTCCCCAGAATTCTGTACATTCGATGTTAACTTGTTTCAGGCTGGTGTTCACATGGTATTCTTTCCTATGCGCCTCATTTAACCCTATAACAACTCTGGGGGAGCAATAATGTGCAGGCCTGGCCCAGATGCCACAAGCAGAAATGCCAGTGTAGTGCTGGGGGTGTCCATGGCCTCAAACTCAGCCCTTCCCTTATAAGGTCTCACTGTTCTTGAGCTCTGATTGTTTCCCCCAACAATTTAGTGGGATCCTCTGAACTCTACACAGGAGAGCCCTCGAAGTGCTGGTAGACCACTACCATCTCCTCTGAGAGGCTTGGTGAGAGCAAACACTGTTCCTCTTGTCAGACAGACCTGGGCTATTGCCCGCTTTCTTCACTGATGTACTGTAAACTGGGGCAAGTTGCTTAATTTCTCTGATCCTTGGTTCTGTCATCTGTAAGATAGGGATGGTGACAGTGCCACCTTGACATGGTTGCTGTGTGGACTACGAGGAGCAAGGTGTGGGCTCGCGTGGGCCAGTGACTGCCACATCACAAGAGCCCTGCAATTACTTAATTTGAATGTGTTATTGATATGAAAGGTACATTTGCCCCCAGATTTCAGCACCTCTGCTGTAGGAATGCATCACAGCTTCTCACGGTGGCTTCAGCTAGGTGAGTTATGACACTGTACTCGTTGCTGGCACGTGTACAAAGGTTTAAAGCTTCAGCCTTCAAACTTGCAGACTGGTGTCAGTGGCCTAGAAAACCACCCAGGGGACAATATGGATGGTTTTCTAACCCACAGGGACCAAATTGTTGGGCAAGGTGAATCAGGCTTGTGTTAGCAACTTTTCCAAAGCAAGAGTCAAAGTTGGTTAGTCTACATAATTGCAAAACCTGTTTAAGAGCTCCCACATCTTTTTTTAGTTCTTATATAGTTTCCTTTAAAAATGTTGCACCAGCCAATCTTGTGATGGCACAGATGGTCTCATGGGGAAAATCCTGAACATCACCAGCTCTGAATCAAAAGTGATTCAGGAGAGTTAGATTCTGAATGGGAAGCAGTTTTAAGAATATTTTACTCAATTTATCTGCTATTTTTCTTTCTACATATGTAAAAGAGTAACATATAATAAAAGACATAGCCAAAATAAGCCTAACAAGCTCTTTGAACAAATATAAAACAAAAATTATGTCATAAGAATGCATTGTGTCCAGATTTAATTGGCAGTCCCTTCTTTCTTAAGAAATAGTACATAAAATGTATTATATGGTGACTAACATAACATAATAAAATAAAAAAGAAATAGTACATATAATTAAAAAAATACAATTGTTAAGGTGTTACATTCAGTGAAATATAGTGTTTAGGTCGACCACAAATAAATAATTCTCATATGACATGGTCACGTAAGTTGTATTTCCTCTTCTTTGGATGAGCTAGTTTGATTGACAATGTTTCTTTGTGATGGGTAATTTTTTGTGTCAACTTGGTTAGGCTGTGGTGTCCAGTTGTTTAGTCAAATGTTAGTCTAGATGTTGCTGTGAAAGTATTTTGTAGATTTACTAAACATTTACAATCGATTATTTTCCATAATGTGGGAGCAGGAGGGGCTGATCCAATCAGTCAAAGGCTTTGAGTCCCCAACACTGAGTTTTCCCGAGGAAGAAGTAATTTTGCTTCCAAACTATAGCATCAACTCTTCCCTGAATTTCCAACATGCTGGCTTGTTCTATTGATTTTGGACTTGCTGGCCCCTAAAATCACATGAGCCAATTCCTTAAAAGTAATCTCTGTTTCTTCCCTATTGGTTCTCTTTCTCTGGAGAACCCAGACTAATACAATCTTTTAACATGTATTGGATAGATTTGAACAGTATGACTAATGTGGAACAGAAGAGGGGGGTAGACTTTTGGAGTTATATGTAGAGAAAACTTTTCTTGATGCAGACTATTTTTGCACCAGCTTGTTGCGTGGCAGGTTTACTTTACTTGGTGACTCCCGTTGTAAACCCCACACCTCCTCACCACCATGTACAGACCCTTATATCCATCCCAAATAATTTCTATTTCAGTGACTGTGCCCTTTGCTTCAGGCATCCTTTATAACTCAGTGGACCATCATGTGGTGCTACCCTCACATCGGCAGACCCTAAAAGTCCTGGAGGCGGTGACTTCTGCCTATGCAGGTGTGGTGGTGCTGATATCCTTGTCACCATCAGGCATGGAATGGCCATCTCGCTGCAGCTCAGGGTCTCCAGAGTCAATTGTTCTGGGCTCAGGCTGCACATGGGCAGAAGTGAATGAGCTGTATTAATAGTTTCCCTAGCATAATCCATCATCCCCTCAACAATGCATTTCTGACAGTTAATTAGAATCCACACAGTGGAATAACGAACATCGTGCTTAGAATTACAATCTATTGCTAAACAACAGATCAGACAGCCTGTTGTCTTGTGTCACCCTGGATGTCTTAGTGTTCAGCTTCCGATGCCTGGTTAGCACTCTTTAGCCAGTAATTCTGCCAAATGGCTTCAGATGGCTGAATCACATTGAGGGGGTGGGACCTGTACCTGTCCATGGGCAGGAGTCCAAGGAGGGAGAGGAGGAAAGCTGCCGGTGCCTAAGGCAGCAAAGGATTCTTTCCCCTGGGCCTTGTCTCCTGAGCCTGATGATAGGGATACAGGAAGTCTGAGCAACAAAATGTGAGTTACGAGGGGACTCAGGGATATTCAGTTCAATCCTTTCTTCATTCAGAAGCTTCCTGGGGATGTAGATGTAGCCTCCGAACTCCCAACCTACTGTGCTTTCTTCTGCTCCCCTACCCAGTTCAGGGGTGTTGCTGCTTTTTGGGCTCAGGCAGCTCTCACCAACGTCTTAGCTGGCTAAGGGAGGATGCCAGGGTCCTCATTACAGTAGGCAGCTGCTTGGCCAATTGAGAGGCTTCCCGTCTGGCTGACCCCACTGTCTCTGGCCCCACCGAGGAGGCAGCTACCCCTGCCACCCGGCTCCACCTGGTGAAGTTTGATTCTTGTCCTGTTGCCACCTTATGGGTGGCCTTTCCCACACCAGAGACCAAGGGAAGTGTGCTTGTGGGGCCAGGACCCTGAGGGTCCAGATCTGGGAGACTCATTGTCATTCAACAACTTGGTGTCAGTGGCCCCCAAAAGAAGTGTTCTGTGTTCTGCCATAGTCCTGTTTGGGGGTATGCTGAGGTCCCTGCAGTGGTTCCCAGGGTGCCCCTGAGGTTAGAACCCATCTCCACAGTGTTGGGTGATCCTGGCTTTAGCTATGGAACTAGACCTGTGCACTTAGGGGTCTCTGAGATTCAGTTTCCTTATCTGTACAACAATGGGCATAAAACAAGTATTTATTTCTTAAATTCTAAAAAGAAGGAATAATGTAATCAGGTAAAGTATTCAATAAATATGTGGTCTGTGTGTGAGAGAGAGAAAAGGAGAGAGAGAGAGAAAGAAAGTTCACTTTCGTGATCACTCACATTTATTCTTGGTTCCCCCAACATGGGCAGGAAGCTGCATCCTTGGGAGAGATGGCACCTTCCCTTCATGCCTTGAGGGTGGGGGTGGGTGGACATATCTTTAGATCACTTCTGACTTAACAGAGCACTTTGCTGGCCTAAGGACATGAAATGTCAGAATCAGTTTAAGAATAGGTTAGAGACAACCAGAATTCACTTTATTCTAGCCATTCAGACTTGGAGGTGTGGTCGTGTGCCGATAAGTGTTTCTCACCTGGCAGGGGGAAAAAAAAAAGCCTTAGTGTGTGCTGGTTTCAGTAGAGTAAATACTCTTGCCATGGCTGATTGTGAGCTTCCAGTGTGGTCACTCATCTTGGAGTTGGAAGAAATGAGCACAATTGGCTCTCATGAGTGGGTCTGAGTGGACTCCGCCACCACTGGGCCTCGAGGTGTAGATACGTTATAAGTGGGGTTTAGGCTGCTTGGTGGTTGAGTACCCCCTTATTAGCCACCTGTCATCCCACCCTGAGCTGTCAGGCTGTGCCGAAGGTGGGGATACCCGTTCTCCCAGCTGTTTCCTAAGTGCCTTGCTCCAGGGCTGGAACCCGCGGTAGCACTGGTTGGTTCAGGGGCCCCATGCCGCAGCCCCCGGATCTCTGAGCTCCTGCATGGAATAGCTGTCCTGGTATCCCCTGCTGGGTGGCATTTGCCACCTTTGTAACTGCATTCCCCACCCTCCCACCCTTTTCTGGTCCATAGCCAGGCGTGTTGTAGGCGTTTTATGAATGTCTGTTCAATGACAGGCGTTTTCAGTCACGAGTCACCCGTGGGCACAGGCGAGGAAAATTAAAGAACCTTTGAAGCTTCCCTTTACCCGAGCCCTGGAAAAACCTGTAAGGGCCTTTGTCTTTCCCGTCAGCGCTCTGGGCTCTCACTCAGGGGCTTACTTGTTCCTCTTCTGTATTTAGCAGTGACAGACAACCCAGTCCCTCTGTGCTTGTGGCAGACTGGCTCTAAAGTGATTCTGCTCCGCCCCACACCCCACTACTGGGGGCTGGGTTCACAGCTCCTTCCAAATCCTCTAGACTAGTGCCTGACCCAGAGAAGCCTGCCGAGTGGACAGGGCTCCACTCCCCAGCTCCTGGCTCCGGAGGCAGGAGGAAGACACACTTGAATGACTCAGAGTTGCAATGCCTTGCTATGGCTTTATGAATAAATTGGGTGCCTTGCAGAAAGATCACTGTATCTCTGATGCAAATCCCCACAAGACAAGAAATATAGATTCCTTTGTTGTAATCACAGCAGCATCTTGATCTGCCTGCGGTGATTAAAGTGTAACCAAACTGTCATTTACTTCCATTCCAGGCCATTTCCAAATTGTGTTGTGTAAAGACATCTTGATACAGAAATATCCCCTGCAGCTCAGGCCCTGTTGGGAGGGACTGTGTTCTGAAAACTCAGGCTTCTGCTGGGGGATGAGCTCCGATTTGGCCACGTAGGGTGCCTGTGCCCCTGCCACCCCTGCCTCCTCGTCTTGGCCTCTCTCACTGCGGAGACTGTTCCTCTTCTACACTTTGGGAGCCTCTTCCATCCTTCCATCTACTGATGGAGAAGCTCAAACAGCATCTTAGAGAGGATGAACCCCTTGCCACATCCCCTTAATGAAGGCCCGGAAAAGAACTGTTTTGGGAAGGTTCCACCCACCCATTCCCTTTGGGGGGCAATGCCCTTTGCCCTTGATGGCTTCTCCAATGAAGACGGCTTCTACTGGAGGTCTGCAGAACTCTCCTAAGCAACACAGGGCTTACCTAAGCCAGAGGGAGAAAGGCAGGAGGCCTCATGTTAGCAGACGTGTTTGGGGGCATGAGCTGGGAGGAGGCCAAAGGAGCAGCCAAGGGGCAACCAGGGATTTAATCCAGCCAAATTGGCGGGGCTGGCCCCTGTGAGCTTGCTGTCACTGCCATGGCAGCCAAGCAGCCTGAGTCATCTGCGTTCCCTGTAGCAGTTCATCCAAAAGCTTGAGAGCCCATCTGTAGAGTGGCTCTCTGGCCAGCACCGTGCCTGCAGGGGAACTGGGAGGGGGCCCTGTTAACAGGTGGTAAGGCTGATTCAACATAATCAGTGGAGAACCCCCAAGAACACCTTTCCATCCTTTTGGCCCTGGGAGGAGAAAGAAACATGGATATAGTCTATAGGTTGGAAAAATGCATTGGCCCCTGGGAGACAAAGGGGGTGGGGGCAGAGGAGGGGGTTATCAGCTTCTGTTGTCCACCTGCAAATGAAAGAGGTTGCTTTAGGTTATATAAGGTCCTTACAAATCTGTGATCCTTGAAGATTCCAAAATAGGAAGCAAGGAAAAAGGGTACTGAGTGGTCCATCAGTTCCAGCCTTCAGCATAACTCCTTCACCTCATATCAGGAATTTTCTTTACATCTTTGATGAGTTCAAGCTCTACTTGTCCTGTGTGCTCCATTTATTTATATGGTCCCTCCTTTTTCAGTATCCATTTATATAGGATATATATACAGGAAATGTATCTGTTGTTTCAGAGGAGAAATTATGTACTTGCTGTGGTGTGTGTGTGTGTGTGTGTGTGTGTGTGCAAATGGTGTGAGCTCTCGAACTGTTGGGATGAACAGAGCAGGAGAGGAGAGTCTGGTTGCCCAGGACTAGGAAACCTGGAGGTCCCCATTCTAGAACTGCTACCTATAGTCCAGGACTGAAGGGACAGTCTTGGGGAAAATTCTGAGCATATTAATTGTGAAGCTGCAGAAACCTCCTTTCTTTCAAACTGCCTACTCTCAGGACCTACTAACAAGACATGGAAGCTCACGGCAAGAGCAAGCCAGCATGAAGAAGGTCTAGGCAATGGCCTAGGACAGTTGAGATAGACAGCAGAGATCACCAGCTGAGGTCATCTTGGCAAGAGAAAGTCAAGTCCTTGGGCTGTGTTTTCTGCAAGGCTAAGGACTCCTCGAGGGGCTGTATCTTCTCTCCATGGGACCAGCACGGGGCCCTGCACAAATGCTGGCTCAGTGCAAAGAGGTCAAACCACAGGTCAGACAAATAGCCAGTTGAAACCCAAACTGTCCCCCCAAACCTATTCCTCTTTATCTTGGTGCATGGCCCTGCTCAATGCCTGTTCCCTGAGGGCACATATCACCACTGTCCCCCCCACCCCACCCCATCAAGCTCCAGTGATGAGCTTGATTTTACTGCCCCCCAGCCCACACTCTTTTCTCCAGCCCTGGTATCACCACTCTGGCTCCACCATCATTTCTCACCTGTCTGTAGAAGCAGCCTCCTGACTGACCCCTGAGCTCTTGTTAAGTTTGTGAATCTATGCCCATTATCCCTCCACTCTAATCCTTCAAGGACTTCCCACTGCCTGCAGGGTAAAGTCCCATGCAACTTTCTGGGTCTTCATGATCTGAACTCCACTTACTGTTCCAATGTCATTTGCTTCTGCCCCGCTCCCCAGGCTTCCAGACAAACAAAACTTCCCCTAAAGCACTGCACTCTCTCTTCCTTGGATGTTTGCATCTCCTGTTCCCTCTGCCTATAATCCTCTTATCCCCTTGCCTTGGCCAACTCCTCGACTTGCAAGCTTGGCTTAGCCATGAACTTCTGTGGATACCTACATGGCAGTCCCAGCTGGCTCCTGAAGGACCCTCTAAGTATCTCAGATGACCTCTTAATGCACCTGTCTCTTCATAGGCCTGGGAGCCTCTTGAGGTCAAGAACCATGGCTGGTCCTGGTGCCTCACACAGTGCCTGGTCCAGAGTCAATCCTCAAATGCTATACTGTATTTTCTTGGATCTAAGGAAATTCTTTAGGGTAAAACATGCCATCCGCTTGCATTGTAGGATGATATGGACATTAAATGTCTGCCCAATTATTTTTGACTATGCATTTATCTAAGCTACTGTGTGCTTCTTCAGGAAGGACTGGGATTAATGTTTGGGTTTGCCTTCATTGCATTTGGAATGGAAACATTCTTCACCATGGGAGCTGTGTTGACAGTTCTGCAGAGCCTCACAATGGCCACTGCGTTCCTTGGGGCATGTTTGATGTAGACCCCTGGAGCACTTTAGGATTGCCAATGTAATTTCAAGAATATTGAAAAATACTGCGATTTCTTCTGCTTTTGCTATTTGATTGAACTCAGTTTTCTTTTTCTTTTTTTTCTATATTGACTTATGTATTGCTGGAAGTGAAACAGCCTGTCTCAAAAATGAATCTAACACTTTTGACAGATGCCGTTCTGCTCCTGAGTGGTCCCTCAAGACGTGTTCTGTGGTCCATCCCCTCCCAGGTTTGAGGATGCTGCAGTCTATGCTGGAAGCTGGGCAGCTTCAGGTGCCTGTCATTACACCACAGGTAAATGAATGGCAGTCTCCAGGATGCATGATTACTTTTCCTTCCAGTGCTCTTGTCATGGGGTTGTCTTTCTGAAGAGACTTTTGGTGAAAATTACTGATTCACATAAAAGAGAAAACTCTACTTATGTGATACTACCAAAGGAAATAACCAATTGAAACTTCTGTCGGATAGATACTTTGTATTATTTCTATACTTCCTACAAATGCGCAAAAACACCTTTGTTCAGACTTACTTCTCTGCTTGCTCTCTAGCAAGTTTCTCTGGATCTTAATTGTAAGACACATTTGATTTCATAAATGTTTATCAGTGAAACTTAATCTGATGTAACCTGAGAGGGGAGGGTCATGGTAAATGAAGCCGACATGACCCTGACTCTTTTTACTAAGGCTTGGTAGTGTCTACTAGACCCCTGAATGGTTATTTAATTGTCTCTGTGAGTGTTGTGTTTCCTCTCACGTCCACATCGTCCACATCCCCACATAGACAAGGGACTCCTCAGGGCTGGGGTGGTGACTTCCCCCTATACTCTAGCTCCTATTCGGCTGTGTTCCCAGACGTTTCTGGTAAGAGCGGGTGTCCCCAGCCCAGACGCAGAGGATGAACATTCCCCATCTAAGGAGAGGCTTCTGTTGTCTTTATTGTGAAGAGAGGCACCGCAGGGTCTGGTTTTCCTAGCCTGGTGGTCCATCCGTTCCAGCCTTCAGCGAAACTCCTTCACCTCATATACGGAATTTTCTTTACATCTTTGATGAGTTCAAGCTCTACTGGTCCTGTGTGCTCCATTTATTTATGTGGTCCCTCCTTTTTCAGTATCCATTTATATAGGCTACAGGGGCTTTGGAAGACAACGCCAGCAGGCGGGAAGCCGGGGGGGGGCGGGATAGAGCGCCCTTCTGCTGGGGTCTGCGGGGGAAGGGCAGTCTATCCTTGGGGGCCGTGGTGCCCGCGTCACATCCTATAAGCCTCTTCTCTCCCCCAGCAGGGTCGTGGGTGGAGCCCGTGCCTCATTCTAGCTAAGTCCTCCCCCTGGGTCTCTTCTTCCGCCCTCTAGCCTGTTTTCCGGGCGTCCCTGGACATGGAGGAGGCCTCAGTGAGTGGTAAGATCCGCGAAGAGACGGTGACCTCAGGGAATAACAATTATTCAGCTTTGAAAAACCAAAACCACTGCGTCAGTGAGACGGAACACCTGGGTTTCCCATGGCTTCTTTCCTCCTAAGGCCTCTGTGGCTGTGCCTTCACACCGTCCTTGCTGCCAAAGGACACAGAGAGGGAGGTAGGCTGTAATGACAACTACAGGACCATCCATTTTGAATCATTATTTGCAAACTGCAAAGCACTCTTATTCAGTATATCACAATCCCTTCTCACATTAACACTGTCACATTCATTGTAGTCCACTTTTTACAGACACGGGCAGTGTGGGTTTATTCATTCACTTATTTATGTATTTATTCATCCACTCAAGAAGCATTCGCCGAATATATAATACATACATATCTCTGAGCTACGTTGTGTAAGGAATGCTCTCTGAGAGCCCATAATCCAATGGGCAAAATACAATATAGTAATATAAAATATGAAAATGTGAAATGTAAAAATAATAAAAGAAGCATAGAGGTAAAAATTGCTGTGGGATCACACGTGAAATGGGCAATTAAATCTGACAGGGATTTCGAGGATTATTTACGGGGAAGGGCAAGTGGTCTGCTGTGGTTGGTACATAGGGGACAGAGAGGGCTGGCTGGGGCAATGAGGCTAAAATTTCTTTTGGGAACTGACAGATGGTGAAGGTTTTGAAATGCCAGGCTAGGAAAATTGTACTTTGAGAGCAATGGGGATACTTGGAAGACATTTGAGCAGGGAGTGAGGGTCATGACCCTTTCTGGCCGGAATGGGAGAAACAAGGAATCCGAAGGGGGCCCCAACGTGCGAGGTGACCATTGCCTGAGGCCCCTCAGGGGTTAGCCAGTAGTGGGTGAGTACTGAAACCCCAAATCCTTGTTTCTTCCACTGCCTTTTCTTGGAAAATGTCCCATATTATGAGTAAGGAATGGAAGCAGGGAGAAGTGGGGGACTGCATGTCAGTCACCCTGGGGTCAACACCAGTGAGGGGTGGCCAGCTTGCTACTGGGCCCATGACTTGTTCACTCTTTTGTTTTTAGTGCCCTGCCCAGTGCTGACAAGCAGCAAAGTGTGCAGCAGAGAGGAGTAGGGATCGCCCCAGGGCCTCCTTATTCAGGAGGTTGCTTTGCCCTGGATGTGACAGCTCAGGCAAGTGTTCTCCAGGTCTCCCCCTTAGAACACACTTTTACGGAGGGCCTGGAGCATGGCAGCTAAAACAAAGGACTTTCCTCTTGCTCCTGGCCCCTCCTCACAGTCTGGGCCAGGGCATGAAGTGGGCAAAGTCCAGCAGGGCTGGCCCCTGTGCAGGTCCCATAAGCAGGGAGGAAGGAGATAGCAGTCAGCTGAAGGAAGGGACCCCTGCAAGAGCTTAGCTCCGGAGTGCTCACCCTGCAGAGAGCTGATATTGTCATCTTTGTCAGATCTGAATTCTCAGAGGTGACAGCTTTGACTTCAGATCTGCTTCTTTAATTGAGTCTTTGTCACTCCATTGATGGTAATTTACACATCCAATAACTATAGCTAGTGTGGATTGAGGCGTGGGTGATGGGACTGGAGCCGGGCGGCAGATGCCAAAACCTTGTGCGAGAGCCATCTCCATACAGCTGGGGCCCTAAACTGGGGTTTCTGGATGCCCTGCTGCCTGAGGCTCAGGTTGGGGAGCCCCAGGGTTCTTTTATCATTTACCAAACATCTTCTGAGCTCCAAGTCAGCTAAGGATGGTGGGGATATAACAGTCCATAATAAATGGCCCTTGTTTTCTAAGAGTTTCTAGTCTGATGAGAGAAATAACTAGACGTTGAGACTGCGTGTGAGGTCCTCATAGAGTGCTTCTGTGCTTTGGGATCAGAGAGCCAAACAACCCCCTTTGATTCATCTATATCCAACTTAATTCAACCACCAGTGCTGAGCACCTGTTTCTGGTAGACACACTGTGGAGTGATGGGCTGGATGTGGGGAAGCAGAGGCTGCAAAGACTGTGGCGCTATGTAGCAACAGGGCTAGCTGCCCTTTCGTCCTTTGTCCCTCTCTCCCTCTCCCTCTCTTTCTCTCTCTGTGCCTCCCACCCCCTCCCTCACCTTTCCCCCTCCCTCCCTCCCTCTCCTGGCTCTCTCTTTCTCTCTCTCTCCCTCTCTTTCGATTTCTCCTCTCATCCTTTTTCATTCAGTCGAGCAACAAATATTGGTGGTGCTCTCACTGTGCCCAGACTCCCTGTTTCAGATCTGGGTAAGAATGGTGAGCTCAAACTGATTCCATCTTGTCCTCATGGAATTTACCCAAGTGTGTGGGAGACACAACCATTAATCAAATAAGTAGCCAAGTGTGTAATTAGGAACTGTGCTGAGAAGGGTGCAGGGAGCTGTAAGAGTGACTCATGGGCTGGTCTCACTGATGGGCCCCAGGGTGGTGGGCACATGCCCCAGCAACTGTGGAACACTCAAGACCTTTTATTCTTTATTGTGGGTAAATGAATGTTACATTATGTATTCATATGCCATATATACCTATATATTATAATACTGTATTATGTAATACACATTATATTATGTATACATACATATATGTATGTTTTAAATTTCAATCTGTAGAGTATGATTTCTGGCAATAAGAATGAGTCTGTTTAGAAAGCTGAACATTGACAGAAAATGTAAATTGACTCTCAAAGATTTAACATATTAAAAGAGACTAGGGAAATACTAGAAGAAAATGCGAGTGAATGTATAACCTTTGGCCGGATAAGGCCTTTCAAAAACATGAAGGAAACAATTCATAATTCTGGTCACCCAAAATTTTAGAGCTTTAGCAAACCACCGAGGAAGCTGAGTGACAAGTGAAAAACCAGTGGGCTCCTGCTTCACAAGGTGGCAGGCTGCTGGCTGAGCCTTGCCGGCAGGGGTGGGGCAGCTGAACTGCACGCAGGGTACTGCCTGCCTTCCGCACCAGTTGGTAAAGAACTGCTTCCCTTAACCTTTGAGTGACATGTGCCTTGTCTCTGGCTCCCTTCGGACCAGTCCCCCTACAACATCCAGGAATTTGCAGATTAATGCTTCTAGGATCCTGCTCCGATGCAACAGCTGATTTTTGCCCTAATTGGTTGATGCCCATCCTACACAATTGTCAAAATATTTTGAATTTTATATTATTTACATAATATTACTGAATGCTTATTATGTCCTAGGTACTGTCTTATCTATGTTAGACTCTCTAATTCATATAATCCTCACAACAACTTTGGGAAGGGGATATTACTACTATGCCAGGCTGCAGATAAACAGAGATATGGAGAGGGCAACTACCCGGGTGCCCAGGGTTAGATAGTTTGAGAAAAGTGGAGTGAGGTTGAACGTAGGCAGTCTGGCTTTGGATCTGATATATATATATTTTTTTTTTTTTAGAAAAGCCTGAATGAACTAAGACACCGAGTTAATAAGTCAAAAATAAAGAACAGCTAAAATTACAGAAATATTTCATAAATACAGTGAAAATGCTAAAGCAGAGATATTGTCCCCAGTCTTTTGTTTTTACATTTTTATTATTGATGTATAGTTGACCTACAATGTTATATTAGTTTCAGGTACACAACATAGTGATTTGACAACTCTACACATTATGCAGTATGGAGCCAATACTCTTAGCCATGGAGCATCACTGCCTTTTCCAAATCAGCAAGAACAAGGAGGAGAACAACCCAATAGAAGAATGGGTGAAAGGTTTAAACAGGTAATTTGCACATACACAGACACAGAAGAGATATATTTGCACAATAAACATATGCCAAGGTTTTCATCTCCACTAAAAATTAGATAAATACAAATAGCAGCAATTATGAGATATTTTTCTATTATCATATTGGGAAAAAAATTTAGAGTTGGACAAAGCCCAATGTTAGAAATGTTGTGAAGACTTGGACAGTCTTGTTAGTAGGGGCTGTTGTGATGTTTTGGGGGTAATTTGGTAATATGCATCAAATTTATATGTTTACCCTTTGAAACAAATCTACTTTTAGGTTTACTATAAGTACAGAATTACCACATTGCAGAAAGGTATGTACTCAAAGATATTCATAGAAGTATTATCTATTATCACAAAACATTGGAAATAACCAGAATGCCCACCGATAGTGAGTTAATAGAACAAACAATGGCAAATTCTTATAATAAAACATTGTCACCCTCAGAAATCGTGATCAAACCAAAAATGCCTGAATGACATTTTGCACGAAATAAGAGCACAGAACAGTGTGTATAGTAGGAGACCACCTGTAGAAAATTAGATGCATGTGAGTGCATGTACATGCAAGGGGATGACCTGGAGGGAATATCACTGAAGAGTAAATGGTGGGTGTCTCCAGGTGTGGCAGATCTTTTTCTCTCCTGTTTTGGGGGCAAAATCTATATTGTTTGAATTTTTAATTAAAACAGTAAATATAATTAAATAAAAGAACTATCAGTAAGATATTGGCTACAGCTTCTGGTTGAGACTTCCGGAAAGCATTGTGCTTCCTTTAGAAAAAGTTTTTCAAATTACAAGTTAAAATTCATTACTCATTCTAAAATCAGTGTGTAGGTTACAGACAGCATTTAAAAGTGAAACAAAAACAAACATACAAAGCTGAGTGTTAATTTGTGAAATAATAAAAATGTAGTAAGTGTGTTGTGCTTTGTGAGGTAAAATGTTCTCTAGGGTCAAACACACTGCTTTGGGGTATGCTAAAAATATGCTTCTGGTCAGCCAGATTCCCGGGGTACAGACACTGAGGAGGTTCTTCTGCCTCCAACTATCTGGAGCAAAGAAAATAAAGGGCCCAAAGAGAAGAGGGCTGGCTTTTTTCCCCTGGTCCATGGAACCCAAAGTTGTCTTTCTCCTTCTTTTTACCCAAAGCACTAAATGTACTATGGGTTTGTTGAAAGTATGTTTCTTACTAGCCGCGTCAGGTGTTATGGAGACACAGTTTTTCCAAACAGAGCCAATAGCTCGCCGAGGACAGGGCTGCTTATATCGCAGAACTGTATGTTTTTATCTCAATCTTGCAGTGTGAGAACCCCAGCGTTGGCAAGATGCAGGCACACGTTGTGAGGTTTGTGTAGAGAATAATTTTAAGGTTTCTTCTTGATCACATAAAGCATTATGTTAGTAATGAGCCCAAAAAAAGCCTATAGGTAGAAAGACTGTGCACAGCAATAATAATACCGATACTATTCATAAAATATTTTATAATCCAAATGCAAATATAACCTAATAACAACAAGTCATTGCAAAGGGTTATATTAATCATGGTTTTTTTTTTCTTTTCTGTATTTTATGATGCTTTGACAACTTGGAGCCTTGTGACTAGGGGAGGGAAGGCCCTAATAACTAATTCCTAGAGTTAGCAAACAACTTGCCTGAGTGCAAGTCTTTGATATTCAAACCAACAAATCCAGAGCCTATACTCCTACCTGCCTGCTATTTATGATCAGGCTCCTGCAGTCTGAGATACTATCCCCTGCCCTAAATCTCCCCAGGGCCAGGTACTGGACAACTAGTAACCACCTCTATAACCCAGAACCTGCCCAAATCCTCAAACTATCCAATCCCAGCCTGCTCAGCTGCACACCCGGCTTCACCCATGACTTCCCCCGACAACCACAGTAAAGGCTTTGTTCATGTTGTTTTCCTCTTGCTCCTTCTGATTGCTGACAGATCCTGTTGCTTCCCTGTAGCCTTCTGTGGTATGGCATCTTCCTTTCTCTTGGGAACTGTAAGTAACAAACTATCTTTTCAGTGGCAACAATTTCCTGATTTGTTGGCCTTACCATGCCTGATTATAACAACCGGGTACACTTTCAAACAAGTGTCAATCGATGCGGAGTAACGTAGGCAGTCAAAATTCCCAGATTATTCAGAATTATTCATAGGCTCAAGCCATTTGAAGACTTACATCCCCACTTTGCTAATAGATTTCATACTGTGGAAAACTTATTCTATGAGCAGAGGAGCGCCTTGGAAGGTGAATGGCATTTAAACTCCATCAGAATGAAATCCAGAGATTCGCACAGCTGTGATCTTAAGGATTCTTCTAAGAGTTAGCTCAAGAGATCTAAACTGAGATGATTTTCAGTGCAGAACATTTGCAAGAGCATTCATTGGTGGCCCTGAGAGCAAGGTGGGAATCAATTCTGTGATGTGTCAACAATGGGAACAATGCGTTTCGGACCTTTTCTCAAAGATCTTTTGCTGCAAGTGTTAGGCTGCCTTGCCCTTCCAGATTACGGAGATTTTATGCCTGGAGCAAGGTTGTGAATGAGCAGGGGCTCTCTCTCTTTCACAGGAAAGCTTCTCATCATCCTTGCAAAAGAATGGCGTAAAAGCTTTCAGGCCAGTTCACACCAGGGAGATTGTATGTTGGAAGCATTCATGCTGTTAGAACAACTTGACAACAGGAAATTGTCAACTGATTTCTTAAACTCCTGGGAGCTTACCAGTGGAGTCTGGGATCATTCCTTCTGGATTTGAGAACTGTACCACTTTACTTATGAAAGAGCTATGTTCTAAGAGAACAAGAGGGAAGCATCTAAATATCAAATTGAACAAGGTTGGCTCAGAGCTTTTCCACATGTCTGGGGTATAATCCTAGAAGCTCCTGGTAGGGGACAATGGTGGAGGCCAGAAGTGCACTGTGAGGCACTTTGGTTTCCCAACCTTGCTGTCAGTCCTGCTGGACCTGCTTGGGTAGGAGGGGAGGTTGGGGTGGATGGCGAGAGACGTTGCAGTAGAAGACACTGTATATGCCTATGTCTAGAAATAGCATTTTCATAGGCCCTGATTTCCTGGATTTGGGGAGAAGGAGCCATTTCTCACCAATATCTTGATGACGGATGAAATAAGGAGCTTATAGTGGAAGAATGCATGTCCCCACAATAGTAGGACTTCATTCTCTGTGAACTGTCGTTGCTCACATATGCTTGGGGCTTATCAGTATCAAGTTCCTCACATCCATTTCCTCTTTAATCCTCATAACAACTGTGTGATATTATTGTTACATTTATGGCTATGGAGCCTGAGACTCAAAGGGTTAAAGGTCTTGCCTGAAGTAACAGACGGTGAGCGTCAGGTATGGGTTTAAGCCACACTCTTGCTCGTACTAACTCAATCCACACTGCACCAGTGGGATCTGTATCAGGCCAAAATTCACCATGTGTCTGTTCCAGAAGGTAGGAAGAGGGTTGGCTTTTCTTTTCTCTTTCTCTCTCTCTCTCTCTTTTTTTAAAGATTTTATTTATTTATGAGAGAGAGAGAGAACACATGAGCGAGGGGAGGGGCAGAGGGAGAGGGAGAAGCAGACTCCCCACTGAGCAGGGAGCTCAACACAGGGAGAAATCTCAGAACCCTGACATCATGACCTAAGCCAAAGGCAGATGCTTAACCTACTGAGCCACCCAGGTGCTCCGAGGGTCAGCTTTTCTGAAGCCATTCCTCTCCAATCATGCTTTCCTTACCCCAGAGGCAACCGTTACTGGCCACTCCACATGCTGAAGAGGCTCACTGTGGCTTGCAGTCATCACCCGGGGCATTTTTCAGGGAGTCAAGCCGCTGTTGTCTTTGGAGTCTGTGTGACTTGTGAAGAGCACAAAGCAGTTTCTTAACCACAAAGAAAACCTTCCTTTTCTTCACTCTAAAGTGCAGGCTGGTGAGGTGGTGGTTGTGGTGGTGGGGGTGGGGGTTGTGCTTGGCCACAAGAGGCCTGTGGCTTTGAGGCCCTTTGGGCTTGCTGACCCCTCAGAGGGATAATGTTACATTTGTGTAGAAGGTAAGGAGCTCCTACTATGAATCTGTACTTGACCCTTTTTGGGGAACCCTTGCTTTTCCTTCATTATACAGTCTGCACCAACTTGATGGGCCTTTGCTGTGCACCGCGCTCTAATTCCCAGGTAGGGCCTGATGCAGGAATGCGGTCTGCAGGAGGATTTGGGGAAGGTGGGGCAGAGGGCCGCAGAGACCCAGCACGGGGTGGACTGGAGTCACGTGCTTTCCAACTTTACTTACCTTCCCTGAGACTCAGTTTCTTCATTTGCATCTCAGAGGATTGTTGTAAAACTTAAAAGAGATTAAATAGGTAAAGCCTTTCATGTTAGGCTCTCAATAAATCCTACTTATTACCACATTCCATTCCTTATCCCTCCCTGCCTCCCCTCCTTTCTTTCTTTCTTTCTTTCTTTCTTTCTTTCTTTCTTTCTTTCTT
>NW_027397081.1:30177104-30275080 GCF_003265705.2 Callorhinus ursinus
CTTTCTTTCTTTCTTTCTTTCTTTCTTTCTTTCTTTCTTTCTTTCTTCCTTCCTTCCTTCCTTCCTTCCTTCCTTCCTTCCTTCCTTCCTTCCTTCTTTCCTTCCTTCCTTCCTTCCTTCCTTCCTTCCTTCCTTCCTTCCTTTCTTTCTTCCACTCTCATTTCTATTTTCCTTCCCCTCTCTAAGGCTCACTATTTTCCTTCCCCTCTCTAAGGCTCACTCTCTAAGGCTCAGCTTCCAGAACCAGATGCTGTCTGGTGGCTTAGGGCAAGATGAGAAAATGCTGACCCCCTTGGGCCGTACAAATGTGGCAGAAGCCTTGAGCACAGCTCCCTGATCTCTGGAGGCAAGATCAAGGCACAATTGCATTCCTGCTTTCTACTGGTACATGCGGGTGGAAGAATGGAGATTGAAGGCCAAGACAGAAAGAGGGCTATTTGATTGTTCTCTCTTTCCTCCTCTAGATAAAAGTGAAATTCCTGTGCTGGAGAACAAAAATACTCCCTCACAAAAAGTAGACAGTTAAAATTTACTTCTGCTGCACTGTAATAAAGGGGAAAATAACCCTCAACATCAGGAAATGACTACATGCTTTCCCCTTTTATATTTGAAACCAGAGGTCCTTACTGCTTCTGGCTTATTCATCCCAAGCATTAATTTTCTATCATGAACAAAATTAATGAGTTTAGCTAATTTCTGGTGCTCGTAAAGTTGTGCTTTTCATCACCAAAGTTAACAGCCCTGAAGACACTTCCTTTTGGCGGGGTTCCCACAGAGCTGGGACTGACTGATGCCACCCTCTGGGGCTCAGGGCAGACCTGCACCCCATCCTGATCCTCAGACACCAGATGCCTCCTTCTTCTCCCTTAAACCCACAATCTCCCCCATTTATTAGTCTTCCAGCTTAAAACTTAGCTCTCCCAGGAGCATTCCCTGACTGACCCTGAGCATTATGACCACACTATGATGTCATATTCTTTTAACACTTACACAGAGTTTGTGACAGATGTAAGTCTGATGGGGGAGACAGCCAGTCTGATGGGCCCATGCTGGGGAACCATCGACCAAAACTCCTCACCCAGGGTAAGGTCAGGAAGGTTTTCGAAAAGATGTGCTACTGAAGTGTGTAGCGGGACACATGGCTATGGAAGTAGGGACTCCTCTGGGTCTGCTTTGTGTCTCTTCCTATAGTGCAGCTCTGTAGACCAAGGGTTGGCCATTCGCAGTCCACTGGCCAAATCCAGCCCATTGCCGTTTTGGTAAATAAAATTTTATTGGAATACAGCCATGGTCATTCATTTATATGCTGCCTATGGCCGCTCCTCGTTATGACCGCCCCACTGAGCAGCTGCAGCAGAGATGGTAAGCCTACACAAGATATTTGCTGTCTGGCTCTTTATGGAATAAGTTTGCCCACCCAGCTCCAAGCTTGTTCTGCTGTTTGCAGTAAACCTTCCTGATGCTTGATCTCAACCAAAATATTCCTGTCCCCTGTACTGGGGAATTGAGTCTCATTGTAGCTAAAGTTAAAGTGTTAAGGATTAATACAGTTATAAAATGTGAACACATGGGTTTGGTTGTTCAAACCTGTGTTTGGATCCCGGGTCAGGCTAGTCACTAATGACTGTATAATAATAATAATAGTAAATGCAGGAATGGTTTCTGTTTGCTCAGCAACTATTATATGATAGGTCTTGGGTTGGGCTTTCAAAATACATTATTTCATTTAAGTTCTCACAAAAAAATCTTGAATGTAGGTATTTTTTATCCCCATTTTACAGATGCTGAAACTAAGGCTCAGAATAAGTGGTGAGCTTAAGAATCATGTCCACCTTCTAGGAAAAGAAGAGGATATACAAAACCAATAGCTTAAACAAAATTGAATGTTTCCCCCACCCTCTTCCCACAATAGAAATCTGGAGATAAGCAAACATGGTAGATGATGTGGAAACTTCACCTATGGTTATGTTCTGCATTCTTAGCCCATTATTTTCCAGTTTTCTGTTCTCATGGACCAAAACTCTGCTGGAATGCCACTCATCATGTTTATATTCTAGTTAGGAATGATGAAAAAAAGAGAAAAAAGCAAAAAAGGCATTTCCCTTCAAAGAAGACACAAAATCTTCTGTTTGCAGCTCTTGGTCAGATTTTAGTCACATGGCCATAACTACCTGCAAGGGGCATGTAGGTTTTTCCCTGGCACACTACTGCCCTGAATAAAATAGGGATATGGTCTAGGAGAGGAGTAGAAGACTATTGGAAATGCTATTAGAAATATCTATTCCTTCTGCCATGTTGGCTCCCCAACTTCTGTGGACATAGCTCTTCCCACACAGAGAACCCACGCCTCTATTCCTAAGTCATTCCCACCCCCAAATCTTGTCCAGTTACTGCATCCGGCTTAAAGGTCCAGAGCCTTTTAATATTGTGCTCTGGGCAGCCCTCTCCATCAGTCCCAGATGTGACTTTGTATAGCCTGGTGACCCATAAACTAAATGTCAGGCTACTTGTTCCTAGGCTACCCAATACATCAGTGTGGAGAAAGAGAAAACAACCACAATTAAAAGCAAACCAGCCTTCCATTCAGGAAAGGGGGAAAGAGTTGTAGAGATGACTGGTCCACAGGGATGGTTAAATTCTTCTGGGCAGGGATGGTAGGGCTTGCTGCTTGGACAGTGGGCTGAGTGGCTTCCTTGCCCAGCAGGTGTGGCTGCTGCTCTCCAGCTCGTGGGAGTGGCTTCTTGGATAGTGTGGTCTCTGGCTCTGCTTCAGAGAGGGTCCTCCCTCTTGATCATCCTCCTGCCTCCTTGGAATGGGGCATGGGAGAGCTGGTCCTTCCTAGGGATGCACAGTTTTAACACCTTGCAGTGTGGGGGGCAGGACCAGGGAAGGGAACTCTTTTAGGACTTTTGTAGTCTCAGGTTGTTGTACACTGGGCTTGAGGTTGTTTTAGAAATGTTTTCTCAAGACCCAGATTGGTTTCTGGTCTATTTGCTTCTGAGCATTGTAATGTGCAAATAACTGTAACCACATTTCTTAGCGTCTAGATACCATTTTTTAAGCTGAACTATTCATGTTTTACTCCCTGGCCTCTGTAGCTTGGTCCATCCTCTTAGCTTGTAAATTAATGATGACCATAGACCCTCATCTTCCGCAGAGAACTCTTAATAAAAGGGCTTGAAAAAGGCTTGGGGTCATAGTTTTATCTTCCATTAGAATTCCCACTTCACAGCCCCCCTTTCACCACTTCCCTTCAGGGTATAGCAGCGTTCCGCTATTTTTTAGCTTCGTGAAAACTCTTACTCAACTTATACAGGGCGCGCACGGACAATGCAGCATTCCCTTCCCACTCTGCTCGGACACCAGCAAGCTCTAGCGGAAGTACATCTCTCTCTTGCAGGACTTTGTTGAAAGTGACAAGAGTGAGTCAAACCACACCAGCATCACTTTATTTCTCCCACTTCCCTTGCCCTAACTTCAGCAGGCATGCGGTCTAACTTCCCATGGAGTGGCAGCAGGCAGCCTTGACCAAACGCTTTCCCACTGCTTACAAGGGTTGCCCGCTTTCCGGGGAGTGGTTTCACTCTCCGTGTGTGCCTGATTGCCTTCCCAGAACTCATGGTTCATTCTACATTCAGGTTCTATTACAGGTAGCACCCCTTGTCTGATAGCAAACTATCAGTGGGAAATGGCATCTGGCTCTTAATAGAGCCCTAAACTTGTGGTTTAAAAACCCAAGGGTTTAACTGGTATAGTGCTTGGGCTCGTTCTAAGATTAAGCAGTAGAGGCAGCATGGATGACCAGGGCTCCCTGACTCCCAATATAGTGTGGCTCTGTATGGTATTGCCAAAGCAAACTCGACTGAACTTCAGTTTCTCTAGCTATAAAAGAGGCATAATCATTCTACTGCTTCATGGGGCTGTTTTGAGAATGAAATGAGATATGGTATAAAGTGTTGTGAATATTTGACATTATCATTAATGTGTTTTCCCTTCCGGGAAACTGATTTGCATTTTAAGCAGAACTTTCAATGTCCAGTCACAAAGGAATAAGGTTAATTGGGAAAATTTCAGGCACCACACAGGCCAGGATTAGAAATGTTGTAGGACATAAGCAGCAACTTCCATCCCCTTTCCCGTCATCCTTTATAATTTCCTCCTTCTTATTTCCTTCCCATCCAAAATCCTTTCTTCAGCCTCTGCCTTTTCTCCCCACCCTGACTCTGAGCAGGTAGATAGCCTGGTATGTTAGGAGGTCTCTATCTGAAGCACCATTTTTGATTATGAGCCAGAAGGTCAGGAAGGAATCAACAGTCCCTATGTCCCTGGGATTAGGAGGCTTTTCTTGTGGAAGCTGGCACAAAGGATGTGGGTACTCCCTCCTCTCCAGCTGCCCCCCCGCCCCCGCCCCGGGGAGCGCTATAGCTGACCAGAGCTGCCTCTGCATTCCACAGAACAGATAGTGCCGGGGTGCCTGACCACATACATCCTCTCTGCCTGAGCCCTGGCTAGCTGGCAGGCTGCAGGGAGGACCCAAACATGCCATATGGGGGGGACATTGTGAGGATGTCATTAGCAGGTTTGGAAGGTTGAAATTCTGGTTGTGGGAAAGAAGGAAGCTGGGAGTCGTGTGGGTTGGGGGTGGCCTATAGATGCAGCTAAGTGGGAGGAAAACCCCCCCATCGCCCTGGGCATCTCCTATCTAGTTGGGATCTGTCCTCAGGGGGGATGGTGTAGGAGCCTTTCATTATAGCAAGGAACCTCCTGCCTAGACCTGGGAAAGCATTTCCTCGGTATAGGAATTAAAACCAACCTATATACTAAGCGCTATTTAGGAAGAACATAGTGCCATTTTCTATATAAATTAGTTCTTTTTCCTAGTGATTATAAAATAAAGTGCCAAAGGTACAAAGAAGAAAATAAAATTCACTGAATCCTATCACTGAGAGATAGCCACTGTTGCCATTGCTGCCTGTGGACTTTCTGACCTTTCTCCACGGATACGTATACAGAGGGAGAAGTAAATCATTTGGTGGTCATGGAGTCATACTCTTTACGGTGCAAACCTGCTTTCCTCCCTCCTTAGTTTTTTTGTTGGGGATGTCTGTCTTTGTCAGCTAATAGACCCATGTGGATCTTTAGCTCTAGAATCTTCTACTTTTATAAGCAGAGTTAGTTTGCAGGGGGAGTAGAGTTGTTAAGCTGTGTGGGATAGCCTGAGCTTTGATTGGAAGGGCTTTCCTAGGGCTTCCTTTGTCTGACTGTGAGGCATCCTGAGGGCTCCTGGCCCCACACCTGTGAATGTCCTATTAGGTAAATGAGCACAGGCCTGGCCCCTACTGAAAGGGTTGGGGGGTTGGCGGGAGCAGGGTTGATGCTGTTCACCCATCCAAGCACATACCTGTTGATGGGGCTGAGGAAGTGTTTGTGAAACAGCATTGTGGGAGCTCTGGGACAGCACCCTGAGCAAGTCTCTGCAACGGCTCTGGCATGCAGTTAACGGCAGCCACCTGCATTTCATGGGGCCAAAGCCTATGGACATCGGGCTGGAAGCCAGAAGTCTGATTCTTTTTTTCCTTTGGCATTCACTGCCCCAGTGCATCCCGATGTCTTGGACCACATACCTAATCTATCAAAAATTCACCCTCTTATTGCCAAAGTAATTTAGCTAAAATGCAGACTGAACGTGGTCACTTCCTTGCTTAAAAGCTTTCAATAGTTCCCCAACACCTAACCAAAGTTCTTATTCTGAAGAGAGGTTTGTGAAACCCTTGTAGCCTGGCTCTAAGACCTCCTGCAACCCATAGCCCCCAGGGAACCATCTGCTGCCAAGAAGGACTTCCCAAAACTGGACTGCTTCTCACCTTCATGCTTTTCTTCTGCTTAGGATGCCCGCTCAGCCTCTTCTGGTCAACTCCTAGACATACTTGAAGACTTGGCTCAAGCACCCCCCTCCAGGGAGCCTTTTCAGCCCATTTCTTCCCCCTTCACCCCAGCCACAAAGCCCTGCGTGCAAATCTCTGAAGAATGCCTGCACCCACCCTGAAACTGCTTGCAGCTGGGTGTGTGTGTCGGACTCCCATGAGGTCTGGGTCCCTTGATTTTTGTGTCTCTGGACTTGGCAGTGTGCTGTATATGGAATTGGTACCCAGTGCATTTCTGTTGAATCGGGGATCAATGGGATCATCATTTTCTCTAACCTTTGGCTTGGAGGTTGAGTCAGTGTGCTCATGGAGGAGAGTTGGGGGAACGGGGACAAGTCCAGTGACCAAGGAGTGCTGGGTCTGGGTGTACTTGTCTGCCACTTGCCAGATGGTGGTTTCTTCCAGGTCAGCAGCTTTGGAGCCCTGGGAAGTCAAGACCATTGTGAAGCCTGGCTGCACTTCGCAGTGGTTGGTGCACTGCCTAAAGCTCTACCACATAGTCCAGAGATTCAAACTCCAGCTTTGGCTTCCCGTGTAGCTGGTGTATGTGACCTTGGGTGAATCACTTTGCTTTCCTGGGGCTTGGGTTTCCCATATCTAAAATTGGCTGTGAAATGATTGGACCTTGATAGTGGCACAAAAACTTCCTTGCTGTTTATGGACCAGACCTAATATTCATTGTACCACTTAGTTTAGGAGTTTTTGCCCCTGCTCAAAGGCAAATACCTCAATTTGTTCAAGTGATAGAACATGTTCAAGTGATAGAACAGTCAAGGAAAAACCATGTTCCTTTGCCATTCTCCCAGTTTTGATATTCTGTGTCTCTGAGCTCACTCTGCTTGGAGAATTGCCTAAAAAGCAGAGGCTTGGGGAAAGGAGAGAAGAAAGAAGTAAGGAAGGTAATTCCTCTGCTCCACTAAACTTTGGAGGAACCAGGGCCTTTAAGTCACAAGCAAGGGCCTCCCTCAAAGGCCCATAAGGAAAGCCAAAGTGACGATTTCACAAGCCAAGGCAAGGCTCCTTTGCTTTCTCTGTAACAGGCCCTTACCTGGGGGATCATAGCTAGGAAGCAGGCTCCATACCTCAGAACCTTGTCCCCTCACCTTCCCCCTGCCTCTCCTACCCTCCTCCTCCACAGCCAAAGATGCTGGGTTAAGGGATGAAGCCTCCTTGGTGGGCCTTCACACGGGGGGTTTCTAGCCCTCTTCGGGACATTTATAGCCGCGAGATTTCTGGAATCTCTTGTCAATATTTCACAAAGTCTAATAAAAATGGAGCTTAGATCTGTGTTAAGGCTGCAAAGGTTAACTGAAATGCCAAAAACTTTAATTCTGGCTTGAATTGTAGCAACTTGGTGTGCTTATTTCATACCTAAGGGCAACCCTAATGAGCACTTATAACATCCATTGAGTTGTTTAAAAAAAAAAAAGGAAGACAAAGCAATAAAGATAATCCAGTAAACAATTCTTTGCAAAATCCAGGCAGACATAATAAAAAATAAAGGGTCTGGAATAATTGGGAGGAAAGACCTGGAAGCCACAGGTTCATCCGTCATCTGAGAAGTGAGGAACCTGCACATAGGACGGGTCACCCCAGGCCGATGGGGTGGGTGGGACCCCCACCTTTGTGGTTTTTCTGTGACTGTGTAGGACATGTTCTATTGCTTGAATACATTGAGACATTTGCTTTTTGGGGTACAAAGACTCCACTGAGCAGTGCAATCAATGTTGGGTCTGACTCTTGGGCAGTAGGGATATTTTTATGCCATTACCAAGGTCCAGTCACTTCCCAGGTTGATGAAAAATGCCCCAGTGCCTTTTTGGGGAGTGTGCGCTAATGAAAACATCATTTTGTAAGGGTGTTCCATTCTGTTAATGCCCTGAGCTCTCTCTGCAAAGGTTCCAGAGTGTGGTTTTCACAAGTTTGGTGTGAGGGCAGGACTGGTAGCCTGAACCCTGCTAAGGATGAAGCAAACAAACAAAAAAAAGCCTGCTACCAAATGTATGAATGTCCCACACTGGCAGTAGGAGCTGACTGGAGGAAAGTGTATTCTATCCACTTACGAAACCACCTCCTGTATGATGGGGTCTGTGCTGAGTGGTGAGGGTGTAGAGATAAACCAGGATGCCAGGTACCATTGGGCACTGCAAAGATATGTGCACAACTAAAATCATAACGGGTACAGGGTGCCTGGGTGGCTCAGTTGGTTAAGCATCTGCCTTTGGCTCAAGTGGTGATCCCAGGGTCCTGCCTCAGGCTCCCTGCTCAGCTCTGCCCTCCCTCCCATGTTCTCTCCCTCTCTCTCTCTCTCTCCCAAATAAATTAAGAAAATTAAAAAAAAATAAAATAAAATCATAACAGGCACACAGTAAAGACTCAGAAAACATTTTTGGATGAGTAAAGAAGTAAAGACAATGAGTGTTGTATTTGCTGTGTAGACAGCACTATTAGCATGTTCCGGAAGGTGCTATCATTGCTCATTTGGGAATCAGAGAAGATCCAGGAAGTTGTGAATTAAAAAACTCAGTGGGTAGTGAACCTGAGAAGGCACTCCAGGCTGAGGGCACAGCCTGGGCAGAGACACAGTTTTGGGAGGGTGTGGGATGTGTGGTCTGTTGTATCAGGCTCAGAGTCCATGTGTGTGAAGCAGCTGGGGGCAGATGTGGAGGAGGAATGAAGGCTGGGGCTGCACTGTAGCAGGCACTGACTGCCAGGGAAGGATGTTCTATCTCTACTGCAAGGGACCTGGAATCCCTAGAGAGGCCCCCTCAGATCTCTGCCTAACTCTGTTTGGTGTTAAGTTTGAGGACAGAGGGGACTGGATTGTCCAGGCTCCATGTTCTCTGGCCTCTGAGTCCCTCCCATGCCTGCCCATGTATAATCTTAGGAGAATCAATCAGGGAAAAAATGTGACTTGGGTCCTGGCTGGGAGCCCCCTCCTCAGCCTCAGAGAGGGAGGAACCTCAGAGTGTGAGGATATTAAAGTGCCAACAACCCACCCTCAGCTTGGCTCTGTTAGCTTGGGTCAGGGAAGTCAGCCGGAAGGTTCTTCTCAGGGGCCAGGTTAGAGTGAGCTACAGAAGCATGGAGGCTGTGCTTGCCAGCTGGGAAATGACAACAAGACAGAAGCCTCCTCAGCTGAAAGGAAGGAGGGGACTAGTGTTTGTTGAATGCCTACTTGCAACCAGGGACTAGGCTGAGCAGTTTAAGTAGGCTATTTTATTTTAATGTTTGTAACAAACTGTGTGGTTTGCTCTTGTTTTACAGATATGGCAACTGAGGCTCAGAGTGTTGAAGCATCTTGTCCTGAATCATGTTGTTAATAAGTAAAGATGCAGGGATTTGAACCTAGTTACCTACCTGAAGGTTCGGTGTACTTCCTGCTCTGTTCTCCTCCCCTCTTTACTGACCATATTGGCCTGAGATCTGAATGGGGTCCCACTTTGAACCATGTGTAACCTTGGGAGATTTGCCCAGGGCATGAGGAGCGCTCTGCCCCTTCTCTCTTGCCCCCACCTCCACAGCTGGATCCCTTTAAGAAGATGGCTACTTCTCAGGTCATCTACAAGTTGAGGTCACTGCTATTCCTTTCTTTCCCCTCTTATCCACCACACTGACAGTGCAATACCCCCTTGACCTGTTTGAAGTTTGCTTATACTTTGCTCAGCCCTGGTGAGTGGCTGTTGGTGGAATTTAAGTGCACAGAGGACTCCAGGACTAAAGGGGCACAGAGGAAAGAGATTCACAAGTCTGACGTTGGGATTTGGTGGCTTCATCTTCTTTGTAGATTCAGCTTTGGAACAAGATCTTGCTGTTCTCTGGACTCCCTGATGAGCTGTTCCGCCTGCTGAGGTGGAATTCTTCCCCCCAGTGCCTAATGGGGGTGGGGGGGTTTGCACAGAGGCTTCCAGGGAACAGAATAGCAGCTGGAATGGTGCCACAGAGTGATTATCCAAATGGTGACCCGAAGCTGGGCGAGGAGGCGAGGCTGTAGGTGCCTCCACCCTGCTGGTGGCTCCTTGCTGAGATAAGCACAGTCTGCAGCCCCTCAGCTGCCCATGGAGGCAGTTTAATGCATTCCCATGATTGCAGAGGGCTTCCTTGCCAAAGAGATGTTATTCCCCATGAGCCTGAGGTCTCTCAGTGCCTTAGTGCTCAGGGAATTATAGCCAGCAATTTCCATCTCAGTTCACTGGAGAAGGAAGCAGTGGGCACCTCAGTACCATTAACTCTGTGCTGTGATTAAATGCATCCCAATGAAACTCTTCCCTGCGGGACAGCTGCCAAGGACTGGAATCACATAGTAATTTATTCCTGTGGTTAAGTATCTGCCCTCATTAGAACTCAAGCTTACTGAGAAGGGGCCACTAGGAGCTATTTGCTCTCAGTAATATACTTAGTGAGGATGAAGATACCTTGTGCTTATTAGGTGACCATGAGCTGGGAGGGAAAGGTATGGAGGACAGGGCAAAGGTGAAGTAGGGAAGCCCACAGTTAGCAATGCATCCCCATAGGAGGATGCAGCAAGAGAGAGCATCCTGAAGGCAGAGACTGGTGTATGCTGGCATCAGTACCAACTAACCAACTGCAGTGGCATCTTGGGTGTCTTTTAGCTACTTTGGACCTCAGCTTCCTCATCTATAAATAGTGGATTTTGAATATTTACAGATTTTATCAGTTCTGACATTATGAAACCTGGTAGCCTTTAGAGAAAAGATATGGTGTCTTCATTATTTTATCATATTTGATCTTTGATCTTTTTTGGTTGGAAGAGACTATAGATAGAGAACAAGCTCAGTGAAAAAGCTGAAAGGCTAGTGGAAAAGTAAATTAAATTGATCCTCTGTGATTCCAGGAACCCAGGAAGACTTTTATTTCAATGTTTTGATTGTGTATGTCTCCTCTGAGAGTAGAGATGAACAATGTGCACTTTTAAGAGATTATGCCCAAGGACGACATTGGCAAGAGGGGTAAAGAACTGTCCAGCAGGGAAAGCTCCTGAAACCACGAGGGAGAATTCCATTTCTGTTCTTACATTGTGCTTCACAATGTGCTAGATGCCAAAGAGGGAGACCAGAGAACACTGACCTTGTCCTTAAGGAGCTTACACTCAGGAAAGGACATTAGGCACAAACACTGGAACATCTAATACTTGGCTCTCAAAAAAAGAAACTCAGTAGTGGAGGGGTTCAGAGAACAGAGAGGAAAGTGAGCTGTAAAGACCTGAGGCACGTTGGGATTTGCAGTGGGCTTTAACCACGATTGGATACAATTTAGTGGCATATTGGGGGAATTTCAAGCAGAAGGGATGGCATGGGCAAAAAGAGGTTTGTAATCTTTGCAAAGAGGAGGGGAGGGAGTGGTGAGGAGGAAGGACAGGGAGGAGGAAAAAAATGAGAATAGTGGAAGTGGGGGAAGGGAGAAAAAGAAATCAATATGGAAGGAGACTCTGAATACAAGCCAGTGTGCAGGCCCATGTGCTTCTCAGGCACCACTCCAAGCTGTGGGCTTGGACTTTAGTCTGTGAGGAGAGCAGAATATGGGGAAGAGAAAGACACAGAGAGGAGAAAAGAGGAAGGCATTTCACATTGAAAGGGGGGAAAGCCCCTAATGAAGCAAATGTTCCCAAGAGGGCCCTGACCCCTCCTGCACTTAGGAGAAAGTACACCCACAAACAGCGATGAGTCCAAGATTTAGGAGCCTGAGCCATTAGGAGCCACTGAAAATGTGCTAGGCCTCCCTTTCCCTCTTCCCTGCTGAATCCATCCTCCCTGGGCTGCCTTCCTTAGCTGTTGGATCATTTTTCCCTTGGTGTGAACTTCATGGTCCATGACTTGAAGATTGGAAGTTGGACAAAGGGTCTATTTGCCCTGCTATTGGGATGTCAGCTGCCTCCATGAGAATGTCTACTCTTTGGGGAGATATAAGAGCACCAGCACTGCTGTATTCCCTCTCCAGCACCCAAGGACATAAGGCTGCCCTCCTGCTCTCTCCTTCCCCTCTGTGGGGAAGTTCCTTGGAGCCCACCTGTTTCAGCATTCTTATTGCCTAAGCTCCCATGCCAGCAGCATCTGGCATCAGATAGTTAATCAAAGATTAACTATTTAATTTTTCACTCAATTGTTTAGACTTGGCTTGTTTTCTTATTTCTTAGCCCCTTTAAATGGGCAAGCATCTATACCTGGACACTTGCCTTCTTTCACCCTTACACTGGTCTGAGAGGAGGGTTTTGTGTTAGAATGAGATTTTGTTTAATATCCCCCACAGCAAAATACATTAGGCTATTTCTGTGGTGGAGTTTCCCTTCCCCACAATGATCTCCTTATTTCCCTCCCACCTAGAAATTGAGGGAAGAAATGGGGTGGGAGATAGAGCTTTTAGAAAGATACTCTTCAGATAAGACAAAGGCCTTTTATAGCAAGCAATGGCTATTGGAATTGTTTCCTTTTGTTATTTATTGCTGGGGCTTTCACATAGGAGTTCATCCCACACTGTCAAGTCTTTAGTGTATCAAGTAACAGTTGGGACCAACTCCCTCCTGCTGAAATGCAAGAATAATAATCTTTCATAGTGAGACAGATTTAGGTTACATTCTGTGAGAAATTCCAAAGTGTCAAGAATTGATTTCCTTTGGTGCACTTTATTGGGGAGAGGGGCTCCCCAAAGGCCCCAGGTGGAGAAGGATGGTTGATCCATCTAGAATACATTAAAACGAGTACAGATTGAAGGTACTGGTGGCCTGGACAAAGTGACCCCTAAATCTCTGATTTTATGACATTTCCATCTCTGGCTGAATACAAGTTATCACCCCTCCCTCCATGCTGCCCTGGAGAGCTGGAGACTGTTTTCCCCTTTCTGAAAGAGAAGGGAAACATCCATTATGAAAACCAATTGATACAATTTGAACCTGCATGCAATTAAAAACTAAATTAAGCAGGTTCATAAAATCTAACCTCCTGGTTTAACAAGCTTGATTCTGGAAGTGGCTTCTCAGACTCTGGCTGAAGGGTGGTGGTGGGGAGTGGGGCAGGGGGAAATTCACAGGTATCAGGAGAGAAAGTCCTGTTATTCTCCACCACTTCTGTCCAAATGGGTTTTGTGGCCATCTGACCCAGGGTTGCCAAGTCCCCTGCAGTGTGGGTGTAGGGGGGAGGCACTGCAGGTCACACAGGTCACTACGGGCTCACCTGATGGATGCCCCATCTCTGAAGTCTGTGCCTGGTTGGGAGAGGTGCTGGGCCATACCTACAGCAGACCTAACAGTGGTGTTCACAGCCAAGTCTTGGTGTTCCTGCCCCACTTCCCATCCTTCATCACTGCCCACTGTTGACCGGGTACCACAGCAGGAGAGGATGACACACACATTGAAGTTATAGGCTGTGATCTTTCTTGTTTCATCTGTGCATCCGGGGGAAAAAAATGCAAAAATCGAGAAATCCTACCTTGACTCTAGACAGTTGAATGGAACTGAGGGACAGGCAACATCACAATGTATATATTTTCAGTTACATATACATACCTCATTTCAAAAAGATTTGATGAGGTTGGTAGAATGGAACTTAGAGAAGACAGCCTCCATCTGTGAGGAGAGTTATCATTTCAGTGTTTATGACCAAGCAAATCGTAAGCGATGGAAGAAGAGATGGGAGGAACTGGCAATCCTGCCTCTTTAATTAGGGTAAAAGGAAACCAGCCCTGAGGAAGTTGATGAAAATCTGGCTGAGTTAGGAGACAAGCACTGCAGCATGGACAAGCCAAAGGAAATGTAGGCCAATAAAGATCCAAGACAAATTTATAAAGGACGGCTCTTGCATTCCTGTAAATAGACATTTGGTTAATTTACCGCAAAGGGCAAAAGTTGAAAATTGGTATGATTTTTATCTAAATGTACTTATATGTTTATGTTCTTTTAAATAATTCTTTAAACTATATGTCTGATATTAGTGTAACTTTCTTTAATTGTAATTAATTAAGTTAGCTGCCTCAATTTAGTTTTGGAAATAGCATACATCTGAAATAGTATCCTTTCACATTTTTGCTTGGTTGTAAGGAAATGTGCTTTTATATGGCAACTGTATTCCAGTAGAAGAGCATGCGCCAGCTCTTCTGGGATGCTTGAACTAGGGCATCTTGACTATTGGAGGCCTCACATGCAGTTCACATTATGAAGTGACAACCCAGATGTTAACGTTAAACAGCTAGCATTGAATGCGTCCTCATGAAATGCAGTGCCTCACCTGCTGCAGCCCGTGGCTGGCTCTCTACTCCGTCCCGTTATCCTTTCTTTCTGTTTTGGGACTATGCAGTCCTGTGTTTCAGGGTAGCTGACCTAACCCACGGGGCAAGTCAGTCATGGTCACATTTCCCTAGTAAGTCGTTGGCTAACAAAAGGGTAAGAACCTGGGACACAATCTTGGCCAATTAGATAAAAGGGGAGGTGAGGTTGAGAAGCACCTGAGAAAGATTCCTTGAAAAGAGACATAAGGCAGAGTGTGTCTCTTCTTCCTCTGTGTCCTGCTCTGTTGTGATGCCAGGACGGTGGCAGCTGTGACCAGGGGCTGGGGGGACACCCCAATGAAGATGGATTCAACACAATGAGGGTGCCAGAGTGAAAAGTTGGAAAGAACCGAGGTTCTTAATGACATTGTTGAGTCATTCACTTAAAAGCCCTGGAATTTTTCTCCCTATAACTATTTGTTTTGTGGGCTAATAAATTGCCTTATTTGGGGTGGGCTTGTTATTTGGAATATTTTGTACCCATAGGTAGTCATGCATCTATTTCTTAAGCCAACAATCTTATAAAATAAGTATTACTATCATATTCATTTTGTCGTCGCAGAGCAGAGTGGCGCAGTGAAAGCGTGCTGGGTCCATATTCATTTTTGTCGGTGAGTAAATTGACTTGGCTTAGAATGGCCAAGTCGCTTGCCCACGGCCACACAGACAGGAAGTGCCGGAGGTGAGCTCATGTCACTCTAGAGCCATTGCTCCTGACTGTTAAATTAACCAATAAACCTGCTCTGGTCACTTATTTAAGGGGGCCTCTTGAATGCTAGCTGGACAAACTGGAGCCTACTAGAGGTGGGTGTCATCATATGGTGGTCAGACACTGTCCTCCTGTCTTCCTCTGGTCAGATAGTAACTGTAGCAGCAACAGCATATTTTATTGCAAAGAGTGACAATTTATATCTTTCATTTCATCACACCCTCTATCAGTGGGCAGACTCTAAAAATCAGTCCCACACTGACTCAGTCCCCCCCCACCCCGAGATGCATTTGACAATCGGAACTATGTCCAAACTACAGGCTGAACAAGGGCAGTGACTTTCCAGAGAGCCTGTGGGTGTTTATTCAGTTATTTATTTTGAGAGTCAGCCAAATTTCTTTCTGCCCCTGGTTTGGCGAATCCCTGCCCCTTTGCCTTGGTTTGGGGGAGGTGTGAGCTGATGACATGGTCCCGCTTGTTCCCCTAGCCTCCAGGTGGCCTCAGCTCCTAAAGTGGACCACATGATCACACTGGTGGTTCGATCCCATCTGGACCCAGCTGTGATCGGGACACAGCTGGTTTATGGGTCACTTTGTCAAAATGTTCCAATCTCCAGTGTCCCCTTCCCTGCAGCCAGGAGAACATTGCTATGGAAAGTGCCAGGGGCATCCAGTGGGCATTGGCAGTTTCCAGGACTTGGGAATAGAACCAAGGGGCGGAGACACAGCAAAGAGGGGAACAGAAGGCAGAGAGAACAGACAGATGGAGAGGAACGTTTGAGAAGGACAGTCAGGGAAGGAGAAAGACTAGCTCAACGATAATAATGACAATAATAATAATAACAGTAGCTTCATATATGTATTTTCAGTGTTTTCAGAGCACTAATTGGAAGGTCACAAAACCCTATGATATGTGCTGAGTCAATATAATAATGAACATGTGAGAGCAATGACCATAGCTCCAGTGCTTTTGAGTCATTATTTTGTGCCATCACTTACTAGTTACTTATATCATCACATTTGATCCTTATAGCAACCTGTGAAGTTCCCTCAATTGTTCCCCTTTTGCAGATGAGGAAATTGAGGCCCAGAGGGGTTAAGCGAGTTTTGCGAGGGCATATACAGCTAGTAGGCATGAGAACCTGGGATAGAACACCGGTCTACTGGCTCCAAATCTAATGAGCTCCCAGCTAGCCCTGAGAGATGGCCCAGGACCTGAGCCCCTTGGCTGGGCATCAGGATAAATTTGCCTCTCACACCCAGAAGCTGGTAGAAATACCAGGGAGTTGCACCTTTCATTAGGAGACAGAGAGATGAGTCCCCTACCAGGACTGGCTTGTGGAGCCGTTTATTAACTTTCAGGGCATTTTGCTGATGGTGCAATTTGCAGAGCTGTTAGTAGCAGTGAAACACTGGTGAGTGTCAAGACGCACAGGAAGATGAGGAGCGAGGAGGCTGCCAGCCATTCCAGTTGCCCTTTGCTGGGATTAATGAAGCCTGTGTGCTCTCCTGATGTTGGCAGTTCCCAGAAATGTCAGGTGCCACCTGGACTGTCTTGTGAGCTTGTCAAACTCCCTTCTGCTCTCCTCCCTTTCTGCCAACACCAGTCACTGGGGGAAACACTGGCACATCCTTAAGCCTCCCCTTTCCTTCCATGCTTGAGTCTGGGGCTCTGCTGGTCATTCAGACACATGTTTTGTAATTCTGGACCCAACTCTGAATTCAGTTCCTGGACTGAATACCATGCTTTCATGGCCCATGTTACTTTGTACAGTAATTGTGGAGAACAGCTCAACTCCATAATGAGGACAAATTTTATTCTAGCAACTGAATCTCAGTTAAAGTCATCACAAGCTATTTATTGATGTTTTTAGAAGAGAAACCTGAAAGAACATGCACCAACAGAGACAGCTTGAGCTGAACCACTAAGCCTCGCGCATCCTGGCTCTTATGGGTGTGGGTTTGAAGAGAGATTGAGCTGGGGGACCTGTCTTTCCTAGGCACAGGGTGGCGAAGCCACCAGAGGAGCTGAGGGAAGGAAGCAGAAGCTGAGGGAGACTTTCTCCATTCTCAGCTCCAGGAGGGCAGGTCTGGTGCGTCCATTCTGCTGTATTTGAGCACTTTTCATGGATCAGTTGCTCTTCTCAGTTTGGGGGAAAAAGCAGCATTTGGGATACAGGACCTGATATCCAAGAGCTCCTTCTGGTGGCAGAGGTGGCCACGTAAATAAGTTCATTTCAGGAGGAAAAGGCTGTGGCAGAGACGCGAGGAGAATGTTTTGCCAGGAAAGAGAGGAGTGTCTGCCAACGCCTTCCCAGAGGGTGCCGCTTGGGTGGACAGGTTTGGGAGTGGGATTCTCCCTGTGGAGGGGTGGGGGAGGGGCAGCATGATATACTGGGAAGAAGACAGTTTAAATCTGGTTCTGATAGTTCCTTACTGTGAGAACTTGGGCATGCTAATTAATTGTCTAAGCCTTAATCTTCTCATCTGTGAAATAAGGATAATGATGCCCATTTTACGTAACTGTGGTCAGGACAGAAAATGAATGAGGATTAATCTACATGAGGTTATTTCTGTGGATGTTGGTTTCTCCTTTAAATTCCTGGGGCTTGGAATTTTCAGAGAAGATCAGGCCATATTTGGAAAAGGCTACAGAATGTTTCTGTCTGGAAAGGGTGTGTACTGAGAAGGGTCAAGGACTTTGGATCTGGGATAGTTATTCCTGCCATCTTCCCCAGATCAGACTCTGCCTCTCACCAATGCACTTGCAAAGGGTGTTAAATTCTGTGTTTGACGGGTATGTATGCAGGATCTTAAAACTGAAGTTATATCAGAAAAATTAAGATTCTGCAGATACGGCAAAGCGCAGAAACTAAAAATACTCCAGGAAGGCAAATGCACAAAGTTTATCACATAACACAGTAGCAGGTTCCAGGGGCCCTGGCTTCCTGGGCTTAAAGTGTTTTGTGAATCAGGCAGAAGCCAGACACCAGGTGACTCTTGGACCCCATTCCATGAGTAGGTAAGCAGGTCTGAGTGGGGCCCAGGAATCTGCATTCACACAGGAGTGCCTGGCTGATTCTGTTGCATAGGATCTCTGTGCCTGGGCAAGTGCCACCTGGAATACACCACCCACTGTGATCAAGCCACCTCTCCCCAGTCAAGTCCCTGCGCCAAAGTCTAGAAACAAAATGGAGAAATAAAGTGCCGGAGAAAGCCTGGTCCTGAGGCCATCTGGTGGAGTGCTCTGGCCTTGGGGACTCTGGGGTATTTAGCTGGTGGAACATCTCTGGGGCTGGTCTGGAGTCTGCTGCCTTGTGGGCAACCATCCACAGCAAATGTCTAAAGCACCCTTCCCCAAAGGACCAGCTCTCAGGTGAGGAGTGGTGCCCATACAAGGCAGGATTCAGGGGATCCTGGAAGCTCTTATTTCCAGAAAGTCTCCCCCTCAGGCCTGACGTTCTAACTTACATAGGTAAAAATCCCTCAAGTCCCTGCTAATATGCAGATGCGTTGTCCCAAGGGAGGAGCCCACAGATCTGTTAGCACACAGTGGGCTTCTCTGAAGAGAAGTGAATTGGCTGTTGAAACCATAGACCAGGACACTGAGGGAGTGACAAATTGATTCAGCCTGAATTAGGAAGAAATTTGTCCAGATGGGCATGGGAGTTAAATTAAGTTGATGAATTCAACCCACTATTTATTCAGGTCTGAAATTGGTTCTGTGGAAAGACAGTCGCTCTTCCTACTCACAGCACCCAATTAATGGTAACGCTAAGAGAATGAAATACAGAACAGGGCCACTCTGAGGAGGATAGTTAAAGATGAGGATGAGACACCTGGGTAAGGTCTTGAAGGATGGGCAGGATTTCCACCAGCAGAGGTGAGGCGTGCCTGTACGTGTGTGTGTGCGTGCGTGTGTGCGTGTGTTTGTGTGTGAGGTGTATTTCTAGAAGAAGTGGTGCCCCAAGGAAGTTCAGTTTGACTGAAGAATTCATACAGGAGGGGCTATGGTCAGAGTGTTACCTGGAAGTCTGCATTTCTGGGGGTCCATTGAGGGTTTCCAAACAGGAGACTGGCACATGCTTTGAAAAGCCGGGCTGGTGGTGTAAGTTTGCAGCAGGTTGATGAGGGTACACAGAGAACAGTCATGGGGCTCTTACTGCTGCCCAGCCACAGTGAAGGCTTGCACCCATAGGTGGCCTTTGGTATAGAAATACTCTTAGATAGCGCTTGCTGAGTGCATACTGCATGCAGGAATTTTACGTTAGTAACTAATTTTATCGATTGGCAGGTAAGGTGAAGGTGATTCTATCGTTCACCCTTTCAGCGAATATGCATCAAGGGCTCCTATGATACCCTTCTTGTGGGAGATACACAATCTCTGTTCTTCAGAGACCTTATCTGCGAGTACATTTTTTTGCTGCTCCTTTTTCAGAGGAGAAAGCTAGATGCAGAGAAACCCAGCACCTTGCCCAAAACTCACCAGCTAGCAAGTGGCAGAGTGTGGATTCAAACCCAAGTCTTGCTGGTGACAAATGACATAGGAACATCTGCTGACATTTCCTGATCACTAACAAGAGGCTTTATATGGGTTACCATTTATACACGATATTGTTGATCTTCATGAAGCCCCTATGAGGGAGCTATTGATTATTAACCCATTTTTTGAAGAAGAAAATGAGATAACAGAGAGACAAAGTTGTCCAAGTCACACAGCGAGAGGAAGAGCCCAAACTGGGTGTTAGTATCCAGGTCATCCGATGTACAGGCCTTACTCCTAAGCATCGCAACATCCAAAGCTTGATCTCTTCCTCCCTCTCTTCCTTTCCCCTCTCCTTCCAGTCCTCCTTCCAAAAAGAATTTAGTGTGGTTGTAGCCACTCTTTGCCCAGTGTGTGTGGGTGGCTGGTGCGGATTTGCACTGCAAGTGTCAAGGTGCTGGGTCAGCTACGTATTCCCTGCCTCTAGCCTCCCTGGATCCGTTGTGGCTCCTCGTCCTCAAGGCTCCCTCCACCCTGTCCTCTCTGGCTCCCTGGTCAGGGGTGGAGTCCACCTCATGCAGTGAAAGCCTGAGCCCATCCTGTTGCTCTCAAAAGGTTGTTCCAAAACTGAGCTCCTGGTTTTTGGCTGCAGGTCTGCCCCTCTCGCAACCTTCCCCCTCTAGGAAATGGCTACTCCATCCTCCCAGTTGCTCTCACCAAAACTGCAGAAGCTATCCTTGACTCCTTTCCCTCTCAAGTCACATCAAAGAATCCTGTCAGTGTGACCTTTAAAAGACTTCCAGAACCCAAGTTTTACCCACCCGCTGCTGTAAGCCCAGTCTCAACCTCTACAAGCTTCTCTCCTAGATGTTTCCTAAACATTTCCTGGCTGCTACCTTTGCCCCTCACCATCTCTCCTGCAGCCAGAGGGATCTTTTAAAGAATACAGCAGATGCCATGTCTCTGCTCAAAATGCTCCAGTGGCTTCCCTGTCACTGGGAGTTAAGATCCTGCAGTAGCCCTCAGGGCCCCCACAGCCTCAGAGCTTGTCTCTTGCCCTCTGCCCCTTGCTCACTCTATTCCAGCCATATGGCCTTTTTATTTTCCTTGAACATGCTGAGCATGCTTCTGCCCCAGGGCCTTTGTACTTGGTGTCCCTTCTGCCTGGAAAACTCTTCCCCTGTTTCTGCATGGCTGATCCTTCATTTGCTTTGGGTCTATGCCAGTCAGGATGGGCTGCAGTACCAAACACCCCCATTTCTCAGTTACTTAAAGGTAATGAGGTTATTTCTCCCTTACACAACATGTCCTTTTCAGGCCAGCTAGAGTTTCTGCTCCATGAAATTTTGTCCTGGCAGCCAGGCTGACCAGGACACCCTCTGGGACACTATAGACAGCAGGAGGGAACCGGGCAGTAACAGCTGACCCTGGCCATTTCATTGGCCAGCGTATGTTACACAGCCACCCCTAATGTCACCTGGGTGGGGAAGAGCAATCCTGCCCCCTGCCAAGGTGGAGCGAGAACGGGGAGATTTGTGAGCAGTCTTTGTTATGTGCCATCGCTCCTTGGCCCGAGGAATTTTCTTTCTCCTTTTCTCCTATGGTGTTCTCTGGAACACTCACCACTTTCCAAAATTGAGTATTTAGTTGACTGCCTCTCCCTGATCAGAGCGTGATTTCTATGAGGGTAGGGTCTTTGTCTATTTTGTTTACTATATGTCTCGGTGCCTAGAACCATGAGCACCAGATAGCAGATGCTGAATAAATATTTATTGAATATATGTTATAGAAGGGATTGTGTCTCCTCAAAATTTGTATGTTGAAGCCCTAATACCCCATGTGACTACATTTGGAGATAGGACTTTTAGGGAGGTAATTAAAGTTAAATGAGGTCATAAGGGTGCGGCCCTGATCCAATAGGACTGGTGTCCTTAGAAGAGGAAAAGACACCAGCAATCTCTCATTCTCTACACACATAATGAGGAAAGGTCACGTGAGGACATAACACAAAAATGGCCAGCTGTGAGCCAGGAGAGACCTCACTGAGAAATGACCCTGACAGCACCTCGAGCTTGGTCTTTCAGCCTCCAGAACTGTGAGAAATAATTTTTGCTGTTTAAATCACCCAGTTTGTTGTATTTTGTTATGGCGGCTCAAGCTGACTAAGATAGTAAACAGATAAAAGAATGAAAGAGCCGCCAAGTGGTCTCCTGTGCTCGGCTACCCCACCAAGGCATCCTGGGGAGGGTTTGGAGAGGTCCTGTAAGCTGAGCCCTGCCTCCCAATGTTAGGGAAGGGGCAGCTGGTGCAGAGGCTCTGGTGAAGGTGAGCTTGGACAAGGAACGGAAGGAAGACCGAGTGGCCGTTGTGTGGTGTGGTGGGCAAGGGGACAATGGTGAGCAGATGCCAGGCCATTAGGGCCTCCCACCAGGAGAGGCTGGATTTTATTGGGAAGTTTGGATTTTATTGGGAAGCTACTGGTCCCATGCTTTTAGTTTTAAAAAAGTTGCTTTGGTGCATGTGTGGAGAATAGGTTTAAGAGGACAAATCTGTAAGGTCCTTGAGTTCAGGGGCAGGATGACAGATGCATTCCAACTCCTGGCCCTTTGCATGGGCCTGGCACTGAATAGGCGCACGTGTGTGTGTGTGTGTGTGTGTGTGTGTGTGTGTGTGTGTGTGTGAATTAACTGAAATGAACTGGGGGCTGAGTGGTGTCTGCTTTTGCTCTCCATACTTCTGATGGCAGAGAGCTCTTCTCTGCCAGGGCTCTACACTTTATCTCATTTTTGCCGGTTCTTGTAGAAAGTCGGTTTATTCCATCCTCTGCATTTAGCTGGGAGGGAGCTAGGCTATCTGGGGAGGGGGTCACAGTCCTAGGCAGAATGAGGGCTCACGGTGTCAGCTCCCAGGGAAGATACAATGGCCATAGGTTCTCAGCACTCACAGATCTGTGCCACATGCCTGAACCACATCTTCTGTGCACACGATGAGAACTCTGATGAAGCTGTGTCCTGGCTGAAGCTAGTGTTGGGCTGGCTGGTGTGCCAGGGCCCTGACTAAAGACCACTCATCTCTGGCCAAGCAGAAGCTTGGGCACCTTGCTAGTGCTGCCTCCCAGGCTCATCATCCAGCAGCTGGGTGCCTGCCAGTGGTAGAGGAGGGGAGAAGCAACGACGATACTCTGCCCTGTCTCTGCTTCCTGGATTAGGTCCTGAGCCCTGGTTGTTTAAAGCCGCCATGGACTCCAATCCAAGACCAGTTGTGTTCAAGTCTCCCTCACTGGGAGGCTTGGGGGCATCTGGAGATCTGTACACCCCCTGGGGCCTGGCGTTGGCCAGCTGAGGCCAGACCCCAAGCCAGACCCCCAGCCAGACCCGATTCTATTATTGCTGTTGTCTGACTGCCATCTGGGACCCAGACGTCCCTTCACAGCTGGCTCTGAGCCCCCAACAGATCATCTCTGTAGCTCACCCCAGGCAGGAGATATGGAAAAATAGCAGGCCCACAGGGACATGCTTTCTGAGTAACCCAAGGCTGCATGGGGGCTCCACAGGAGTCTCACCTCGTTCCCTGACCAGTGAGCCCAGCCAGCACAGGAGAGTCCATGGGTATCTCTGCTGTGTTCCTTCCTGTGCAGTGTGGGTGTTTGCTGTTGTGTGACAGTGTGCACGACTGTGTGTGTGTCCATGTATCTGCTCGCACAAATACACATATATCTACTCATTCAGAAAGTGCTTATTGAAGACCTACTATGTGCCAGGCACTGCTGGGCACCAGGGGACAGACCAGATGCTTCTTTTGCTCTTAAGGCCCTTTCAGTCCAGTAGGGGAGACACATGTGAACTGAGCAACATAAAATTATGTGTAAGTGTATGAATGTCAGGCATGGGTTCTCATGTATTGTGAATGTGCACTTGTGAAGGGGTATCTGTATGCCTGGGAGGGAACTCACGATGGCTTGTGTACAGATTATGCGATACCAGCACAGGCAGGCACCTTGTCTCGGTGAGAGGGCTATGGAAGGGGAAAGTCAGACATGCACATATGAGCAAGTAGGAAGAGAGTAGTGTCTGAGGGTGTCCCAGAAATTACTGATAGCTCACAAGGGACAGAGATATCCACTGGGCTCCCAGGTCAACCTAAAGAGCCAAAGATCAGGTGTGTGGCCTGGTGAGAGAACATGGGGCCTGGGAGTCACCATCAATTTGTCCCTGACCAGGCTATTCATGTCCTCCTCTGGACATAGTTTTCTCATTTGTAAAACCAAATCACAGACTAAATAGTGCCTAAAGTGTCATTCAGCCTCGATGTTCCATGAGCCTAGATATGATCCCTGCTCTTAGGGAGTATATACTATAGAGAGGGGTCAGAGAGATACCTAAATATACACCCAGACACCCGTCCCCCCCGACACACACGCATGCACACACATATGCACATGTGGTGGATGTGCCCACGTCCAAGTTTGGGTCAAGAGACTCCCAGACCAATTAAAGCAGTCAGGAGGTCCCTTGGAGGACTTAAATGAAAATTAGGAAGATCAGTTGTGGTGGGGAAGAGAGGGGAAGCAGCACCGGAGAGGAAATAGGGGGCTGACAGTGGGTGCAGTGGAGAGCAGACTGCGAGCTGGTCAGGGGGCCTGCATAGGGCAGGAGCTTCCCTCTTCTGTCCTGATTGCAGAATAAAGGTGTACTTGTTGGCTCCAGGTGCTGGAGAAAAGTACCACAGCAGAGTGGCTGAACCCACAGGAATGTATGCTCTCACCCTCTTCTTATGACATCAGCAATATGGGATTATAGGGCCCACCCTAATGACCTCATTTACCTTAATTACTTCTTGAAGACCCTATCTCCAAATACAGTCACATTCTGAGACACTGGGGATTGGGACTTCAACATATGAATTTTGGGAGACACAATTTAGCCCATAACAGGAGGGGTGGCAGAAACTTCTCTCAACAGGACAAGACACAGTAGGAACAGCCAGACATGGACATCGATTGTGTTTCTTCCAAAGTAGGGATGTAGAGTGTGGTGGGGGAAAGGCCCAGGTGGCCCCAGTAGAAGACCCTGGTCAAGGACAAGTCACTGAATCTTCTGGAGTCTCCATAAAATGAGGCTGAGCTAATAAAGTTTCGAGTGCTATGTAAAAGATGAGGATAGTAACAGGAATAACAGGAGTGCTTTACTGAGTGCCGAGCATGTGCCAGGCTGCACTAAGGGTTTTTCCTGAGTCACAGGGTGGATTTGTGTTTTCCTCATTCTTATGTGTAGCCTGGTAACATGAGGCTAACGTAATGGGGGTGGGGATGCAACTCCAGGCCGAGAAGGAGCCCAACATTCTTTTAACATACTAATCTGTACCCCATAAGTAAAGCACGGAGAACCAAAGCTGTTCACCCAAAGTCACCTAGCTAGTGCCACCGCTGATGAGTTGTGTGTTTCTCTGGATTCCATGTGGGCTGCCTTGGCATTTATGTTAGAGATGTCTGTGAGATGCATTTATTCTCTAGTTGTTAGATCATTTTGCTTTTCCAAGCAGATGGAAGACAGTGCAGAGAGGACCTTGATTTGTGCCAATCTGGGGGGCTGGGAGAGAATGTAGCAATGGTGGTTTGTTTTGGTCCCAATGCGTTTGTGCAGGAACACATCCTCAATGGTATAGATGATGGGGTCGACATTATGTTCAGGTTGAGAGGACAGTTTTCTGGGGCCCTGGAAATGTACCACCCAGGGACTCACCTTTCCACAAATGACAATGCATACTGGACATAACAATGTCCCTAACTTTAGCCTCACATTCCTGTTCTGCCGTGGAGCATAGGGGTGTGAGCCCACACCCTGCCCAGGGTGGGAGAAGCTGTGCATTGTGTGACTTGCCAGTGCATTGCTCAGCTCTGTCCCTTATTCCCCCACAGACCGGGAAGCCTCCAGCTAACCTTCTCTAGCCCAGTAGGGCTGTTGCCTTCCTGCCTATAAATATGAAAAGCTGATTTTTCCAGTAGAGTAAGGCTTTAATGTAGAGCTGTTTTAAGCTCCCCGCACAGCATGTCTTAACAGCTTGTTGCATGAAATCACTCACTTGAGTGGCTTTCAATCCAGGCCAAGTCTGTGCTACCCAAACCAATTCCTCTTCCCATGCCTCTTAGCCATCTGCCTCCCCACTCCCAAACCCAGCGTCTCATGGGAGTGAGCCAGGCTCTGGGTTTGACTCACTCCGGTAGGGGATGGAGGGAGCTGGGTGGGGTCGGGTGGGGGGCAGACGCACCCGAGGACAGACGGGGAGATCACTGCCTGATGAAAGCCAGACCCTGGGACCAAATCATAGACTTATAGCCAGGCAGATTTTCAGCAGGTCATCTTCTCAGCACTGCGTGATGGTTAAAAGAGTAGATTTTAAACCCAAGCACACCTGCGTTCCAATCTTGGCTGTGTTGCTAATTAAATGTATAACCCTATGCAAATTACTTTCCCTGTCTGTGGCCTCATTTTTTTCATATTTGTAAAATAGGGGTAATAATAGTACCTACCTTAGGGGGTTGTCATGAGGATTAAATGGACAGCACATGCACAGGGCCCCAAGAATGATGTCTGACACATAATACACGCAGGGACATGGTAAGTCTTGTTTGGCATCTGCCTGTTTGTGTTTGTGGCTTGAAGACAATATCTGCGGAGCACAGTGGGGCTCATTCCAGGTAACCAGGTGTGAAAGGCAGGTTCAGTCCCTTGTTCTTGCCTCCATCTAACTGCTAAGGTGTTCCTTCCCCCTTTCCCCCCAGTTCTGTTTTTTTTTTTTTTTTTTAAATCCCATGTTGGTTCTCTGTTTCTGCCAATTAGACCACCCAACCACTTCTGTGTAGCAGCCCCATGGTCCATCTTGTTCTCTGGCTCCAGTTGGTGCTAGTGTGCTTGGGGCGCCATTATGACCTGCTTGGAATGCTGACCCTACTTTCATCCTGAAACCCTAAGACCAGCTCCCAGTATTCTTTTCAGACTGAAAAACACCCCCCTCCCCTGCTGTCCCCCAGGACTCTCCTCAAAGAAAACAACTTTAGGGAAAAATGAAGCTGTTTTAAATATAAATGGCTGGGGCACAGTAGGACCTTATTAAAATACAGAGAGATTAACAAGGTCTCATTCCCCTCAATTATTAACAATGTACTTGTTCTTCAGAAAAGTACCCATGAAAATTTAAAACAGATGAAAATGGTTGTTCACTTAAAACTGCTCAGTTAATCTGTGAGTAATGTTTTATTCAGTGCATTAAATGAACATGCGAGGTTGGACACCTGCTGGTCCCTCACCCCAGGGCACCAATAGGCACATCGATGGAGAGAGACACAGAAGGCAAGGGACAGCTGAAGGCCAAAGGGGGAGGGATCTTCTCTTCAATTTATTGTCCAGCCCCACATTAATGGGTGTCCAGGAAGTTGCAGGCCAGGGTTCTGATGGCCAGCACAGCGCCAGGAGAACGGGCTTCCTGGGTGGGGAGCAGAGGGGCACCCGCACGGCGAGGAGATGGAAGTCTGGCCCCTGCTGTTCATGTGACCGCTGGTATCCTCCTCACACAACAGGACCACCCTCATGTTCACCATAGCTCACTCTTGACATCCTCGTTACTGTGAGAGAGAGAGAGTAAGGAGTGTTCATTCCAGGCTGGAGCAGTGCAGAAAAAGAGGACAGTGGTCAGCTGCTTTGGACTTTTGGAGGGAAAAGGGCTGGACACAAGAAGGGTCGGGCTGCATGGCCCGATGGCCCCTGTGTCCTGGGGGGAAACACTGGCTGGGGATGAGTGGGGTGGCTATACTTTTTGGTGCTTGATGCTTGGCTGTCCTCTTTCCCCCACTTGGCCTGAACCTGGCTACCATAGGCAGTAAACAAATATCCTTTGAATGAATTAATAAATGAATAAATAAATGAACAATGAAGGTAGGGCACGTGCACATGCCTTCCCAGTGACTCCCACAGGGGCCTCAGCCTCCCCGCCTTGGAGGGAATGAGGTGTGACTCTGGGACCTGGCAGTCCCAGAAGACTGAACAGCTACCTCTGTGGGCCCCACGGGCTCCCCTCCTTGGAGAGGGAGCAGCTCTGGCTGGTCCCGGGACCTGGCCTCCTGGACATCATGGACTCCGGCTCCACCATCCATTGGCTTCAGCAGTGTCTATTGGACTCCCACAGTGGAGGCAGCTTTGAACAAAGAAGACAGCTCTGTTTTCTGCAAGGCAGCATTCTCCTAAGCCTGTGTCATTTTCCTCCAAATATCCTTGGAAACGGAGCTGAAGGATGAATGTGGAAGGCCAGGTGTGGGGAGCCCAGACGGGGCTTGGGGAGGTGTTGGCTCACTGAGCAGTCTGTGTCAGCTGGGGAACCCAGTCTCTGCAGCTCAGCATCAGACTGTGTGCACATGAGTGTGCTGCTGAGTGGTGTTGGGGTGGGCGGTGAGGATGTCATGGCCAGGGCATCTCTTTCAGTGGCTCTCAGTGAGGCCGTAACTCTGAGAGGAGGAAGAGGATGAGGGAGAGGACAGACTCCTTGATGGGCATGCTATCCTAAGGAAGGGTGTGCCGTTCGGGTCCTGCGGATTTTATTCAGAGGCACAGCTCTCTACAGTTGGCAGAAACAGTAAAGCTTGCAGAGTAGGAATCAAGAGTGGCTGCCGAGACAGCCTCACGGAGATGACATTTGTGTTGAAAGCTAGATAAAGTGAGCAAATAGCACGCGGGCCACACATGTGCCCAGAGGGAAGAAAGAGGAGCAGGTGCATGGGCCTAAGGAGGAGCTCTTCAGGGTATTTGAGAGAAGTACAGAGGCCCCTGGGTTTGATGCTAGGGCTGAAGTCACAGAGGGAGGAAGCCCAGCTCAGAAAAGGCTTGGGGGAGGGCTTGGACTTTCTTCTGAGTGTGCAGGAAAGCCACTGAGTGATTTTGAGCACTTGATAAAAGTGACCTTACTTATGTTTCGAAAAAGACAAAACAAAACCAACCATGACACTCTGTGGAGACTGGACTGTAGCAGTCCAAAAGCAGACACAGGTGCAGTGGTGACTTAATGCTACAGCCTCAAGCCCTGTTGTGAGAAATGGCTGGGTCAGGACAAGCGGAGCTACAGACTGCAGGTTGGTATAAGGCATGGGAGAACCAGTAGTCAAAGAGGTTGCCGAGGTTTGTTTTTCCCTAAAGTAACTGCATGAATAAAATTGCCATTTACTGAAATGACAAAGACTCTAGGTTTAGTGCTCGTGTTTTCTCCCAGGAGGAGATATGTAGGTGTGGAGTTCAGGAGAGCAGATGGGCTGGATACATATGTTCAGGGTTATTAATGTGTACTTTACGTAGTAAAATTCACCCTTTCAGGTGTATAGGTATATGAATTCTGCCAGATGTATACAGTCTTATAACCACCACCATCAATCATGATAGAGAAAACGAACCAATCAAGATATAGAATATTTCCATCAATCCAAATGCTCTCTCATGTCCCTTTATAGACATTTCCCCACCATAGCCCCTGAAAATTAATTTCTATGTCCCTATAGTTTTACCTTTTCCAGAACGTCACACAAGTGGAATCAGATAGATGAAATCATGCGGCATGTTCATTTTTGTGTGTAGCTTCTGTCCTTTAGCACAATGCATTTGAAATTAAGCCATGTCATGTGCATCAATAGCTCATTCCTTTTTATTGCTGAGTAGTGTTTCACTGTAGGGCTATCCCTCAATTTGCTTTTCCATTCACCTGTAGATGTACATTTGAGAATTTTCCCCACCTATTTGGCCATTATAAATAAAGGCTGAAATACAGTCACACAGTACACATATCTTTGTTTCTGTTGAGTGGATAACCAGAGTGGGATTTCTGGGCCACAAGGTAAGTGTGTGTTTCACTTTATGAGAAATTGACAAGCTGATTCCATAGTGGTCCCATCACTTTGCATTCTCAACAGAGTGTATCAGAGTTCCCGCTGCTCTGCATCCTTACCAGCACTTGGCAGGCCAGACTAAGCAATGTTAGCCATTCTAATAGGTGTGCAGGGCTACCTGTTTGTATTGAGAGGCATCCCCCACATATGCACAGTCACGGGAATACATATACTCTGTAGGGAGCCAGTATGCACAGCAAAGAGAAGAGGTCTGAGCAGAGGAGAGCGGGAGGGGCAGCCGGTTAGGGAGAAGGAAATTAAGGAGCATGGTCCACGGCTAAACTACAGAAGTATTTTAAAAAGAGGGAGTGATATGCTGGCCGAGTGTTGTTGAATAGCTGCAGAAGATTAAAACTGAAACTCGATCATTGGATTTGGAAAGACAGTGGTTGTTGACCTTGATAAGAGCGGTTTTAGGGTTGTGATGTGGTGAAACCCGTGTGAGGCTGAGTGGGGAGGCGATGGACTTGAACGAGAGGATTAGGCTCCTCGTGCTCAAGGACAAGGTGGCGGAGTCTGTGGGCTGCTTCTCCAGTTTTCCCCTTTATTCTTATTAATAGAAATTTAATTTTATTTGGGATGGCAGTATGCATAACTTGAAAAGACTACTGGAAAACTCTCTGGAAAAACTACACTATAGATGTGCTAGTGATGCCTGTTCAGTGGACATCCAAGAAAACTCCTTCAAAGGGGAGGAGGCATAGTTGGTAAGTACCCACTTCACCTTCACCGTCCTCCTTCCTGTCTGCAGCCCCAGCTGCCACTCTGGAATCTCTAGTGAGGCTGACCTTGAGGGTGGAAGCTGGCACCAAGAAAGGCAGAGAAGAAAGACAGAAGTAATTTAGATCCAGGTAGTTCTATGGAGCTGCCAGATTAGCTCAGTCTGCCGCCTCCAGATTGCTTCTCCTTGAACCCGGATGTGTTAAGCTGATACATTTAAGTCAGTTAGCAGTTGAACATATTTCCTAAATGATATAGATGGTAAGCCTCAGAATGAATACATCAATTTTCTCTAATTAATCTATAAATTTGATTCCCAAATGAATAGCAAAATAATTTGTTTTGGAATCAGATAAACTGATGTTAAAATTCACATAGAAAAAGAAAAAAAATAGCTCAAAAAATTCCAAAACAGAGGTGCATCAGAGGAGATGAGTTGCTATAGTTATATTTTAAAACTATAATAAATAAAACAGTGTGGTACTAGTGCATGAATAGTTAATCCAATCAATGAAACAGAAGGTAGAATCCAAAAATAGAACCAGATACATAAGGAAATTTAGAGTAATGTGAAGAGGCTTCCTCAGATATTCTTAAATTCGTGGGAAAGGAGGTGGACCATTCAACAGCGTTGGAATAATAAAGTAGACCCAGAGAAAATTGCTGTTGAATCCAAAAGTGGGATATTAGTAGGCATCTTAAATGAGAGTATATTCCAAATGGGTCAAAAATTTAAAGGTGAACAAAAAATGATCTGTATAGTAACTAGAAAAATGAAAACATGGAAGAATTGTTTATAGTCTCAGAGTGGGAAAGTCCTTTCTAACTCTGACAGGAAAGAAAAACATACCAAGAAATAAAACTCTGGTAAGCTGGACTACATAAGACAATTTAAAAAATTCTACATGGCAAAACCTACCATAAGTAAAGCCAAACAACAAATAATAAACTGGAGGAAATGTTTGCGACTCTGACCTCAGACTAAGGTCAATTTCTCTCAAATATAATGAGCTCCCACAAAATAAGACCAAAAACTCAAAAGAAAAATGGGCAGAGCCTATGAAGTAGCAATTCACAGAAAAGGAAATGCAAATAGCTCTTAAATGAGAATAGATGTTTATCTTTACTGAATTTAAGAGAAATGCAGACTAAGACTTCCCTGAGATCCCACTTTCTGCTAGTGGATAGCTGAAGAGCAGAGGTTAGAAGACCCTCTGCTGTCAAGGGCTTGTGCCGATGGGAGTCCTCACCTTTGCTGTGGAGAGTTGAGCTGGGTGGAACCATGTGAGGAGCTTTACCAGAAGCTCTCCCTCACATATGAACATCACTCTTGCGGTGTGCCCACCACATTTGCACAGATTGATTACTTATTTGATCCCACATGCTGAGAGACGAGAGATTACATCTTTCTTTTCCAGATGAGGAGATGAAGGCCCAGGGAACTGGAGGCAGTTTTCAGGTGACAAGCCAGAAATGAACTCAGGCCTTGTTACGCACAAACAAGTGCTCCCCCCCGCCTCAGCCCATCTTCCTCTCCCCCTCCTTCTCTGCCTTTCTTCCTTCTTTCCTGCTTCCCTTCTGCAAATAAGTACTGAGAGCCTGATCTTCGCACAGGGAAGTATGAATTAGCCCCTGCCCTCAGGCTTGTAAGTGGTTTCACATGCATCTGAAACCCGAGGGACCAGGCCAGTGAAGACAGTGGGTGCCTCTGACCAGGGGTGCGGAGAAGATTGCAGAGGTCTTTGCAACTGCTCTTTCTCTGGACATCTGAGACCCAGGCTGCCTCCCCACCTACCAAAGGGAAAAACTGTGCAGAGAAACAGACCCATGAACAGATGGGTCCAGAAAGCCCTGGAACCTGAGGAGTTCAGTCCAGGGAAAAGCTTGATACTGAGACCACGGTCTTAGTCCTGGTCTGCTGTTACTGAGATGTTAGAGGCCCACTCTGGCCCCCGGTGTTCTGGGGGGAGGCTCTTCTCCAAAGAAGAGTGAGGCTGAATAAATTGTGAAGAGACAGTAGGGCTTGACAACTGGCGAACAAAGAACCTCTTATTGGAAGTGGAGGGTGAAAGGACAGGGAATGGGAAACCTGAGACCTGCCAGGCCTGCATAGAAGCCAGAAATGGACACATCTGTCACTCCAGGGTGAGAGGAGGCTGGCCAGAGAAGGTGGGAGATGGGAAAACTCACGGGCAGGGTGTGTGTGTGTGTGTGTGTGTGTGTGTGTGTATGTGTGTGGTGTGTAGGGGATATGTGTGGTGTATGGTGTGTGTGGGGGTGGTGTGTGGGTTGTATATGTGTGGTGTGTGCGGTATGTGGGGTGTGTGCGGTATGTGGGGGGTGTGTGTGTGTGTGTGTGTGTGTGTGTGTGGGCGTGTGCCTATAAGTGAGTTTGGTCAGGGTGAGTGTGAGGGAATGGGTAAAAGATGGATTTCGCTCTTGAGGAACTCACAGTCTGGTTTGAAAGGCCAGACATTTGCACAGTTAATTATCAACCAAGACAGCAAACAGTAAGCCCCAAAGGCCTGTAAGGCTGGGAGGGGCAGTGGGAGACCCTTGCATCATTGTCTTAACTCCCCATGAGGGAGGCCACCCAAGCTGTAGACCTCTCAAGGGCCAGGAATTACACTTGACCAGAGACATTTCTGCATCCTACAGCTGGGTTCCTACCTGGAGTCTCCCCATACTGGAGCTCAGGATGGCTGGGGTTGCCGGCGCCCCTCAGCCCACCAGCCTGTAGCCTGTGCGGGGCTTTTCCTGCCCTCACCTCAGATCCCCTCACCACCCACTGGGCCTGTTGCTTCTGTCTGGTGTGAGGATTCCGCAGATGCCCCAGCATTGTCCCAGTGTGGTGTGGCTCATATCTTTTTTTTTTTTTTTTTTTGAGTGGCTTGTATGTTGCACAGCACACATGCTCAGGTGCTTTGCTACCACCTGCTAATCATCTCCCTGTGGGCTTGTCACCTCTCCCTGCTTTCTTATATACTCCCTCCTGGGCACCTGATGGTTCCCTGTAAATACTTCCCAGATGACCAGCCAGAGGTGAGGTAAGAGACCCCCAAGACCTGTAGTGTGGTGGAGCTCAGCCTCAGAGTGAAAGGGACCCTGTTAGTGGTTCAGAGCAAGCTACCCCTGACACAGACATCCATTCACATCCTCTGCCCCTGTCTGGTCATGCCTGGTCGGTGCCTGAACACTTGAGTGACAGATTTCTCAGTTTCCAGGGGAAGCAGATTCTAATTTCAATGTGAGAACGTGCCTCCTTTCAATGAGTCGATATCTGTCTTCCTGAATCTACCAACAGTTGGCTCTTGTTCTGTATTCTGGAGTCTCACAGAGGAAAAAAAAAACAACACAACAAAAAAAAAAACACCACTACTCCCCCTCCCAAGGCATCTAGTGGAGGAACTTTCAAAGCAAGAAGCGCTCAGTCCTCAGGGCTGACTCCAGTTTCCTTTCTCAACTGACAGCAGGGCCCACACCCTGTCTGTTCTGAACCCATCTCTGTCCAAGAGCTTTCTCTCACCCCAACAAGTGGAATCACACCAGCCCCACACCCCAATCTGCTTCTTCCCTTGGAAGTAACTGGCAGTGGGGACAGGGGACATCTGCAGGTGGCTGGGAAGACTTTGGTGTTTCAGGGCCTACACAGGAAGATTTTTGGCTCACTTAGCCCTCTGACTGATGAACAGACATGAATCTCATTCTGCAGGTTCTCTGAGAAACGAGCATTCTCAGGAAAGCAGTCGTTGACAACGAGGCAAGCCAGGAGCCTGTGCCAAGCATATGGTGCCTCCTCCATCCCTTCTGGCATCACACCCCTCTGGCGGCTGGAAAGAGATTGGCCCCCGGTCCTGCTGTCTGCAGCCTGCCCACTTCCATCTTCCAAGGAACCCAGTGCCCCAGAGGCAGGAGGAGTGAGCAGGGACTCAAGGGCACAAGGAAGGACAAGGAAAGCTCTTCTCTGCTCTACCCTTTCAGGATGAGGTCCAGGCTGCCTCTCTACACGTGGGTACTGGGAAGAAAGGGAGCATGTTGGCCAAGTGCATGGGGATGCTCAGCAGGAAGGGAGCTCCAAGATGGTAAGATGCTGCCAGAAGTCCTTGTCATCTTCCCACACAAGCCCCCCTTTCTCCTCCGAGCTGCCAGCCAGCCCCCTGCCTACCCTCTCCTCATTCCCACCCTCACATGTTCCCCCCTCCACCTCTCTGTAGACCAGAAAAGATGTTGCAGGGCTGGATGCATATTCATATCAGAATGAATGCCATAGTAACTCAAAGGCAATGGAAACAGTTTCATCACAGAGGCTCTAGGAAGCACACCATCCTGAGATTGTGTTTGAGCCTCAGGGATGGAGGGCCCACTGAGCCTCACCAGGCAGGAACCTGGTGAGACATGCTTGGCTGGGTGCTCCAACTAGGGTAAAACTGAAGGCATTAGAACTAACAATATTAGCAGATTTGGAGTCTTTCACTCCATTCTTGCTTCTGAATTATTGTGTGCTCTTGGAAAATGTCCCCTGTTCTCTGAGGTGGAGGCAGGGAGGGTAGTAGAACTTAGATGTAAGATGGACAGTGTTTTGCATCTCTAAGGGGGATGCCAGGAACCTTAGGTGGTGTGAACTTCAATGCTGGCTTTGGCATTTGAGTCAGGCATCCTGCTTGGTATTCGCTAGTGAACAGAAACCTGGCTTAGGAGTCTAGAGACCTGGGCTTCCGACCTGACTTGCCTCTGAAGTCAGACAGCTTGGGTTTGCACCTGCTGCGGTGGACTTCCCATATGGCCTCTATTAATCCCTGTGAGCCATCAGTGAATTGCAAGATAATAGCCCCCGTCTTAGGAGGTGGGACAGGGCACCAGGGAGAGGGATCTAATCAAGACCCCACCATTTACTAGTGGTGTGACTTTGGGCAAATATCTTCATCTCCTTGTGGTTTGGTTCCTGTTCTTAAACACAGAGATAATGGTAGGACCTACCCCACTGAGCAGTTGTTAGGATAAATGAGATAATACAAGTAAAGGGCTTAGGACAGCACCAGGTCTATTGGAGGTGTTTGATCAATGTTAGCCATGAAAAGTAACTTCAAGGGCTGTGTGAGGGTTCAGTGCACATAAGAAGCATTCAGTGATTAATAGTTGTTATTAGTAGTAGCACTAGTGTAGCTCTACAAATTGGGGGAGAAGCCTCTGGGCCTTCAGTTCCCCATCTATAACATGGGAACAGTATCTCCCACCCCTCCCTTTATCTCAAGCACAAGTTAAATGTATATCCACCCATAAATGTGCACATGCTTTTGGGGAACACAATCCCAGAAATACAAGACATTTCCACAAATATACATCTGCCCTCTACACAAATTAACAGTGAGTCTCTCAAACCTATTTAAATAAGAATTTTTATTCTGCCTCCACCAGAGGAACGCAAAAAAGAAGGGAGAGTGAGACAGTTCTCATCATGCTAAGAGCTCCTCACCATCTGGAATGAATCAAGCATTAATTAAGAACAAGGAAGGAACGGCTGGAGGGAGAGCTAGGGTCCAAGTGGAGAATACCCATGAGGCTTCTGTGCTTTGGGAATGCCTGGACCATGAAGTCCTCTTCTCCCCCAGAAATCCTCTGTCCACAAGGCAGAGAGGCTCCTGGGTGATGGGGCCTGTCAGTGTCCTGCGATGCCCCCAAAGCTGTCCCTGGCAACTTCACTGAGCAGCCATCTGATGCTCCTGCTCTTGGAGCTGCAGTATCAGAAGCATTTGGGGGCTTGTTAAACATGCATATTCTCTTGCCCCTTTGTTAGACCTGCTGAGGAAGAAACTCCTGGGGTGGGACCAGCAAGCCTTCCAGAACATTCTGATGCACCGCTGAAGTTTGAGAACTCTTGGACTATACCAAGAAATGCTCATGAAAATCTTCAGAATTGTAAAATGGGACAACACTACCATCTGGTCTCCAATGTACAGAAAGCTTGAGTTTTGGTGTTTTGGGTAAATAATACCTATCCTGAGAGTCACTGTAAGGATTAGAAGTGACACATATGACATACTTGGCACATGGTGGCTTCCTTTAAATAGAAAACAGATGAAGAATCCCTCCTCCATGCCTATCTTTTCACTCCGTTTTGCCCCCAGTATTTGATTAATGCTGTGGACTGAACGTTTGTGTCCCCCACATTCACACATTGCAGTCCTAACCCCCAAGATGATGGTATTTGAAGGTGATGGGTTCATGAGGGTGGGGCCCCGTGATGGAATTAGTGCCTTGTAGAAGGAGACGTGAGGGGTGACCTCCATCTCTGCCATGTGAGGGCACAGCAAGGAGAAGGCTGTCTGCAAACCTCACTGACCCCTGACCAGGCAGCCTGATCTCAGGCCTGCAGCCTCCAGAACAGTGAGAAATACACGTCTGTTGTTTAAACCACCCAGTCTGTGGTATTCTGCTGTAGTAGCCCTAAGCTAAGACAATTAACATATAAATAAAATTAATTGGAAACATTTTTAGCACTTGTCATCTGCAGCTCTCGCCAGTGGGACGGTCCTCCCTCACTTACTTCACTAGACACTGAGCACAGTGATAAGCCAGGGAGGTGTAGAGAACACACCTTAAAAAATAAAAATTTAGAACAACTTTTAAGGCATTACAACTTTCCTGCTCCATTTCATTTCCATATCCTAATACAGATGTGTCCAGAAACACCTCGCAGCTCTCTGAAATCCACCTTCTATGTTTCTTCCAATTTGACCAGCCAATCCCTACTCTGAAAAACTCAAACCAAAGCGAACCAACAAACAAAAATGAGTCGCACACACCACACAGAAGGAAATGCCCATCCTTGCTCAGGATCAGTGCAGGGTATATACAGCCCCCCCCACCCCACGCCAAGCTTTGGGGTAGTGGTCTGGCCTGGGTCTGTGATACTGGAGTGCAGGGCTCAGAGGGGTTGCTCCCTCTTCTTCTACAAAGAACAAAGCCCTCTAGGTTGTTTGCTGCCCTGATGTGGGACAGTGAGGGCTGGAGGGGTTCACTTAGCTGTAGACCCCTGCCCTGCACAGGAGCCCGAGGACTGTGAGAAGAGCCGAGGGCATTTACATTCCTGCTTTTAGCTTCACATTGGGTGCAAAATACCAAGTGGACAAAAGACTATCAATATATGCCAAGCTGTGAGGGAAGGTGCGGCTCACTTAGCTGCCTCGACATCGATTTTCACCTGCTTTTGTTGACGAAGCTGCATTCGTAAGTAGTGATAAATCCATTAGACAAACATGACATTCCTTTATTCAGTGTCTACAGTGGCCAGGCATGGGCCCTGGATGTGGGGCTGATGCGATAAGGCTTTGTCTGGCGCAGGTGAACCTCAGTGAGCTGATGGGTAGACAAGTGGACAGAGCTTGCCCGAGACTGGCTGGTGAGTGGCGGAGGAGAAGGACTTCATGTTGCACTTACCTGCGTGGGGGCAGGTAGGTCTTGATTTGTATCTCACTTCTACTTCACTTTGGGACCTTAGGCAGGCCATTCAAGCTTTCTGAGATTCTGTCCTCACCTGTCTTTGAGGCTTAAGGACTAAGGAATGCAGAGCAGACTGTCTTTTGCACTACCCCCGACCCCACAGCCACCCTGGGAGGTTGGCAGGATAGCAAGCCCTCCCCTTTTTATAGACAGGGGATTCATATTTAGGCTTAACCAAAGCAGCAGAGCCAAGACCAGAACGCAAGGACACAGACTTTCTCATTCCAGTTCCAGGGTTGAGCCCTCATAGCATGCTGCCTTTCTGCTCCTTGTGTTGTGAAAATAATATTGCCATTTTGTCATTAGTTGAAACAGGGAGTTGGCTGACAAGCTCGAGCCACAGAGAATGCAGAAGGAGAGTTTGGGGTTGGCTAGAGACACATACGCAGTGCACAGAATTCCACATCCCTGGAGAGGGGTGTAGAGGTTAGGGGGCTCATTGACACAGTGACCACCAACTCAGCCCAGATCTCCAGTGAGGTGATGCTGGGTTTTCAATGAGGAAAGTATGACAGGGTGACGGGACCCCTGCATGGCTGGGAAGAGGGCCCAGGGACTCAGGGCTGGCCCCGGATCAGAATGACAGAACAGCAGTGAGAAAGCTCCTATGTGTAGGTGTCAGGCACTGTGGACACCTCCATCATCCTAGTGATACCTCACCTCTCTATATGAGAACCTGAGCTCAGGGGTGTCAGGAGGCAGCTAGAGTCCACAGAGCTGTCCAGGGCGGAGCTGGAGTTGGGGCTCAGCACTCTTCACTCCCTGCTCCAGGGCAGAGGGAACAGGAGGCTGGAGTGAGTGGGCCCAAGACCCAGGCCAGGCAGGTGATTCTATACTTGCTCCAGAGAGCTGAGCAGGCTGGCACCCTGCTGCCTTCAGGGCTCAGAAGTGAGGGCAGGAGCTGGGTAGGAGTGAGGGATCATCACTGGACCAGTCAGCGAGGCTCCAGGAAGGCTCAGAACCTGGGAAAGCCTGGTTGCTCTGTGGGGACATGCCTCCAGGAAGCCCATGGCCCTGAATGCTCCATGTTCCTGAACCACATGGGGGAGTATACTGCCATGACACGAATATGAACTTTCTCTGCCTTTTCTCCTCAGTTAGAGTTAGGTTAGCACTTGGGGACAGAGATTGCCTTATCTCTCCCCTGTCTCTGCCCAGCATGAGCCTCTGCTTAAATGCTGATGGCTGACTTCCTCATCTCAAGGGCATTTTAGCCCCGACTCTAATAAGAACTGCGAATAGGAACTTGATACAAGGATGAAAACAGTAGCAGGGAGAATATCACCATCTCGTGACTTATTATGGACCATTCTCTCTAGACTTTTCACAAACTCTTAGTGACGATGATAGCCTAGCTGTGATGTCACCTATGTCTAGTTCCCCTCCCCTTCCTGAGCTATAGGAGAGCAAATTCCAGCCTCCTTGCAGATGGGCAGGGCCTCATGACTAGCTCTGACCGATAAGATGTCAGCGGAAGTGAGATGTGTCTTTCTGGGCTGCAGTTTTGCCCAGTCTGTGGCTCTCCTGGCCACAGCACCTGGGGAGCTTATGTGGCAAAGGCAGGACTGCTCTCACCTGATAGAGCATGGATTGCTGAGCCACTGCATGGGGGACAGCTGCCCTGATTGCTGCTCGACTCACGGTGGCTCTGGTATAAGTGAGAAACACACATTTGTTTCAGTAAGCCTCTGAGAATTTGGAGTCATTCGTAATGGCAGCATTACTTAGCCCATCCTGACCAAGATGATATATAGGCTGCTGATTTCAAAGCAAAGAAAATGGAGACTCGGTGAGGTTAGGGGACTTGTCCAAGGTCATAGAGCTCACAGCCAGGCCATTTTTGATACAGAATAGCTGGGCTAGCTGGTGAGTATCTGACAAGCCCTCCAGGGTCCCCTAGGCCTTCAAGCCCCTCTGTTCAATCACAGAATATGTGCCAGGTGGGGAACTCCTCAGCCCACCCTGAACCCTCTGAGTCCACAGAGGTCCTTGTGGACAGAAGATGTTGTAGAAGCTAGTGGTCCTACCTGTATACCAGGGGAGGGCCTGGTAAGAGTGTGCCAATGCCCCCGTCTCCCATGTACCCAGAAACTAGGCCGAGGTTTACCTGGCCAGGTCCTAATTGGCACATGGTAATTATGCCCTGAGAAGCCCGCCTCCTAATTGCTTTTGCTATTTCTGGACTCTGCCCCCTCCTGATCTGTCCTCCTGCAAGAGACAGAAATAACCTGACACTTGGAGGGTAATTATCGGGGAGCACTTCCACCATCAGCAGACACTCTGCAGCAAGATTCAGGTCCCTGACTCAGCATGTGGGTTCCAGCCCAGGAACCATGGGGAAGTGCCTAACCACAGCTGGGGGAGCCCCCTGTCTCCCCTTTTCTCCTATAGTGAGTTTGACTCACTGAAGCCCACTCTTTCTCTGTTCTGTTGGTCTCGCTTACACTTCATCCTCCTTCACCATGTCCCCAACTTATGGGGAGTGGCCCACAAAGACAGTTTCTGGGTCTAGGCTCCTCAAGCTACTGGCCCCCAACTGTGTCTCTCTTCTTTCTAAGAGTCCCCACTAGCTATGCAGAGGCAATAGGAAAAGCCAATACAATGTGGTTCTACTGTTAGGAATGAATGAATGATCGTGATCATGCCCAGACAGTGAGTACTTGGTGTTCAGAGAAAGGTGAGAGCCTTATGACTGTTTTTTGAACACAAACAGGAGCTCAGCTCAGAGACGAACAAGTAAAGCAAAGCCAATGTCTGGGTCTGTCTGGGGACTGTCCCTGCCTTCAGGCAATCTAGGGGGGGCCCAATTGTTATTCTAGTCTTTCCCCAAGTCTGATGAATCTTGAGGCAAAAGTCTGAGGCCAGGTAAGAACCGAGAACATGAAAGTTTAACTCCAGCATGTGTCCTCGGAAATAAATATCATCTGTTTGTCTCTTAGCCTCCATCTGGATCAGAGAGCTCACCGGGAAGACATTAGTGCAATGGCCAGCCCCGCACTGATTTAAACGGACCAGATAAAGCCAGTCTGTTGTTTAAAGCTGAGGGTCCTCTTCTCCTCTGGTGGGTCATTTTGCCCTTTGGAAATGGCAGGTACTTCCTCGCAAACCTGCTTAAATCAGGCCATCTGTGGGGACCAGAGTTGGGAGGGGATTGGAAGTTTTTCTTCCTAGGAAGACAGTAATTGCAATTTTGTCACCAGTGATGACATGTGGTAAGCAATTAATTCTGGGGGACTCCCTGCCTGTCACCATGCATGACTCCTACCCTGAGCAGCCCCCTTTCTTAGAAGGCTCACATCCTCCCTTTCAGAAGATGAGCTAATTTATTGTACACCTAGTTCCCTGGGGGAAGTGGAAGGTCTTGGAGCTGATGGGTAAGCATCCCGAGGGTCCCGGTTCGGTGACATTGCCGTGTGTGGCTAGGAGAAGAGAGGCAGAGAGAATGCTAGCAAGGGCTAACACCTGAAGAGAGACAAGTGTGCTTCCAGATGTAGAGTAATTACAACACCCCTGTGGGGGAAGGGGTTATTATTATTATTCCCATCATAGAGATGGGGAAAGTGAAGAGAGATTAATCAGCTGCCCCAAGGGCATACAGCCCCAAATGGCAGAGCAGGATTCAAATCTAGCCAGTCCTAACCAGGCACTGCATGGCCCTCCCCCAGGTACCACAAAGAGCAACTGGGAGGGAGCATATTGGGATCAGGCAGCCCAGTTCAAAGCCAGCATCACCATCACCATCTGTGCATCCTTGGGCAAGTTATTTCTCTGTTAAGCCTCAGTTTTCTTATCTGTGAAGCAAGGACAGTGGTACCTAATTCAAAAGATTGTTGCGAGGGTTAAATGACAGAACACCATGCTACCTCCTGCCTCCTCGGGTTCCTGCTCCCAAGGGCCCGTGCCTGCCTCTCACCTGTGAGTGGTGTGGTGAGGCGTCACGGTTATTTTCCCAGTGTCCCACTGGGTAACTGCTGCATGCTCAGTTGTTGTCTAGAGCAGTGCTGACTTCTAAGGCTGAAGGACAAAGTTGAGAACTGAACACCCTGGAGATTTGGAACCCAAATTTGTTATTACATTCTTGGCAGCCGTCACGGTGCTCATGTTGGCAACTTGGTCTCCTGCTCAAGGCCTTGAGTTCTGAGTGTTCACGGGCTCAGTTGCCCTTCGGCAGGGGTTGCCAGGGCAGGCTAGGCAGGGACGTGATGTGGCTCTCTGTATCAGCAGTGGTCTGCACCCCATTGGAGAGAGCAAGTAGTCCAGACAGATGCTGGAAAATGCTTTATGTGTTGGGTTCAAGGAAGATTTATTGAAATCATTATGAGTTTTTCATTGAAAAATCATTATGATTTTTTCAAGCTCATATTAAAGTAAGTTATGAGCCTTTGAAAAAATAGCCCAGGGCTGAATGAGGAGCAAGGCATGGGACACAGCTTGGGACCCAGCCCTGCCTGGGGGTGCACCATGGTTACTGTGCATGAGCCACTCTACCTCTCTGGGCCTCAGTTTCTCCAGTTGCACAGCCAGAAGCTTGACTCCTAGTGCTGGGCTTTAGGCTTCCTTCCGGCTCTTCTCTTCCATGATTTTTGTGATCTATAATCTCAGCTGAGGCTTAAGGCCCAGTAAGCACCCCAGGGCCCTGAGTTGAGTCAGGGCACCTTCTAAGGGCTGCCTTATGCCCCAGAAGAGGCTGGTGGAAACGGCTGGCCTTTCCAGGCATGGAGAGCAGGTCCCAGGGTTTCTTCTGACAGATGCTGCCCAGAGCAGAGCAGACTTTGCTGCTCCAAACCTGACTGCCTCCTATCCCTGCCTCTTGGGACTTCCTCAGGGTCCTGATTTGAGAGGAGGCAAGCTGAGAGATGGCCCACGGGCACCTCTTCAAAAAGTTATTTGATGTCCGCATCCTGCTGCCTATCTCTCTGGCATCGCCCGCTGCTAGAATCTGTCACAGCCAAGGCAACTCGTTCTGCTGAGAGCGCGCGGAAATTCTCTCCAGAGCCAGGATGCAACTGGAGAGGGAAGGGGAAGTGGGATTTTGAAGAAAAGCCATTCTGGTTAAAGGCTGCCTTTGTGAGGCTTTTGGGAACTTTGACTCCTTTGGCCTTACAGAACTCGGGGTGGAGATGGCACCGGTCTCTCACCTGTGGGGGCACAAGGATTGGAGGTTTTGTCCAGCTTTTGGTTTAATTGGGAAGGTTGAGATGAGAAGGAGGACGGCAAGATCAGGCCAGTGGGGTGTGGTCCTGCGTCTGTGCGTCTGTAGCACGTCCCATCCTTAGTCCACATCCATTTCCACCCCAGGGAGAGGGGCACAGGAAAATGGTCAAGAACACGGGCTTTTCATTCAGACAGACCTGGACTCAGAGCCTGTCTCTTCTTTTCATATGCTGTGTGATTTGGAGCAAGTCACTTAGCCTCTCTCTCCTTAAGGGTAAGTGGTTCTCTCCTTACAGGCTTGTGAGGATAGATGAGACGAGGTATGTAAACTGCTAGTATAGGGCCTGGGCATAGGGCCCGTCCCACAGATGTGAGCTGTTGTTACCCACCCGCCCGTGGGTATCTGGGCCTGCTGTCCACTGCCAAGTAACCACATCGGTGATTCACGCTCACCTAGTTATATAAATCTATTCTTTATACTCATTTTCCTGCCCATTTTTAATTTCTCCATTTATTTCCTATTTTTCCATTGATTTTTATAACTTTTTGTCTAGTTAATTTTCCTCAGTTAATGTATCTATTTGCCAAAATCTAGCTCTCAATTATCTATCTATCTATCTATCTATCTATCTATCTATCTATCTATCTATCATCTCTATCAATCTATCTACAATCATATTAAAAATTGGCTCATCTGTAGAAGGACACACATGTTTTAGAGAGAGCCATCTGTCCTGCCCACATGCAGATGAAGCCTCATTTTCCAAGGAGCATATTAATGGCACGAAGGCTAAGAAGCCAGCAATGGGCCACCCCTCTGGTCCTTGCCTTCATGCCGAGCATCCCTGCAGAACTCTCCCATCCTGCTTATTTCAGTTTTTCCATTTTCTTTACTGTGGAGTTGATTTTCCCATTAGGGTACCTGTTTGGCCTCTTTCCCATCTGTGTAAGATGCTGACTTGGTTCTGTTCTCATCAACACTATTGCGCACACATGTCCACTTCTACTTTGCTGTCACTGCAGGGCCTAGGCTGAGGACAGGGACCAGGAGACAGCTCCCCCCTTGCAGGGGGAGAAGCAAGGGTAGGGGGACAGTGTTGCGAGAAGCAGTGTTTGGCGGGGTACTCACTGGATGCGGAACCTGGACCAGCTTCACCTCTCTGAGACTCAGTTTCCTTATCTGTGATACAAAGAGATTGGACTAAGTCTTCTCTACAATGTAGGATTCAGTTTTCAGTCTCCATAAGTAGGTGATGTCTAGGTTAATACCAGGAAGGAGCAGAATGTGGTGACATGAAACTGGTGTACATATATGCACACAGACACACTCATATATGAATACATAAACTCACAGGCATGCTCACACACTCACACACATGGAGATACACTCACACACATACATTAACACTCACACATATGTACCTGAGTGTGTACACACACATAATCACTCAGCGTATGCACAGTCACTCACATCCAGATCAGAGCCAAGAGTTTTATGCTTTTTTTTTTTTTGTGGACATATGGCATTTACTGACGTATAAAAAGAAAACTAGAGTGAGGGAAATAGGCATCACTCTAAAGAGCGCAGACACTGATGAAGGAATCTGGGTTGATGGGAAAGGACATCATAAGGGCTGTCACCATGGCAGAGTTCATAAGTGAGGAGAAGAAATGTGACACTTCCTATTTGGGGTTCCATTGTGTGCACACCCTCATGCTCACCTGCTTCCATGATCCTAGTTATAGGTACTAGTGGAGTGGGCACACGCATCTGTGTGTGCGTGTGTGGTGTGTGCATCCAGCCCTGGCCCCATGTTCCTGGTGCTACCCAGTAGGTAGAGCTGATGTCCTCTGCCCCTCCACCTGTGAGCCACCACAGTGCCCTGTCCCAGGGGTTTCTCACGTACTGACTCACATGCACACCAGCTCTGGCTGCCTGAGAAGGCCACCACAGTTTCCCCAGGGAGGAAGGTGCTCAGGGCCAGGATGTCTAGCCTGCCTACCAGGCTTTCCACTACCTGATAATCAGGCTGATTTCAATCTTGGAGCCCAGAGTTTTGGAAACCTAAACATAATGAACTTTTTTCCCCCAAGATGGGACTCAGGAGCTGTCTACCTGTTGAGAACTGCCCTGAGCTCTTCATGTAGAATTAGCAGTCGGGTAATGGGTGTAGAGATTTTCATCCCACACCCCAACTGCCAACCTTGCAATGTACTCAGCCAAGGAGGACAGCCAACCCGCCCTTATAGGACCATGGCATGAGTGGCCCCTGTAATACCTCATTGCTCCCCATTCTTGCTCCATCTGCTCCCTGATGCTCCTGGGGGCTGAGCCTGCTTGGAAATGCTTGCAATTGAAGTTGAGAAACAATTCTGTTTCTTCTTTCAGAAAAATCCTTTCTTTAGAGAAATCCAATCCCCTGCACCTCAGCAGGCAAGGGCAGGACAGCTGTCTTTGCAAAAAGGGGAGAGATGTGCTTGGTAATGGGTTATAGTGAAGGTGTTGGGCAAGGAAGGGTAGGCCACCCCTACTTGGTACTGGGCAACAGAAGCTTTGTTCTGAGGGCCACTTGGGAAAGAGTTTGACGTTTTGACACTGTCACTTACCTGTGTAACCTTGGACAGATCACTTAAGCTCAGTGAATACAGGGTCCTCATCTAGAAAAGGAGGCTGCAGTGAGAACTAGCTGAGCTAAAGAATGAGGCAGGTTCTTGGAGACTTAGTGCTGTGCAGGATCAGGCAGCAAAATTCATGCGAGTTATTACAGTGCATAGGGAGGCAAGCAGGGGCTAGCTCACCCAGGAGATAGTTTCTCAGGGGGCAAGTGTGGAGCAAGTGAGTTTGCAGCCTCCCAGGATGAACAAGGAGACCCTGAACTCCTGCGAGGAAATGTGTTAGCAGGAAAGGATGTGGGGAGCATGAATTTTGAAGAGCTTTTCATAAGGCCAGGGATACTTTAAGTGCTCTGTAAGTGAGGACCGTTTTCATTTGCTTCATTATAGTTTGGACCTTTAGCTAGATACTTCCTATATGCTCCTCATTCCTTCCCCTAGTGTCCCACACAGTGAATATTATCACTCACCTTTGCAGGTGATGACCTTGAGTCTCAAAGAAGTGGGGAAACTGGATCAAAGTCAGACAGCTAGTATGGTGGAGCTGGGATTAAGAACCGGGTCAACTGGCTGGCTGTAGGGTTCCTGATCTCTGAAGGCTTTGGAAGGGCCTGGCTGCTTCTGTCTCCCTCCTTCCAACCTGAGCAATGACCATGGCTTTATTTGATAGGAGCACATTGGAGGGAAATAGGAAAGCCAGTGTTTGTTGGCAAGTGGGGTTGGAGGGAGAGCCCTCTGTACCTCCCCTCCCCCCACCTCCCCAACAGCAGATGGAGATTGTGATGGATGAAGCTGGGGAAAAGGCAGATTGGTTTTTGGGCCTGATGGATAAAGTGTCTTATGCTTCCTGAAGTTGTCAGACTCAAGAAATGCAACCATTGTCAAAAGCTGTAGGATTTCTCCCTGGAACCATTGCCCCTTTGGGAGGGTTGACAAGTGGTTCTCTGGTTTATTGTTCAAGGGAGAGAAGCAACCTGTCTGCCACTGTCCATTTTGGGATGTTCTGGCTCTGGGGTAGAGGAGACATTCCTTGCTAGGACCTCAGTGGACGCCAGCTCAGCAGGAGAGAGGCTTCCTGTGTCGCCTGACCAAGCGCCTCCTCAGGAACCTGCCCATAGTGATTCCTGCTGACCTTACTACCCCTCTTTCTGGCTCTTAAGGCCCCCCAAATGAGGACTGCTCTCCCTTCTGGACACTGTCCCCTACTCTTCTCCCAGAATATCTTCACCCTGCTCCACCCCACCTACTTGTCCCGAGCCCAGGAAAGGTTAATTGTATAGTGGTCACTAGCATGGGCTTTGGAATTCAATGTGGGCTCCAACCTGAGCTTGCCCACTTACTAGCTGTGTGGTTGTTAGCAAGTCATGTACTTCCTTAAATCTTAGTTTCTTAACTATGAAATGGGTATTAATACCTATTTCCTAGGGTTGTATGGGGACTAAATGAGATACTGTGTGAAGAAGGTCTTATCTCAATGTCCAACACATAATAATTGGTGGTTAAAAGTGTTCTCTTTTGCCTCAAATCCTGCTTTCCCATTACTGAATCAGTTCCCTCCTATTTTCCCAGACCTAGCTCAGGTCTCACTTCTTTGAAACCTATCCTGACTAAAATAGCTCAGATTGGACTCCTTTGCTTTCCTTGAGAACCCTATAAAATGTGGGTCTTTTTTTTTATACATTAATCCAATTAATACATAGTTCTTGAGCACCAACCATGTGCCATATTTTTTCCTAAGAAGTTCTTCCTAAGAAAGAATGCAGGTCATTTCCACTGGGGCTGGGGTCATACCTTTCATGCCTGTTTGCACCAAGCACCTAAGACAGTACTGGGCACCAAGGAGTGGCTCAGTAAATACTTTTGATTGCTGAGAGGGTGGTTGGTAGGGATCAGTGACCTGCAAATACTGAATGGCCTTATATCAGGAGCTATGGGATGAGCACAAAGAAATAAGAGCCATTGTGCTTAACTTTAGGTGCCTGAAAAATAGGTGAGCTCACCAGGAGATGTCAGATAGCATAGAAGGTGCTCAATAAATCATATCCTGGATCTGCGTTTCCAAAGGGTCTGAGAAATCTTCTACCCCAAACTTCCTTCCTAAGCAAGACCCCTTCACTAACATCCTTCTTTGAGCTTTGCCATCACTTTGGACTAATCTGGAGGCAGGGGGCTCATTACTTATAAAGAAGCTTATTTGTTTCCATGTACTTTAAATGGTAGGAGTTCTTACAAGTCCAACTCAGAAGTACCAGTTGGTCCTTTGGAAAAACGTCTGAAGAATCAAATTTCTCTTCTTCATAGCAAGTCTTCATATGCTTCAAGACCACTGGATTCCTCCCCCCTGGAATCATGCCAAGCTTAGCTTTCCCTTCCCCAGCATCACAGTGAGAGACAGCTGACAAGGGGCTAGGTGTCTGGTTGTATCTGACCAGCGCAGGGGACACAGGGGACAGTGTGGTGTGGCTGTCACTGTACCTCAGACATCGTGTTCTAAAAATGCAATCTGGGATGTCATCATTTTTTTTTTTTTAAGGACTGACTTGGACATGTGTAAAACAAGGTATGAATATATGCAGATAGATACATTTTGCAAAAAGAGTACACAAATGAGGGCTTGTGTAGAAGAATTATGATTAACAGAGTAGAAAGTTTAATATGTAGCCAGCTTTTTGGAAGATGTAAAGTATTTGCATTGATATAGTTCAAAGGCATCTAAGTAAAATGCTTCTTTTAAATTATTTTTTATTGTGGCAAAATATACATTACATAAAATTTACCGCTGTAACCATTTTAAGTGTAAAACTCGGTGCCATGGAGTACATTCACACTGTGTGAAAGTGTCACCATCATCTATCTCCATAACGTTTTCATCATCTCAAACTGAAACCCTGTACCCATCAAACACTAACTCTCATTTCTGCCTCCCTACAGCCTCTGGCAACCACCTTTCTATTTTTTTGTGTGTCTATGAATCCGGCTATCCTAGGTACCTCGTATAAGTGGAATCATACATCTTTGTCCTTTTGTAACTGGCTTATTTCACTTGACATTATGTCCTTGAGGTTCATCCATGTTGTAGCAGGTGTCAGAATTTCCTTCCCTTTTTAAGGCTGAATAATATCCCATTGTATGCATATACCACACTTTGTTTATCCAGTCATCCTCTGGGTGACAGTTTGAGTTGCTTTGATCTCTTGGCTATTGTGAACCCTGCTGCTATGAACATGGGTGTTCAAATTTCTGTTCAAGTCCCTGCTTTCTACTGTTTTGAGTATATACCTAGGGATATACTAGGGAATTGCTAGATCAAATGATATTTCTATGTTTAATTTTTGAGGAACTATGATATTATTTTCCATAGCAGTTGCACCATTTTATACTTCTACTAGCAGTGCACAGGGATACGAATTTCTTCACATTCTCACCAACTTTTATTAGGTCCTCTTTTTTGATAACATTCAACCTAATGAAGGTAAAGTGGTATCTCACTGAGGTTTTGGTTTGCATTTCCCTAATGACTAGTGATGTTCAGAATCTTTTCGTGTGCTTATTGGTCATTTGTATATCTTCTTTGGAGAAATGTCTGCTCAAGTCGTTTGCCCATTTTTGAGTTTGGGTGTTATTTGTTGAGTAAAATACTCATAGGTTCGCAGCTGGAGAGGAATTTTGACTTAGGATGAATGATACTTGAGTCTCATCCATATCTGATTAGATACTTAGATAAGACTTTGGACTTTGGACTTGATGCTGGAATGAGTTAAGACTTCGAGGGATGTTGGGATGGAATGTATGTTTTTTTTTATGTGAGAAGAACATAAATCTTAGGGTGGCAGAGATAGAATATTGTGATCTGAATTGTATCCTCCAAAATCACATGTTGGAGCCCAGCCCCCAACCCCACAATTTGAAGATGAGGTAATTAGGTTTAGATGAGGTCATGAGGGTGGGGTCCACCTGATAGGATTAGCACCCTTATACAAAAAGACCAGGGAGCTTGCTGACCTTCTACATGCCTTGTGAGAGGACACAGTGAGAAGACAGCAAGAAGACTCTTCCTGGAATCTGACCATGCTGGGCACCCTGACCTCAGACTTCTAGACTTCAAAACCATGGGAACTAAATGTCTGCTCTTTAAGTCACCCAGTCTATAGTATTTTGTTGTAGCAGTCTGAGTTAAGACATATGGTGGCCATAAATTCTGGAAACATGGATATGTGTTTGCTCTATTTGACCATGTAAGTGACCAATTACTATTACTTCTTGCACTTGGCAGGCTAGCGAGAGGTTGCTCCAAATATATCCAACAGGACGGAGTGCTACTCATGACAGAGGTAAGGGGGGGCTGGACGATAATTTCCCAGACTAGATTGCATGAGGTAGCTGGATGGAAAAGCCTGGATGCCCACCAGATCTAAAGCCCTTTGACAATTTCTTCTGGGGTCTGCTGAAGGCACAGGTTTACTTTTGAAAATCAGAGAAACAAATCCAATGAGGTAATGCCTCACATATGCAAATATTAGTGGAGATGTTGCATTCATGTACTGTGCTCACTGCAATTTTGCACTGCACACTGCACTCTACTTGCTAATGAAAGATAATACAAAACACATCTAACGTCATTGACTTGATCATGTGCTGTAATGCAATACAAGAAACAATTTCGTACCTATAGTCACCTATGCTTCCAAAATTTATGACCATTCTGTAGTTTAAGTTTCTGTCCCTTGAAACTAGAGTTCCTAAATGTCAATCTGAGTGCAGATCAGAAGTGGAACTCCACGTATGAGACAAATATTTTGATAGCAATAATGTGTCCAAAAGGAGTTTCGTCTTAATCTGCCTCTGGGGCTGCTCTAGTACCGCCTCATCTCCAGTCTTTGGGGAGTCAGTATAGCCTATCTTTTACCTAGAAAAATAGTATTTATTACTTACTTATCCTGATACTCTGTGGGCACTGATTACTTCAAAAGTTTCAACTTCAACCAGGATGCAGAAGCAAGGCAACGGAAAGCCCACAAGGCCTAGAGCATGTTTCTCCAGCCTCAGAGAGGGCAGTCCTGGACAAGACTGAGACCCTTCCCTGTGGAGTGTGGGGAGAGGCCCTCCATCCACAGCAACACACCAGTGGCTGTTGTGTGTTGGAGCTGTCCAGCCCTTGCTGTGTGGAGCCCTCATCCCTGCTGGCTGGTCCCTTTGGGTCTTTAAATGTGAACACATGGTCTCCTCAGTCTGAGTGTCCTTAGTCAGAGCTCTGAGAAAAAGAGTACCATGGCATGGTGTTCAGGAAAGTTTCCTAGAGGTGGAGTTGGAGGGTCTTTAGAGAAGTCAGGGATTCAGGTCTGCAGAAGAGCAGTGAGGCCAAGAGAAGTGAGAGCCAAGGCAGAAAGTGGATGAGAGGGAAAGCGATGCCTGGGCTGGGCCGTGGAGGCAGATGAATGGGGGATGTCTCAGGGAAGTTGGAGGGAGTAGACCCTGATTACCCCGATGCCTGGGAGAACCACATGGGAGATGATTGAGTGTTTGGACAGGAGCACAATCAGGAAAAGGGGACTCTCCTGCTTGACTTGTTTTGGAGTCCTGTGGCCTCTACCTCCCAGAGTGTACCAGTGGGGTGAGACAGCAGGATCATGCACTAGGAGAATGAGTTTTAGAGTCATTTCTGAAAAACCTTCATTCCAACCCCAGACTCATTATTTATTGATCTGAGACTCTGGATGACGACCCTCAGGGTCTTCAAACCTCAGTGTCTTCATCTGTAAAAGGGAGACTAATAACACCTTCTATACCAGAGTTTGGTGAGGGCCAATTGAGAGAAAATACACCCGCCTGTTCCCCCACCCTCTCCCCTCCCTGCCCTCCCCTCCACTTTTTCTCCTCCCCTTCCCCCCAGCTATGGTATCATTTTTGACATACTGGCTCTCCCCAACCTCCCAGGTAAAGGTCAGACTTCACATCATATATCTCTATCTCTGCCCGTTTTTCCTTTCTCTCTCATGGAAATCCTTCAAGGTTAGCTCCAATGACAGCCCCAACTACTCTACTTGCTGGGGAGAAAATCTCCATAGCAACAAGTTTGGCGGCTCTGCTCTTCCTTCCTTCTTCCCCCAGGCTAGAAGCTCAGGCCCCCGGTATCCAGCCACCTGAGCAGTCCTTTGCTTCTAGGGAACAGAGCAATTCCTCTGACCACAGCTTCCATGAGACCTGTAGGATCATTTACCTCAGAGTGGTTCAGCAAAATAAACCAAGTAACTTAGATTTCTCCGCAACATGCCATCAGAAATGAGTATACTGTCTTTCTTTGTGAACTGAGGAGGTTAAAAGAGGGAGAACAGCTAGCTCCATTCAGTAGCTGGGCAGAAGGGAAGTGACACCGTTTGTGTGGGGCTGTGCATGAGACCTGATTCTCTGCCTGAAGCGCTGTGCCTCCTCTAAGGAAAAGGGGAAGATGCCACAGGAGAAAAGGATGGTGACCAACAAGAGAGACACCTCTCTATTCTGGGCCAAATTTAAGCCAGTTTTAAATAATGCAATTGGCTTTGGAGGCACTGGAATCCCCAGGGGGAATTCATAATGGATGAGCCCTGCCTCCTGATCTTTCCTCCTTTCCCAGGGCTGCAGAGGAGCAGGCTCTGCAGAGGGAGAGAGAGCGAGCCTGTTTTGTCTTGTCCTCACCCTCACACCTGGGGCTGGTGGGAGGTGGGCTTAGGGAAGTACTCAGTGTCAGTGTCTGGAGGGGAGCAGAAGAGTGGGGGCTCCTCTACCAGGTTTGCTGGCGTGGCTTGGGCTGCTTCTTAGAAGAAGCTGGCTCTGGGATTCTCCTCCCTTTCTATCCCCAAATATGGACCAGAACCTATGGGCCATTCTTGCCTCCTGCCTCTCCCTCACCCACGCCTGTGAATCAGCAAGTCCTACAGATTCTGCAGCTCTAACCTCAGGTTTACCCACGTGTTCCTGTCCCCACTGCCACTGCCTTGGCTTGGGTCTTCACTATTCCTCCTAGGACTGATCCCACAGCCTCCAACAATCTCCCCTCCAAGCCAACCCCACCCCACACACTTCACTAGAATGACCCAGTGGAGACCCAGGCTGATCCTGCAGGGTCCTGCTTAAAGTCCTTCTGTGGTCCCATCCCTTGTTGGACCAGGTCCATCCTCCTTGGCTGGTGCTTACCGCCCTCCCCTTGCCCTCTGGGGAACAGGCAGTGCCCATTCACATCTCCTTGGTGCTGTAGGTCTCTTCCTCCTGCCCCTCTGCTGGGTCCTAGTTACCTCCCAGGGCCTCCTCAAGTTGTCCCTTTGTAGGTGTTTGGTGGCTGGCCTCTTTTGTCTCATGCTTCCCTTGCAGATATTTCTGACAGCTTTGTGTGAATCATCTGTTTACATGCCCAACTCTCCCTCTGAACATCAGCCTTTCACAGCTGGGGCTGTGACTTATCACTGTCTCCTTAGAGCCAGCTCAGTGCTAGCTCAGTGCCTGGCACTGAGAGGCCTTCGTAGTCTGATGGATAAATGAGTAAACGAATGAACAAACCCTTAGTGAATGAACATATGGATGGAGGAAGGAAGGAGTCAGGAGAAAGGTGGGCAGGCAGGAACAAATGGCAGACCAGGTTGATGGCGTGCAACTGGAAGAGAGTGTGTGCAGTGCTGAGCCTGGGCTGCAGGGCAGATGCAGCACAACCAGCCCCAGGTAGTTCCAGGGATTGCTCCAACCTGGGTAATGTGGACTTCCTCTCCCACCCCTCAACTCCTCCTAGCCCTAATCCCAACAGGGCTGCGGACATAACCCCAGTTGAGTGTAGGAAGAAGCCTATGCTGTCCTCGTGCCTCTCAGGGTATCGGCACTGTTGGGCAGGGGCAGAAAGTCAGGGGCACCTGCTGGCACTGGTGCGGCAGGGCTGAGGAGACCATCCCCTGGGCATGGCCAGTCCACTGCTGGGGCTAACTGATGACTGAGGAGCAGGACAATGAGATGATGATCTTCAGGGATGGCCTCTGTCAGGGACTCTGACCCTCCTTTCAGCCTGGCTCTCCGTGACACCTTGGGGTGAGAGGGGCTTTGGTTCTTGATGCTCAGAGTTATAATGATAACTGTTATGGGGAACACAGGGTTTTACATGTCATCTGGCTTCACATCTGATTCCTAAGACCCAGTGCTGCTCTGCTCATGGTGAAGTGGCATTCCAGACATGCAAAAGGCCGATCCTGAGACCAGAACCAAAGGGGGAGGATTGGTGGCCACAAGGAAGGGGGTGCACATGTCTGGGCCAAGGTCAACAGGAAGCCTGACGGGGTTCTGGGAGCACCTACTATAAGGCCACAATGTACCAAAGCAGAATCCCTGGTTCAGGAGGTGCACTCAGTGTCCTGGGGAGGGGCTGAGCTATGCCTACCATGTCTCTCTGTTTGGGCTGTGAATCCTGGATCTGTGAGGTCTGATGCAGGGATCTGGGGCTCAGGTCACAGCTGGAGTGCTAGGGGTGCCCAGAGGCCAAGTCAGCCCCACGAACTCTGTCTCCAACCTCTTCCAGCAAGGTGGGGGTTTGGGCTCAAGTATTTTTTCAGTGTCCGTCAGGTGGCAACGAGAACCTGAGGGACCATGATGAGCCAAAGCCTTGCTCAGTGATGCTCTCTGAAAGGGACACTGAACACACCACACCCACAGGACATAGGATGGCTTCTGGTGCCAGCATCATGGCAAGTGAGGACAAGAGCCAGCTTCCTCCCATACAGACCTGCAGAACAGGTGATCACATGCACATATGCTTTAACGGTATAGGTGAAGACACAAAAAGAATGGAAATCCCCAGTCCAGTGGCAAGGCACTCAAAACCAACACTACAGGAATGTAAGCACTGCAGTGACCACATGTGTGCCTGTGTGTGCAGAGGTGTGTGCATGTGTGTATGCTTGTGTGTACTTCCATTTGCATGTGTACACATGCTCTCTTGCACATGTGTGCCTGTGTATGTGTCTGCACATGTGCGCATGCACAAATGCTGTGTATGTGGTATGCACTTGCGTGTGAGTGCACACATGTGTATATGTGCACATGTATGGAAGGCTCTGGGCTCTAACCACAGAGGGATAGGAGAGCAGGACTTGAGCCTACACAAGGCAAGATATCCTCACAGGGAAGCACTGTCATTGAAGGGGAGAGTAGGAAGTCTGCTATAGGGAGCAGAGGAGAACAGATCTAACTGTAATTCAGGTGGAAAAATGTTCTGTGTGAAACTATACCCTGAGTCTCTGCCATGTGTTGATTTAGAGTCGGAATTGACAGTCCCTGTGTGGGCTGGGATCCCCAAGCTGAGCAATGAACATAAAAATTGATCCCATGTCTGTGATACTCCAAGGTGCCAGGAGGAAGCTAACAAAAAACTTAGGTCATGTAGGATTTCCATTGAGAAAAAAGCCCTTGCTGATTATGAATTCACAATAAAAATGTCAAACATATTTCTAAGCATTCTTTTATGAGCTATACAGCTCAGGAAACAGGAAGCCTGGAACCCCAAGCACCAAAGGCAATACAACACTATGTAAGAGTCTATAAAAATTATTAGAGTTAGAAACCATAAAAACCATCAAGGTGGAACAAGACATTATGATAAAAGAACAAGAAGGCTTGAAAAATGAACTTCTCAAAATTAACATAGTGTTAAAATTACAATCTGCTAGGCAAACCGAAGAGCTGACTGAATGCAGTGGATACAGTGATGAGTGGAGTGGAAGACAAGTTAGAGAACATCAGCCTGAGTGCCACACTGCAGATGAGAGGTGACAAATATCACAGAAAAGTTAAGAGACATGGAGGGTAGAATTAGAAAGTCTCATACTCACCTAATAGCAGACAGTGAAGGGAATGGGGAGAAGTAGTACTCAGTGAGACCATGGCTGAGAAATTAACAGAACTGATGAAAGATATGAATGTTCAGGTTCAGGAAATATAAACACAGCAATCAAAGAAATATTATAGTATGGGCTGAGTCTACTTATTCATTTGGCAATTTTGATCACCGCCCAGGCACTGAAGATTCTATGTGCATGGACATGGAGCCCAGATATAATGCTGAGAGAGGTTCTGGGATTTTCTAGGCATCCTGTGGAGGGTGAGCAGCATGGCTCAGCTCACAGTCAGGTCCTTCTGTCCCACCCCACTGGTCTGCTGTGTTCACTTTGCCCTCCCTTCTCTCCCAAAGAGAAGGACAAAGCCAGTCTCGGGGTGAGGATGCACTGTGCTCTCTGGTACCTGCTCCCAAGGGAAATTCCTTCCCTTTTTTTGAGGCCTTCCCTGTTTCTAGCAAATGCCTAGCTCACAACTAGCCCAGAGCTTTGGGGACCCCCTTTCCTGTGCTGTGTAGGGTTCTGCCTGCTCTTGTCTGCCAGGGCCTCTTCTAGGCTTCAAGACCCAGACCCTGGGCCTGGCTTTCCATAGGTAGACTTTCCTGGAAACGCTTGCTTGTACTGAGCACTGAACAAGGAAGGCTTTGTGCATGCAAGGCTGCCCCATAAAACACTACACATCCAGTTAAATGTATATTTCAGGTAACAACATACTTTTTAAATATCAGTATGTCCTTATCACTACAGGGCATCCTGGATTTTTGTTTTTCTTCTAATCTGGCAGCCCCCTATGCTCCATCACAAAGGGCAAAGTCAGGACAGAATCTGGCAGGGTGGGTGGTCCAGCTCCCAGTAGTGGGTCTGTGGGCAGAGGTCCTACCCAGACAGTGTAGAAGGTTGCATGTTGCCGTTGAACCCTAATAGAACGGGGTCTTGGCAGTGTGTTCCCTTTTTACTGCTCTAGTCTCATCTCTGGATGCTTCACTGTCCCCCTGCTGCCCCACAAACTGCTCGCTTCTCACCCAGCAAACTCGCAGCCCGAGAAGATGTGGAGTACCAGCCTGGGCTCTTGACCTGGGGCTCTCTGACTTCGTGCTGGCCTCCCTTCTCTGAATGGCTCTTTATTTGTCTATAGAAGCTTCTTTACAGTCCATGCTTCCTCACAGGGAGGCAGGCAAAGCCCAAGGGATAGGCTCTCACTGCAAAATTTCTTCTTGCAAAGAGCAGAAGTTCCATCCATCAATCCTGGTGACAGCTCTGAAGAGTGGACACGGCTCCCACATTGGTCAGCTGCCCATTTTTCAAGAAGAGGAAGAGGGAAGCTTTGCCAGGTGAGATAAGGGAATGTTTCCTTAAATGGCCTCACTCGTGCATTACCTGTGTGGCCAGGACAGGAGAGCATCCATCGCGGGAAGCCGTGCCCCCCTGGGCAGGGCAATGCTCTCTCCACAGGGCCCTGAGTGGCCTGTGAATCTCTCAGCTGGAGACAGGAAGATGCAGGGCAATGGGAGGAGGTGAAAGCATCAGATCCCAGAAGAGATGGGAGAAGGAGAGAGAGAAGGCATCTGGGGCATGCCCCAGCATCTGGTCAGAGGCAGCAGTGGGACAGGGCGCTAGGGGCTCAGGTTAGGCAGGATGCAGGCATGATCTGTATTTAATTGCTTTTATGAACGCTCACACTGTGGTGGCCACCATCACGTGTCAACTCATTTAATCCTCGTAAAAACTCTAAAAGGGATTTATTATTAGAATGTCATATAATTTATTGTCCAAAATGAGGCTCTTTGGAAGAGACAGGAGGTGCGACTGATATGTTGGGACACCTGATGTCCACCACCGATGGTCCAATGCAAACTGAGTCATGAAGTCACCTATGGAAAACTGGGGCTCAGAGATCTTAATACATTTTGCCCAAGATTCAGCAGCAAATCCAATGGTAAATTCCAGACCTCCAAAGGTGACGTTTGAGGAGTTCTTATTCCCTTCCATACCTGGTCTATGACCCCAGCAGATAGGTTTCAGAAACACCATGCTCCACTCCACCAGGGAAGTACATAAGCAGGCAGTGAGCTCTTAGCAGGCCAGCTCAGGTGCAGTGGTCCCAGTTCCAAGTGCCTGAGCCCTTCACTCACTGGTGGGCTAGCCTTGCTCATGTTCTGGGTCAAACCTGACTCTGTGACAACATGCAGCTCCCACCCAGCTGTGGATTGCTGGGCCAGTCTTGTCAGATATCAGGGAAGTTCTGGACCAACCCAGTCTGTCTACAATATCTTTCTTTTTCCAGCATGTGGCCTCTCTTTTCTCTAGGAATGTGGCTTCCTGAGCAAAAGGATAGGTTTCCTTTTATCGGGGCTCCCCCACCCCCCACAACACATACTACATATATGTGTGCACATATTTAAGGGCACGCGTGTGCACACACACACACACACACACACACTTTCTTAGGCTATTTTCTAACTGGCTTTATTGTAGACAAAGTAATATTTTCCTAACCGGTTTTATTGCAGACAAATTAGTCCCAGACACTGTTATAGGCTTTGAGGATACAGTACTTTAAATAGATTTTTTAAAGCCCATAACCTCAAATCTGACATTTTACTGGGGGACTTGGGCAATGATCAAATAACAAAAAAATAAGTTTTAAACTATCAGGAATTTATAGGTGTTCTGAAGACACCTAAACCACGGGGAAGGAAGAAGTGGGTTCAGAAACATTACATCCCTGAAGAGGGCAGACTAGCAGATAAGGGACCTGGGGGCCAGGGCGCACAGGACTAATGGCTCAAGGACATGTTAATGCTCAGTGACATGTAAATCAACTGGTTTAGCAGGTGGATGTACTGCTTGAGAATGGGTAACAGCACAAAAACACTTAAAGAAAAAATGAATTTTGTGAATAGTTGTGGGAAACTCCCGGGAGGTGAGGAGGAGCCCTATATGAGGCTGTCAGAAAGGCCAGGGTCCCCAGGGAACTGGTTCTCTGGCCTGACCCCCTCCACCTGGCCCACACAGTCTCTGCATTCCCAGCATCCTTGCTCTGGCTGGCTTCCTGTTTGTAGGCAGCCACACCTCCCTCCCTTTACCTCCTGAGTTGATAATCTATATTTGCCATCTTCACTTTTGAGTCACTTACTCCTCAGATCCTTGCAATCTGGGCGTGACAAGATTGCCCTCTGAAGCAAACAACCTTTCTCTCTCCCCTCTTTGCTTCTGGAAAAGACCTTGTGTAAAAGCAGCCAGGCAGTACCCTTCTGTGAACTCCTCTCCAGAGATGGCACTTGTCCACCTTCTATCCATGTCCCACTGGACAGGGGCCTTCCTAAAGAAGGACCATGCTTTGAGCATAGTGTCTCCCCACAATACCCAGTGGCCAGGATGGGGACTAACCTCACAGGTTGTCATGAAGATGGAATGAGACAGCACAGTGCCTGGCACACAGTAAATGTTCCTTAAATATTAGCTACCATTGTTATTTGTTATTAAGTACAGGGTAAGCACTTGATATTTTTGTGAATATTTTATAAAAGTTCTTCTGATTTAATCCTCACAAATACCTTTAAGTGTGCATATTATTGTATTATTCCATTTTTATAAATAAGAAAGCTGAAGATCAGAGAGGTTGAGTGAATGTCATAGGTCACATAGCAATTATGGGGAGTTGAGATTCCATGCAAGGCCTGTGTTGCCTGGTGCATGCTCCTTCTTTCTGGGCACAGTGTCCAATAGGAGGAGTGGGGAATGGAGAGCTTTCTGTCATCTTCTTGGATAGAGACCCCGGTGTCTCCCTTCTCTCTTCTGTTGGTTGTTGGTTTCTCTTCCAGGAAGGTGGGGAAGGGGTGCTGCAGGAGGCTGCATTGCATAGTGAGTTACGAAATTATGCCTTGCAGTCAGAGCATAGTTGGATGCAATGAAATAGAGTTTGTATTGGAATCTATTATGGTCCCAACATAAATTAATTATAACCCTTCTGCTGGAGGGAAGCTCCATATATAATTAACGTTTGCTGGAGGGAGGCGGAGGGAACCAGGAAGTGTAAAGGAGTTGCCCTCTTCAAGAGGGGCCCAGCAAGGGTGGGGTTAAAATGATTCTCTTTGTTGGGGTTCAGGTTGCCAGAGACCCTAACAGTCAGTCCTCATGTTAGCTCTAGTAATGCCCTCCCAGGTGCTAGGCATGTCATATACATTGACTAGTTTAATCTCCAAAATAGCCTCATGAGGTCTCATTGGTCCCAGTTTACAGACAAGGAAACTGAGGTTAATAGACTTGCTTAAGGCAATGCAGCCAGTGAGGTCTCCTCTCCAAAGCCAGTGTGACTCCTTCATCTCCCACTTTTCAGCCTCTGAGACTGCAGTCCATACCTTGACTCCTTTTGCTGCATAATTCTGATTAAATCATTTAGTCAACTCTTCAAGGACCAGCTCTTTGCTCTGGAAAGAAGATCTAAGAAGATCTGCCTACTCACAGTGAGGCTGGAAAAACCCCAGGTGGGCATACATTTTGCCCTCATTGCTCATTTATTGTGTGTCCATTGTGAAAAACCAGAGAGCCTGCCCAGGGGTGGGTTTCAGCAGTGGTGCTGATGATGGGCTGTGCTGGCCTTAGGGAATGCTGATAGCTCAGAGATGGGTGCGTGCAGATCTGGCTGCCCACCTTGACTGGGAGGGCCCCTCTGGTTGGAATCATCTGGGCCTGGAGAGCTGCCCAGGATGCTCCCTTAAGGCTGGGTGACTGGGACATGTGATAATAACTGTGAGAGCCAACACTTACGCAGTGCCTTCCCTGTGCCAGGCACTGCATCAGGGTTTTACAAGCACAAATTCTGATTCTCATGAGTACCCTATGGGTGGGCACCCCCACCTCTGAGCATAGAAATGTTAAGTGGCTTGTTCCAGCCACACAGCAGACATGTAATGTAGCTGGGACCTGGGTGCAGGCAGTCACAGCCCAAAGACTTACCAAAGTTATATTGAACTCTGACACCGTGATCCCATGGTTCACCCATCATGGTTATGGGTCATGGAAGGTACTGTCATGACATTATGACCTGCACAGTGGAGGCAATCTTTTCCTCCATCCTGACCCTCTCTACTCTAGAAGAAACATACCCTTTTCCTAATTGTTCTCTACTGCATTGAAGGCCCTCATGAGTGTAGTTTTTCCTAAAAAAAAGCAGGTAGCACCTACCCCACATTACAGTCCTATTCTCTTGCCTGAAAAATTGGACTACTCTGAAGATGTCCTCATCTGAGAAATGGGGACAATGACATCAAGCTCAGAATTGCCAAGGCCATTGTATAGGAGACAGGCAATGGATGGCAACTTCTGGTCATGGGTCTGAAGAAGGCAGCATCCATATGGGCTAAGGGGAGGTTTGAATGGGACCTGGGACAATGAGTAAAAGCTGCATACAGAATGACAAGGAGAAGCCATCAGGTGTGCATGAGGGTGTGTGTATGTGCACATGCATATGTGTGCATGTATATGTGAGTGCATGTGTGAGAGTGTGTGCACACACATGTGAGTATGTATATGTGAGTGTCTATGTGTGCACACTCTTGTGTGTGTATGCATATACAGAAGGGAGCCCTGCGGAGACGCTGAAGTGCTCAGGTGGGTAAGGAGGTGGAAAAAGGACACCAAGCCCATTGGTGTCTAGGGGAATGGGCTGGGAGAGGAGCCTGAGGCCTGGTTACAAGGGCCTGGGTGCCAAAGGTCCTCTCTCTACCTCCCTCCCTGTACTAATTGCACTGTGAGCTGAAGCAGAAGCCCACACACCTCATTTGGTCCCAGCTGGAGAGAGGTTGGATTTAATTACATGAGGCTCAGCCACTGGAAAGTGTACATTCCTTTCCTTCTTCTCCCCCATCTCTCCTTGCCCACCCAGGACCACTCTGATTCCATGAGCATATCAGGGTCAGGCCTGCAGGTATAGAACAGCCAGTCAGGGTGTGTCCATCACCACATGCAAGGACTGTGTACCTGGAAGCTAAGCATATCCAGGTAACATCTGCTCGCTCTTTGCTCTGGAAACTGCAGCTCTATTAAGTTTTAGGAGGCTGAGCACTGAGCTCAGGAATCAGAAATCTGACCTACTTTCACCTCAAAGCATCTTCTTATATGCTTCTGTCATCCCAGCTCCTGGGCCTTGTTTCATCTGTCTCATTGGCAGGTGACTGTGTCCTTGCTGACTGCAGGCTACCTTTTCTTTCCAGCTGTGAGACCCTTTGTTTCTCCCTCTTCCTAAACATGACCTTTTCAGAGATGCAGAAACTCAGGCCCCAAAGATTGTTTGATGACCTCCAAACACAATGTACAAATCTCCATGACTGCCCTGATTCTGTCCATCAACCCGTATCAAGTAAAGACACAAAGAGACATGGTGTCTTATCTTGAGTAAAGCAAAGCCTGATGAAAAAAATCAGTGAAAGCAACACTGGATTAACCACTCTTCAGCTCCCAACCTTGGGCCTTTGTATGTGCTGGTCTGCTGACCGGAGCATGGCTCTTTCTGCCTAGCTTGCCTGCCAACATCCTTGGTATATACTCTGGGACACAGAGAGGTTTTCCTGTCCCCCTTAGATTTCTCCCACTTTCCTGCCCTCTGCCTCACTGCTCTCATGACCACAGAAATCTGAGTTTATTTTGTACTTGCTTATTTATTTAGTACCTGTCTTCCTACTAGACAATAAGTTTCCTGAGGACAAGCACCTGGTCTGCTCTGCACTTGATAGCCAGGGCTTATCATTAGGTCAGGCACACAGTGGACACCAGGTAAGTGTTTATTGAATGAATGAATCAATAAACGAATCCATGAATGAATGAGAGAGTGATTGAAGGCATATGGCCCACTAGTCTGCCTTCTCCTATGGGAAATGGGAAGGAAAGTACTCTCTGAGAATCCTGATATTGGCTTTTTCTTGCCTTCAATCTCCAACAGAAACATCAGCTCTCCCTGATTCTTGAGACTGCAGGTTTTCAGATGGCAATTACACCATCAGCTCTTCTCATTCTTAGGCTTTCAGACTTGGACTGGAACTACACCATTGGCTCTCCTGGGTCTCCAGCTTGCTGATTCTAGTATGTCAGCCTCCATAATCACATGAGCCAATTCTTTATAATGAATGTCTGCAGAAATTAAATAGATAGATAGATAGAATATAGATAGAGATCTCTAGACCTCTATCTAGATTTATCTGTATCTATCTATCTATCTACCTATCATCTATCTGACCTTAGGTTTGGCAATGACTTTTTTTAGATAGAACACTAAAAGCAAGATCTATAGAAGAACAAATCGACAAGCTGGACTTTTAAAATTAAAAACTTCTGCTCTGTGGGGAAGTACTGTTAAGAGAATGCAAAGACAAGCTACATACTAGGAGAAAATCTTTGCAAAACACATATCTGATAAAGGACTGCTATCTAAAAATATAAAAGACTCTTAACACTCAACAATAAGAAAATAAACAGCCTAATTAAAAAATAAGGCTAAAGACTAAGACACATACCTCACCAATCACGATATGCAGATGGTAAATAAACACATGAAAAGATGGTCATCATCATATGCCGTTGAGGAATTACAAATTAAAACAATGAGATACCATTACACACCTATTGGCTAAAATCCAAAACATGACCACACCAAATGCTGAAGATGTGGTAGAGCAACAGGAACCCTCCATCATTGCTGGTGGGAATGAAAACATGGTATAGCCACTTTGGAAGATAGTTGGCAGTTTCTTACAAACCTAAACACACTGTAACCACATCATCAAGCTATGATGTTCTTCAATGTTTACCCCCGTGAGTTGAAAACTTAAGGCCATACAAAAACCTGAACACGAATGTTTATAGAGCTTTATTCATAATTGCCCAAACTTGGAAGCAACTGATTTGTCCTTCAATAGGACAACAGGAGAATGGGTAAGTTCTTGGGCATCTATACAATGGAGTGTTATTCAGTGATTAAAAAAAAAAAAAAAGGGTTAGCCAGCCATTTTTTAAAAGACATGGAAGAAATGGAAATTCATATTACTAAGTGAAAGCGGACAATATGAAAAAGCCACATTCTGTGTGATTCCAACTATATGACATTCAGGAAAAGACAAAACTATGGAGATAGTAAAAAGTTCTTGGCTGCCAGAGGCTTGGGGGGAGGGTAGGGAGGGATGAATGGGGTTTTTGTGGCAGTGAAACTATTCTGTATGACACTGTAACTGTGGATACATGTCATTATGCATTTGTCAAAACCCATAGCATGACAACATAGAGTGATCCCTAATGTAAACTATGGACTTTAAGTTAATAACAAGGTATCGATTCTGGCTCATCAATTGTAACAAATATTCCACATCAAAGCCAGATGCTAATAATAGCCCAAACTGGTGAGCAGGGGGACAGCATAGATGGGAACTTCCTGTATTTTCAGCTTAATTTTTCTATAAACCTAAAAGCTGCTCCAAAATATTTATTAATTAAAATAAATAAAACAAAATATTTATTAACAAAAAAATCAAACAGGAAAACCTGCCCATATGACTCCATGCTGCCAGGGCATAGACTCTCCTCCGCTTTCCAGAGTGAACATTCCCTGTCTAGGGCTAGGGAATGAGTGACAAGGAGGGTTTCATGGTCTCAGCTAATGGCTCTGGTGATGGATATTCAGGACTCATGCATCGCTTTAATGCACTGAAATCCCCAGCACTTTTGATCAAAGGGTGAATAATGGTTTTTTGTATCTGACACCTGGCTTGAGGTTGTGGGTATTTGGTGAGGCAAACACATGGCTTTCCTGGGGAAGGAAGTTCTTCTGTGTTGACCTGGGCACTGAGATTCAGGATGTCTAGGCAGCATGGGATTTGTAATCGGAGACAGAGGCTTTGTTTCTGGGGAAAAAAATAAAAAAAAGAAAAAGAAAAAAGACTGCCTCAGGGATCAGAGAAAAAGCCTCCACAGCCACTTTGACTGCAGCCCAAGAAAAGATCCAGGCCCTACACCCCATTGTTCATTTGGAACCTGTTTTTTTCTCTTCTTCCTCAACTCTTATTTATCGCTACTTGAACAGCCCTTTTTTATCTAACATGCCCAATTTTGTATCACTGGATACTGGATTTGGAACTGCCCATCTGGACCCAGACCGTGACTTCTATCCTTCCGCAAACCCTCTGTTATGTGGTACATGGAACCATGGTCTCCCCACTCAGACCACAAGGAGGCACCCATTTCGGTTCTCCTCGAGCTCCTATTATGCACGGACAGGGAGGGGTAGCACAGCTCATAGCAAAGCTCAACACACAAAGGCTTGATACCTGGGGCTGACATTACAGAGCTTAACAAGCCTTTAGGTTATTGTGCTGGTGGAAGGTTGGGTCAGTGGATTGTAATTATCTCTCTTTTCTTTTCTTTTTTTTTTTTAAATAGCATAGGTCTGCAAAGAGGCTGGACCACAGAGACTGAGATTTTGGAGGAATAAATAAATGTATGAGATTTTTTTAAAAGCTCATTTGCATGAAAATTTTAGGAGCAAGGCAAGGTAATCAAACACTCAGGATAGTTTCATTCAAGTAAGAGAGTCGACTCTTAATTAACCCCTAATGTGATCCTTTCCGACCTGGTTCCTGGCAGTGCCACTACCAACCACAGATAATGCAAGCTAACAAGGCCTCTAAGACCATCTCCCTTCCCCTTCTTTTATAGATGAAGAAATTAAAGGCCGGAGAATTGAAGGGACAAATCTCAAGGAAGCACAGGCAAGTGGAAAAACCCGGGCTAGGATCTAGGTCTTCTGGCTCCCACCAGTACTCTCCAGGCTATTGCCTGGCCTCCCGAGTCACATGGTCTCCGAGGAGGGGCAGGAAGAGAGCTTAGCTCAGGGCAGGTGAGGCAGGCCAGGATGTGGTCTGGTCAGCAGTCCCCAAGCCCGGAAGTAGGGTTCTTTTTTTTTTTTTAAGATTTTATTTATTTATTAGAGAGAGAGAGAGATAGCGAGAGAGAAAATGAGCAGGGAGGAGAGGGAGAAGCAGACTCCCACTGAGCAGGGAGCCCGACGTGGGGCTCCATCCTAGGACCCTGGGATCATGACCTGAGCTGAAGGCAGACGCTTAACCGGCTGAGCCACCCAGGCGCCCCCAGAAGTAGGGATCTATAAAGCAAGATGTTGTGCTAATGGCCTCTATTGACATAAGAGACAACCAAGTGGGAATAGAGGGCAGAAACTGTGGCTTTACAGGTGACACAAACTACAGTCAAAGAACCTTGAGATTTACTGCCTTGTTGAGGCCAGGAGCAAGGTTAAATACTAAATTACGTGAAGCTGGGATGTGCTAGCTCTTTTTGCATAATTTGTATGAAAGCTCTGTAAACTCGAGGTGCAATCATAGACACAACCAATTCATTTTTTCTCAAATATTGACACTTGAAATATTGTTGGTAGGAAATTCAATCTATCATTTATTTTCTAAAGGCTTTCTCTATGAATTGTCTGAGAATTCTCTAGGGCATTTGAAGCTTATAAAACTAATGATATACTGTACAGTGACTAACATAACATTAAAAAAAAAAAGTCTGTTTCCACACAGCTGTTAGAACGAAGGCATGGTTTCTGTGTCTCACTGCTACGTGGTGTCGCTGTTGAACACTGGGTCTGTGTTGTTTTCAGCCTGAGGGTTGCATCTGGTGTAGTCCTGCTGGGAGCCACTGTGGTCCAGATGCCTGTACCTGATACGACCATTTTCCAGGGAGAATGAGCTGTCCTCTGGGCTGAGCCTGGCATGGGCTGTCCACCTGGCTCTGCAACTTTATGCATGGAATCCCAGGGTACATGGTGTCATCCAGGGTGCCATCTGTTTCCAGGAGGTCAAGGGCAGAACTTACCCACTGACTCATGCATCTAGAACCACAGCCTCCTTCTCAGAGAGCTATCCTAGGGGTTAGGTAGTTTTCCTTTTAAATTGTCAAGCACAAACAATAACAACAATGCCCAGGCAGGGAGCCTAAATTGGACATAATTGGTCTGGGATAGGAACTAGGTATTGGCATGGAAAGATTTCCTTGTAATTTCAGGGAGCATTTCAGGTTGCAGATCATTGCTGTCAGAGAATAGAAAAAAATGGGGCACCCTACTTAGTCTAGAATGCACCCCCACATCTTACTCCTTATGCCTATCAGGAGGATTTAAGAATGGGGTATATTTCCAGCTAAGTTCTCTTGCTTTAAAAGCTGGGATGATGGGGTTATGGTGTCCAGATAGCCATCCAAGGGAGGCACAGGCCTTGGGTGATGGATGTAGTCATTAAATACATTAGAGCTGTTTCATCAGCTGCCTGACTAGTTAAGGAAGATCATCTTGCTTGTAAAATGTTTAAGTGGCTTTCTTATTAGCATACATTCTGTTTTCTATTATCATTATCAAACTAACGTGGATATTTTTTTTCGCCACAAAATGTGCTTGGGAATGAGCAGCTCTGTATTTATTTAGAGGCTGGTGGAGGAGCTCCTGGACCTGTCTCCAGACACTGCTCTCCTCTCTAGCTTAAGAAAGAAGAGAAAGAGAGAAGGGAAATGGCAAGATACAAAGAGAAAGAGAGGGAGCAAAGATACACATAAAAACTAGAAGAAATGATAATACCTAAGTTTGATATAGCATTTTTCAGTCCTGCCGAGTTTATGATTGTATTTGACACCGTCTGGCCCTATAAGATAGAAACGGCAAGAAAGGTGGTTCTCCTGTTATTCTTGTGAGGGAATTGGAACTGTGACAGGACATGTGAATGCAATCCTTTTCCATGAAGCTTGACTCAGTGGAGAAAGGGGAGGGCATGGTGGCCTTCTATAGCATCCAAGGGGCCTTCCGCAGAGAAGGCTCAGAGTTAGCAGAGATCATCCTACTATATGCCAGGCACTTTACAAGCATGATCTCATTTTATCCTCACTTGAGATGATGATGATGACCGTTCCTGTTGCACAGATGAGGACAGTGAGGCAGGACAAGAATCAACCAGTATTGGGGAGCACATGGCTGCTGGAAAGGCCGAGTCTAGCCCCCGACTCCTGTTCTTCCCACTGGGCAACATGACCTCCTCTGATAGGAGGGTGGGGACCCATCACTCCAAGCCACTGGGAGACCCATTTCCAGCCAATGTGATGACAGAAACTTTATCCTTAAGGCTAAGCATGTATGGAAGGGATCTCTTGGGGAAGCAGAGGGTTCATAGAAGGATTCAATTACAGGCTGGCAAGCACTGGCCTGGAATGTGCTGTAAAATGTATGGAATTCAGATAGGAGGATGACCAGATGACTTTACCTCCAAGGCTGGGCCCCTAAGTCTTCGAGGAACATGTTGACGTGCTTTTCTCCAGACTTCCATTAGCCATCTGAGCTGGGACTAAAGGTTGGGTCACCTGACTTTCAACTTCATCTGGATGCTTTCATGAAAGTAGAGAAGAAAAGCCAATAGTGAGAGGCTCACATGAAAGAAAACACAGAAGTAAAAAATAAAGTGCCAAAACAGAAACACAGGGGAGGCATTTGTCTTGTAGACCAGGCCATCCTCCCTGTTGGGACTGTTTGTGCCCCTCTCTGATATCAAAATATTTTGAATATTCTTTTTGTAAAATTAATTGTTATTTTTCCTTGACTAAAAAATTGTTAGATATTCATTTTTTGGACTATAAAACTTTCTCTCTGAGAGAAATAATACACAATTGTAATCTGGAGGAGTTGGTTTATTAGGTCCTCTCCCCAAAAGAGAGCAAAGTGGTCTGGAAGTGGAAGGTAGACTAGAGGTATGGGGTGGAGGGGACAGGTGTAGTGATAAGGCAGGGAGAGTGCTACTGGTGGCATGTTGCCAATTTCTAAGCATCACTTCCAAGAAGTATTTCTGCTCTTCTCTCCCTGACTAAAGTGTGACCTCCAGCTAGTCAGGGCTCTGCAGCTCTGACAAGACTTAAGGGGCATCAGCAGAGGGTCTCAGAGAAACCAAGGTGAGATGGAAGGACAGAAGGCAATCAAGATTGTTCGTCCCCATGAAAAGAAGGCTGAGGAGATACTGAGTGTCTTTCTTTAAATATGTGAAGGATTGTTCTGGAGAGAGAAAGGTGAAGAGATTTTACTTAAAGCCGTGGATCAAGGACTAATGTCAGAAAGAATGAAGGACTTCCCTACTCACAAGGGAGTGAACACTGTCATGGCAGCTGCAGACCCTTGCCCCTTCTGGGACGTGGTACATGCAGGGAGGTGTCCCAGCTCTGTCAGATGGCTGGGCACATCCTTGCCCTGGGAGGGACTAGGAAAGTGAACTAGTTGGCCTCCAAGCTTGGGGAGCCTGTGATCCATGACCCTTCCTGGACCCAGATGCTGGCCACTCCAGGGATGAGTTGCCTAGAAACAGGGACTATGTCTTTGTGGGGATCCACACGGGAGGACTGACAGGCTGACTGAGTAGAGGGGAGGAAGGAGGCCCAGAGCAGACAACATGAACTTTGCAGTCAGACCATGCTTTGCCCTGTGACTCTGAGCAAGTTACAGACCTCTGAGAGAGTTCCCCTATCTGTCAGACAGGACCAGGGTAGCCCCTGCTTCCCAGGGCCGTGGTGAGGATAGAATGAGGTCCCACTTGGAAGGTCTTCAGTTCTCTGTCGCCGAAGCACCACTACCACTAAGCACAGCATTCCCACAGCATCCACAATTCTTGCTCCTCTCTGGACTCCGAAGTCTGTGTTCAGGGTTCAAGCCGTTCCACCCTCCCCTGGCTCTACCTGTCCCTGTCATGAGCCTCTGCTAAGCTTATAGCCATCAGGACACTCTTCTCTGTGCCCCTGAGACTGGGGGACAGGTCTGGGCACCCACATTCAGCTGCCTCCCCGCCATCACATGCCTCACTATACTCCTTTCCTTTCTGGGGAGGAGCCATGTTCCAGCCCTGCTCTGGGCCCCCTGGTGTCCCACTCCTGCTGGTGGCCTTGCCATTTTGCAAGTGACTCTGATCTGAATCCTGCCTGTCACTGCTAAGCACACTGAGACCAGCCCCACATCCTCCTCCTCCCTGGCGACAGGACAGACCTCGTTTAGATCAGTGTGGTGGCCACTGAGGGCACAGTGGCTCAGGAAGAGATGAGGTTCAGGCAGCTGTCCTCTCAACCCGCTTCCCACACCCCAAACCAGCAGCTCTCAGGAGGCACTAGATCTTCCTTTCTCCCTCTGCCAAAGAAGAGGGGATAGGGAAGGAGGCACACACCACCACCAGCACACCCCTCCCCAGCTTCCCTCTCTTTTCCATTTGGGGACATGTGAAAATAAAAATAATAAATAAATAAATAAATAAATAAATAAATAAATAAATAAAAGACTAACCTTCTGGCCAATCACAGTTTAGCTACCCTGCAATTAAACAAATCCACAAACCCGCAACACATATTTACATCTCATTAGCAGAAGCCAAATGCAACAACGGCATTAAAATTAAGAAATTAGGCCCAATTATCCTGTCGGCAGCAGTTGGGGGAAGTTGTCAAGGGCTGGTTTATTCATTAGTTTGCACAGAAGTTCAGCGGCTCCCTAATTGTGTGCTGCTATTTTTTACCCCCTCCTCCTCTTGCTTAAAAAAAAAAAAAAAAAAAATCATTTGAGGTTTTCCTTTCTCCAAAGTGCAGCAGCCTGCAAGGTTTGGCAAGGCCAGGCACAGGGCAGGCCTAGGAAGGGCTTGCCTCTGGACTCTGTGTCATCAGGGCCCAGCCAGACCTAGACAAGTGGCTAGGAGGTTAGGAAGGCCAGGGCAACTGCTCCGCTGCTGTGTCCCCACAAATGTCCTCTGGGTCCCTGGCAAGGGCTTTAGACTGGCCAGCATAAATCTCCCAGGCTTACTGCCTTCACTGCTAGCCCTGTGGGTCTGGGGTCCACTGGGCCCACTGTGTCCAGGAACACAGCACCCTCCACCCCTTGGGCCAGCAGTTGTCACCAGCCTCAGCTCTCAGGCCAGTCTCTGCTTGGCCAGAGGGGGCACCTCATGAATGTTTGGTGAGTGAATGAATGGAAATCTTGACAAAGCTCTTTACCGCAGGGGAGAAGATTTATTGTGCTCCAGGCTGTGCCCAGGTGGGTGATCTTGGGCTCCAAGGGTGGTTGCCTGGTTCTGGCCAGCTTCAGAGAGACATTTTGACTGGTGTGCCCTTCTTTCTGGAAGCTTCTGCTCTGCTCTCTTCACCTAGATCCTTTTGTCTTGCCTGTTGGGGACTCTGTTGACTTCTTCCCTCCTTCTGGAGAGTTGGAGAGTTGGCCCTGGTCTCCTCTGACCACCTTGGGTCTTGGGGAACTATTGCTGTCCCCATCCGCACCCCAGACCCCTCTGCCTCCTGTGCTGGTTAGGGGGTATGGTGCCTGTCTCTCAGGGGCCCACTGCCCTCTGCACTCTGCTGTCCCCTGGGGCTGGGGCTCCTTTGTCAGCATCAGCCTGTTAGGTTTGGCCCATAGGTAGAGATAGAAGAAGTAGAGCAGTCCAATTTTCCCAACACCATTTGTTGAAGAGATTGTCTTTTTTCCATTGGACATTCTTTCCTGCTTTGTTGAAGATTAGTTGACCATAGAGTTGAGGGTCCATTTCTGGGCTCTCTATTCTGTTCCATTGATCTATGTGTCTGTTTTTGTGCCAGTACCATACTGTCTTGATGATGACAGCTTTGTGATAGAGCTTGAAGTCTGGAATGGTGATGCTGCCAGCTTTGCTTTTCTTTTTCAACATTCCTCTGGCTATTCGGGGTCTTTTCTGGTTCCATACAAATTTTAGGATTATTTGTTCCATTTCTTTGAAAAAAGTTTATGGTATTTCAATAGAAATTACACTAAATGTGTAGAATGCTCTAGGTAGTATAGACATTTTCATAATATTTGTTCTTCCAATCCATGCCACATGCAGAAGAATGAAACTGGACCATTTCCTTACACCACACACAAAAATAGACTAAAAATGGTTGAAAGACCTAAATGTGAGATAGGAGTCCATCAAAATCCTAAAGGAGAACACAGGCAGCAATCTCTTCGACCTCAGCTGCAGCAACTTCTTCCTAGAAACATCACCAAAGGCAAGGGAAGCAAGGGCAAAAATGAACTATTGGGACCTCATCAAGATAAAAAGCTTTTGCACAGCAAAAGAAAGTCAACAAAACCAAAAGACAACCAAAAGAATGGGAGAAGATATTTGCAAATGACATATCAGATAAAGGGCTAGTATCCAAAAACTATAAAGAACTTATGAAATTCAACACCCAAAGAACAAATGATCCAATCAAGAAATGGGCAGAAGACAGGAACAGACATTTTTCCAAAGAAGACATCCAAATGGCCAACAGACACATGAAAAAGTGCTCAACATCACTCGGCATCAGGGAAATCCAAATCAAAACCTCAATGAGATATCACCTCACATCAATCAGAATGGCTATAATTAACAAGTCAGGAAACGACAGATGTTGGTGGGAATGCAGAGAAAGGGTACCCTCCTACACTGTTGGTGGGAATGCAAGCTGGTGCAGCCATTCTGGAAAACAGTATGGAGGTTCTTCAAAAAGTTGAAAATAGAGCTACCTTACGATCCAGCAATTGCACTACTGGGTGTTTACCACAAAGATACAAATGTAGGGATCCGAAGGGGTATGTGCACCCCGATGTTTATAGCAGCATTGTCCACAATAGCCAAATTGTGGAAAGAGCCAAGATGTCCATCAACAGATGAATGGATAAAGAAGATGTGGTATATATACACAATAGAATATTATGCAGCCATCAAAAGGAATGAAATCTTGCCATTTGCAATGATGTGGATGGAACTGGAGGGTGTTATGCTGAGCAAAATAAGTCAATCAAAGAAAGACATGTATCATATGACCTTACTGATATGAGGAATTCTTAATCTCAGGAAACGAACTGAGGGTTGCTGGAGTGGTGGGAGGTGGGAGGGATGGGGTGGCTGGGTGATAGACATTGGGGAGGGTATGTGCTGTGGTGAGCGCTGTGAATTCTGCAAGACTGTTGAATCACAGATCTGTACCTCTGAAACAAATAATACATTATATGTTAAAAAAAAAAAAAGAAGAAGATAGCAGGAGGGGAAGAATGAAGGGGAGGGAATCGGAGGGGGAGAAAAACCATGAGAGATGATGGACTCTGAAAAACAAACTGAGGGTTCTAGAGGGGAGGGGGGTGGGAGGATGGGTTAGCCTGGTGATGGGTATTAAAGAGGGCACATTCTGCATGGAGCACTGGGTGTTATGAACAAACAATGAATCATGGAACACTACACCAAAACAAATTATGTAATATATGGTGATTAACATAACAATAAAAAATTTAAAAAAAACTAATGATGTAATGTATGGTGATTAACATAACATAATAATAATAAAAAAAAGAAGAAGTAGAGCAAAAGGGAAAAGGCTTGCTCAGGTTTCTCTTTCCAGGTGGGCCCTAACATACTTCTTAGAATACTCCCAGCAACCTGACTGCTCCATGAAGCTGTGCTCTAGATTGGCGGTGGCATAAGGGGCCCAGATTTGGAGTTCAGAGCCCTGGGTTCTATTCTTGCAGCAGCTGGAATTTAAATCTCATGGAGCCACACTTTTCTTAGCTGGCAAATGGCACTAGTGATACATATCCTACCTTCCTCAGGGTCTAATTGTGAGTGCTTCACTAATATTCTGGGCCTGCACTGTTGTTGCCCAGCTCTTGGTCCCCATGAAAGGTGTTACTATGTTCCTCAAGATGAGACCCTCAACACAGAAACCAGTATTTGTCTGTCAACAGCCCATGATCTCTGGGTGGTCTGCCTCTCCCTGTCCAAACAGAAACCTTTCACATCCTTCCAAGTCACTGAGCTATGGATTTTCCCAGTCTCCTCAAAATTCTGGTCCAAAGTTTCCAGATCAAGGATTTTGTAAATATTCTATTACTTTATTTAATATTTGTGTTAGGTCAGTACTTGTAAACACATATATTTCAAACACAACTGGAAATGAATTATATTAAGATATTAATCAATAAAACACTAAATTTAACATTTATTTAGTGACTGTTATAGGAACTGCAAATAGGCCCCCCCATCCCCACAGTGTCACTCCCCACACTAAGATATGTGCTGCCATTTTGAATGGCTAATGATGAAGGAGCTTTCACCACTAGGATTTTCTCCTCCTGGGGCTCTACTTCTTATCTGTCTAATCTTACCCTGAAAATTCACTCATTCACTCACTCATTCATTCATCTATCTAATATTTATTGAACATCTACTATTTTTCTGGTACCATGGTCAAGGCTAGAGCTAGTCAGAGTCCACACAGTGTCTTGCATTTGAAGACATTACAGGCCAGAGGCAGACACAAGGAATGGCAGTACAGTATGGAAAGTGCTGGGATGGGGTAAGTCTGCATGTTGATGCTGGGGAGAACAGAGGACAGACCTCTTTTGCCATCTGCTGGGTAAAGGAGGGCAGATGGAAGAAAGTCTCAGTTGAAACCTGTCCTCTCTCCATCCCCCTAGGAAACTGCAGGCCACACTGCTGTAACCCCCAGTGTTCATCCTGTCTCTAGGTTTGAGTAGCCACTTTCTGCTATGTACTGGGGAGCAGGGATGGGGACTGAGGATCATAGGGATTTCTGGAGTTTAATATAACATGAAGGCAAAAACAGGGAAGAGGAAGTTCACCCTATTCTGTGTATTAAATGTGTAACAATTGCACCATGAAAGCCCTCTTTCTAACCCCCTTCATTGTGGTGATACTACCTCATTGCACAGGACCCCATATCAAGGACAGAAATGTCAACTACTAGGGTAGCACTTGATAGATATCTAAGACTAGTCTTTCTAATTTACATATAACAGCTCTTAAATCCTCCAAAAACTGTATGAGCAAGGTCTATTATTATAATAATCATTTTGGAAAAGGTGAAACAAAGTCCCTGAGAAGCCACTAGCTTGCCCAAGATCACAGAGTGGGGAAACCATGGGTCTGGGGAAATTTTTCTCCAGAGCATACACCCTCCACACCACACCTGGCTCCCTACTTCAGACTGGTACACACAGAGTAGCAGTTACTGTTGACTTGCCATAGCCACAAAATCCCTTGGGTTTGTGCTCATAGATGCTGAGTCTTCTTCAGGGAAGAAAAGACCATTTCTGAAGGGGGAGAAGGCCAGGCATGGGGAGGGTGGTTTCTGACCCTGATAGTGCCTTATTCCTACTATACAATGAGATCTCCCTCCTTGGCAAGCATGGGGCATTGGGCGCACTCTACCTACTCTCTAGCTAGATTGTTATGTCTATGAGCTTCTCAAGGATTGGAACACAGTTGCTCATCTCTGTGTTTCCAGCCCCATAATAAAGATGCAATACATTTTAATATTTGTAATGAATTATCTCAGGTGGCATTTTAAAATAGAAAACCAGAGACTCCTCATACACTGCTTAAATTTCCTTACTAGTCCTTTATAAATAGAGTGGGATTGCCACTGTCTTCATAAATAAGGACTGAGCTTCTCCTCTGTGAGGCACCACTCATCCCCATCTTCAAGGAACTCGCAGCCTGTGGACAGAGAAAGTGTGGTGTTAAGAGTGCTACTCACATAGACCTGCAGTAAAATCTCAGTGTATCTGGGTTTGAGACTTTGGGTACATTATTTAACTTATGGCTTATTTTCCTCATCAGTAAAATGGGGATGATTATGGTACTTGCCTTGCAGGATTGTTTTGGGTATTAAATTAGATGAACTGTAAGGCACTTAGCATGTTTCATAAATAGTAAATGCTTAAAAGTTGAGAGAGGGAGAGAGAGAGAGAGAGAGAGAGATGCATAGCCTATGGAAACATAGCAAAAGCAAGGATCTAGGAAAGGAAAGGCTTCTTAAAAGATGGGGCATCTAGGCCAGGTCTTGAAGAAAGAGATGGATGGGCAGAAGCCAGGGAAAGGAAAGAGTGTCCAGCAAAGCTTTGAGGTACTGAATAGCCTGAATAGCATGGCTCTTTCAAGTGTTAGAGAGCAATTCTGTGTGGCAGTCTGCGGCAGGGGTGAGGGAGGGAAGCAGGAAATGAGTCTGGTGACATAGGAGGGGACCCTATCTGCCCCACTAAGAAGGTTGATCTTACCCTGCTGACTGCATGTAACCTTCATGTAATCCTCCATTGGAATGGAGCAACATGATGAGATTTCCTGGAGGCAGTGTGATAGATGGATGTGTGTGAGTAGGGAGGGTGAAGGTGAGTGTGACAGGTCATTGATGAAGGACATGGGGAAGCAGAAAACACAGATTTAAGTGAATTTCATGTGAGATCTGCAGAAACAAGGGCCTATGGAGGTGGTGAGGGGTGACTGCAAGGCTTCTAGTTTGGGTGAATGGTGTGAAAATGAACCCTGAATGAGAAGTAAGTTTTGGGGATAGGTGATGAGTCTAATCCTGGATGTGTTGGCTCTGGGGCGCTCATAGAACATCTAAGAGGAGGCTTCATACTCCATCCCTTCACCTTCTTCCCTCCTCCAAATGTTCAAATTGATACAGTGTTGTTAACAGGAATTATCTGGGGCAGAAGGGTGCTGCAGGGGGAAAGAGTAGAAGAAGGTGTCAGGGAGGTTTGACTTTGACCACCTAGGAGCTGGCCTCAGAGCTTCACACTTGTTCCATAGCTGCACTTTAATCCCTGGAGTTTGTTGACATGAATGTTGTTGTCCCCAGGAATTGGACCATGAGAGGCACATAGCTCCCTTGAGATAAATCTCTTCCCTGTGCTGAAGAAAACTCCAGATACCCCAGCCACTGGCACTATGACTGAGTTGTTTTTCTGTGAGATGTTATAAAGAATTTCTTTTTTTAAATTAAATTAAATTAATTTAATTTAATTTAATTATATTATGTTAGTCACCATACAGTACATCATTAATTTTTGATGCAGTGTTCCATGATTCATTGTTTTCATATAACACCCAGTGCTCCATGCAGTATATGCACTCCTTAATACCCATCACCGGGCTAACCCATCCCCCCACCCCCCTCCCCTCTAGAACCCTCAGTTCCTTTCTCAGAGTCCATAGCCTCTCATGGTTTCCTCTCCCTTCATTTTTCCCTTCCTTCTCCTAATGTCCTCCATGCCATTCCTTATGTTCCACAAATAAGTGAAACCATATGATAATTGACTTTCTCTGCTGGACTTATTTCACTTAGCATACTCTCCTCCAGTCCCATCCACACTGATGTAAAAGTTGAGTATTCATCCTTTCTGATGGCTGAGTAATAGTCCATTGTATATATGGACCACATCTTCTTTATCCATTCATCTGTGGAAGGGCATCTTGGCTCTTTCCACAGTCTGGTTATTGCGGACATTGCTGCTATGAACTTTGAGGTGCATATGGCCCTTCTTTTCACCACATCTGTGTCTTTGGGGGTAAATACCCAGTAATGCAATTGCTGGGTCATAAGGTATCTCTATTTTTAATTTTTTGAGGCACCTCCACAGTGTTTTCCAAAGTGGCTGTACCAACTTGCATTCCCACCAACAGTGTAAGAGGGTATCCCTTCCTCCACAACCTCTCCAACATTTGCTGTTTCTTGCCTTGTCAATTTTTGCCATTCTAACTGGTGTAAGGTGGTATCTCAATGTGGTTTTGATTTGAATTTCCCTGATGGCTAATGATGATGAACATTTTTTCATATGTCTGTCAGCCATTTGTATCTCTTCTTTTGAGAAGTGTCTGTTCATGCCTTCTGCCCATTTTTTGACTGATTATTTGTTTTTTTTGGGTGTTGAGTTTGAGAAGTTCTTTATAGATCTTGGAAATGAGCACTTTGTCTGCAGTGTTATTTGCAAACATCTTCTCCCATTCTGTGGGTTCCCTCTTTGTTTTGTTGACTGTTTCCTTTGCTGTGCAGAAGGTTTTATCTTGATCAAGTCCCAAAAGTTCACTTTTGCTTTTGTTTCTCTTGCCTTTGGAGAATGTATCTTGAAAGAAGTTGCTGTGGCCAATGTTGAAGAGGTTACTGCCTATGTTCTCCTCTAGGATTTTGATGGATTCCTGTTTCACATTGAGGTCTTTCATCCATTCTGAGAAATTGAAGAAGACACAAAAGGACGGAAAAACATTCCATGCTCAGGGATTAGAAGAATAAACATTGTTAAAATGTCTATGCTGCCCAGAGCAATCTATAACTTCAACGCCATCTTGATCAAAATTCCAGTGACATTTTTCAAAGTGCTGGAACAATCCTAAAATTTGTATGGAATCAGAAAAGACCCCGAATCACCAAGGAGATGTTGAAAAAGAAAAACAAAGCTGAGGGCATCACGTTGCCTGATTTCAAGCTATATTACAAAGCAGTGATCACCAAGACAGCATGGTACTGGCACAGAAACAGACATATAGACCAATGGAACAGAATAGAGAGCCCAGATATGAACCCTCAACTCTATGGTCAAATAATCTTCGACAAAGCAGGAAAAAATATGCAATGGAAAAAGACAATCTCTTCAATAAATGGTGCTGGGAAAATTGGACAGCTCTATACAGAAGAATGAAACCCGGCCATTCTCTAATACCAAAAAGAATTTCTAATAGTTTCTAGCCAATGAGAAAGAACAAAGAAGCCTCTTGCCTCTTCCCCTTTGCCAACATAGCCCCTACTTTGTGGGGCCTCACCCGGAGCATTCACAGGCCAGAGTCCAGCCCCCACAGCTGCACCAAATGCATGTGGCCTTGCATAGAAGGTTGTCCCTCAGAGCACCAGTGCTTCTCAGGAATCCTACCAGACTTCAGAGAGATAGGTTACAGGAGGGAAGAAAGGAGAAATTACAAGTTTACAAGAGTCTTCTCTGGCCACCTAATAATTAAGAACCTACATTTCCAATCTACTTTATTTCAGTTTCTGCTCTGAGCTTGGAGCCCAGGTAAGCTGACAGATGCAGGGACAGGGAGAATGTCCTATGTACACCCAGCATGAGCTGCCAAGAATGGTAAGCTAGAGGCCAGAGACACTATCATCTTTGTATTTATTTATTTTCCATTGTCTTTTAAAGTATATTTAAATTCTTGGTATACATGCAAAGTACATAGGTTTAAGTAGCTAAAATACTAGAAAATATACATAGTGAAAAGGTGAAACTATCTTTCACAAGCCCATTTCCCATTATCTTTGGCATTTTGGTATATATTCTGGCATTCCAGAATATAGACATTTCCAGAATGCTTAAAAATACTTTTTAAATGACATATAAAATACAACTAAAACCAGAAAAATGTATATAACAAATTTACATCTTCACAATCTGAACACAGCTTGGTAATGATCCCCCAAATCAAGAAATAGAAAATCACCAACACTCCATTTATACTTAATGTTATGACTAATTTGAGTGGGCCTGTAGCTACCATGTTATGATTAATTTCCTAGTTGAAAAAACAGCTTTATGTTCATTTTCTCCCACCTTTGTTGAGTTTCTTTAAATTAGTTGGATTTGTTATTATGCCATTTTTTCTATTAACTTGTTTTGTATATCTTCTTTTATATTTTTCATAATTACTATAGATAGCACAACTTGCATCTTTTACTTCTCACCATCTAATAAAAATGGTATTTTTGCCTCTTCTCTGATGTTGCTAGAACTTTAGAATGTTTCAATTCCAATTACCCCTATTGCCTTTTGCTTTATTGTTAATTATTATTAATTTTAATTCTACACACATTTGAAACTCCACGGCCATTAATATTATTGTTTTGTGCAGTTGATATTCATTTTAATTGACCCATGTATTTTAATTTTCTGATCATTTTCATTTATTCATGCAATTCTGTGTTTTCATCTAGGATATTTCCTTTCAGACTGATTAATTCTCTTTAGTATTATTGTAGTTAAAATTTGCTGACTATTATTTTGCTCACATTTTATTCATCCAAAGACTTTGTTTTAAAAAAAATATTCCATTTTTAAAGGAGTCACATTTTTTTCTTACAGTACTTTAAAAATAACATTTTTAAAAAAGATTTTATTTATTTATTTTTGACGGAGAGAAAGACAGTGAGAGAGGGATCACAAGCAGGGGAAGTGGGAGAGGGAGAAGCAGGCCTCCCACAGAGCAGGGAGCCCCATGTGGGACTTGGTCCCAGGACCCTGGGATCATGACCTGAGCTGAAGGCAGACGCTTAATGACTGAGCCACCCAGGCGCCCTAAAAATAACATTCTATTATTTTTTGATTTCAAGCCTTTCTCTTGAGAATTCAGCTGTTACTATTATTGTTTTGAAGGTAATTTTTAAATCTCTGGTTGTTTTTAGGATCTTCCTTTCTGCCTTCCTGCCTGCCTGCCTTCCTTCCTGCCTTCCTGTCTTCCTTCCTTCCTGCCTTCCTGCCTTCCTTCCTTCCTGCCTGCCTTCTTTCCTTCCTTCCTGCCTTCCTGCCTTCCTTTCTACCTTCATACCTTCCTTCTTTCCTTCCTTCCTTCCTGCCTGCCTGCCTTCCTTCCTGCCTTCCTGTCTTCCTTCCTTCCTGCCTTCCTGCCTTCCTGTCTTCCTTCCTGCCTTCCTTTCTACCTTTATACCTTCCTTCTTTCCTTCCTTCCTTCCTGCCTGCCTGCCTGCCTTCCTGCCTTCCTGTCTTCCTTCCTTCCTGCCTTCCTGCCTTCCTGTCTTCCTTCCTTCCTGCCTTCCTGCCTTCCTTTCTACCTTTATACCTTCTTTCCTTCCTTCCTTCCTGCCTTCCTGTCTTCTTGCTTTCTTTCCCTCCCTCCCTCCATCTTTTCCTTTCCTTTCTTTTCTTTTAGCAATTTGACTATAATATGCCTATCAGTATATTTTTTGGGTATTTATCCTGCTTGAGGTTTGCTGAATTTCTTAGATCTGTGTGCTTTTGTCTTTTATCATTTTTCAACTACTATTTCTTTGAATATTGCTTTTGTCATATTTCATCCCTCCTATTATGTTGCTACCCCAATTATATGCATTTTAAACCTATTGAATGTGTCCAGCATGCCTCTTGATCTCTGGATATATTCTCCATTCTTTTTTCTTAGTGTATTTTTCTTTGACTTCTCTTACAGTTCACTAACCTTATATTTGACTATATCCAATATGATTTTAAATCTATCAATTAAATATTAATAATCAATACATAACAATTGATTAATACTCAGATATTGCATTTTCCTTATTTATAGGTTCCAATTACACATGTCAAAATACCTGTTTTCATCTAAATTGTTGATCTTTTCCACTATTCATAACATTATTGACCAGAGTTTTAAATATAAAAGTTTTTGCTGCTAACTCCAATACCTGAATGATTGGGCTGCTTTTTCTGTTTATTAGGAGGCTTTTTTTTTTTTTTTTTGCTTCTTTGCCTGACTAGTGATTTTTTGTCTTATCCTGTGCTATGTATTATACATAAAGGGCTTTAAAGACTCTAGGTGATGTTTTGATTCTTTAAGTTGGTGTTTTCATTTTCCTCTGTTAAGCAGAAGGGGAAAAAGCTTATGTCTTCAATAATGAAATAAGTTGAAGTTGGGCTAGATTGTAGTTTAAGTAAGAACCAGTTTCCAAAAGACTGGAACAGTGAGGACTACACTGGGTGGTAGCAGAAACCTGTGTAGGGAGTTTTTGTGAGTTCTTTCCCAGAGGCTGGGATCCTTATGGAGGGTGAGATTCTCGGAAGTCTACCATGGAGCAGTTGCTGTGGGTTTGAGGATAAAGTGAAAGTAGTAGAGGTCCACCAGTGCTGAGAGACATTGGAGTTTCAGCCCCAGACTAGGAATAATTTGCACACCAAGACACCTAGTGGAAACACTGGAAAGGCCATGGCTCTTGAGTAAAGACTATTCTATAGTAACCTTAAGAAAGCCCAAAATTAATTGAACACTTTTAAAATAATTTTGAATTTGGGGGTAGATTCCTGCCAGTTAGAGGGGCTTAATTTTCCATAGATTCAATCACAACAACACATAAAATCAAGAATGTGTTTAAGATAATTCATATGTAATTAAGTTAGTTGTTAGAGCAAATATCCACAGTCTTCAAGGAAATGTAATCCAGAATTTCTACAAACATGTCATAATAATGTCTGGTGTACAATAAAATATTACTAGGGAAACAAAGAAAGAAAAATCTGATCCACTGTTAAAAATATAAAATCAATGAATTAAAACTTACTTTGGGATGGCCTAGATGTTGGGTTTAGTAGATAAAAGATTCAAAGCAATTATTGCAAATATGTTAAAGGACTTTGAAAAAATTATTTCTAATGAATGAACAGATAGGGACTATCAGCAAAGAGGTGACAATTATAGGCAAGAATCAAAAAGAAATTCAGGACCAAAAATAGAATAACTTAATTGAAAAAATTTATTGAATGGACTTCAACAACAGATTGGAAGTGGAAGAAAAATGAATTAATGAATTAAGAGACAGTTCCATAAAAATTATGTAATCTGAAGAATAGAGAGAAAAGGAAATGGAAAAAAGAGAACAAAATGCCATTAACCTGTGAGACAAAATCATACAATGTAATTGGAGTCCCAGAAAAAGTGGATAATAAGAAAGTGGCAGCAAAAATTCACTGAGGAAACAATGGCCAGTTGTACCCTAAATTTGAAGAAAAACATCAGTATACAGATACAGGAAACTTAGCAATCCCTTAATAGGATAAATTAGAAAAAGAAAAAGCATACCGAGACAAATCCTAGTCAAACTCCCGAAAATCAAAAATAAGGACCGTGTCTTGAAACCAGTTTGAGAAAATGGGCCTATCACACACAGGGCACAGTTGTAATGTATGGCAGTTGACTTCTCATTAGAAACAGTGGAGGCCTAAAGAGCAACATTTTTTTAAAAACATTTTTTTATTTTTAATTTTTTTTAAGATTTTATTTATTTGACAGAGACCCAATGAAGAGAGGGAACACAAACAGAGGGAGTGGGAGAGGGAGAAGCAGGCTCTCTGCCTAGCAGGGAGCCCAATGCGGGGCTTGATCCCTGGACCCCGGGATCATGACCTGAGCTGAAGGCAGACGCTTAATGACTGAGCCACCCAGGTACCCCAAAAGACCAGCATTTTAAAGAACTAAAAGGCAAAACAAAAATGGAATCAACCCAGAATTTTATATCCAGTGAGAATACCCCTCAAATATAGCTGCAAAAATAAAGGCATCTTCTGATGAACAAAGATTGTGAGAACGTGTTGAAAGCAGACTACATTGGAAGAAACACTGAAGGATGCTCTTCGGGCTTAAGAGAAATTATACCACCTAAAAATTGGCATCTCCAGGAAGAAATGAAGAGCAACAGATATGTTAAATGTGTGGGTCTATGTAAAAACTATCTACTTTCTTTGTTAATTTTCCTAATAGACAGATGACTTATTCAAAGCAAAAATGTCACTGTAAGGGTGATAACATGCAGAAGTAAAAGATATAACAAGAGCGCATTGGAGCTAGGCAAATGAAACTGCACCCTCTTAAATGTCTTACTTGTGTGAAGATACAAATGTAGGGATCTGAAGGGGTATGTGCACCCCGATGTTTATAGCAGCAATGTCCACAATAGCCAAACTGTGGAAAGAGCCAAGATGTCCATCGACAGATGAATGGATAAAGAAGATGTGGTATATATACACAATGGAATATTATGCAGCCATCAAAAGGAATGAGAGCTTGCCATTTGCAATGACGTGGATGGAACTGGAGGGTGTTATGCTGAGTGAAATAAGTCAATCAGAGAAAGACATGTATCATATGACCTCACTGATATGAAGAATTCTTAATCACAGGAAACAAACTGAGGGTTGCTGGAGTGGTGGGGGGTGGGAGGGATGGGGTGGCTGGGGACATTGGGGAGGGTATGTGCTATGGCGAGTGCTGGGAATTGTGCAAGACTGTGGAATCACAGTTCTGTACCTCTGAAACAAATAATGCAATATATGTTATGAAAAAAAAAGAAGAAGAAGATAGCAGGAGGGGAAGAATGAAGGGGGAGAAATCGGAGGGGGAGACCAACCATGAGAGACGATGGACTCTGAAAAACAAACTGAGGGTTCTAGAGGGGAGGGGAGTGGGGGGATGGGTCAGCCTGGTGATGGGTATTAAAGAGGGCACATTCTGCATGGAGCACTGGGTGTTATGCACAAACAATGAATCATGGAACACTACGTCCAAAACTAATGATGTAATGTGTGGTGATTAACATAACAATAAAAAATTTAAAAAAAGCTATTCAAAATTTAAAAAAAAAGGTCTTACTTGTGTGAAATATGAAGCAGGAAAGGTAAGGCTCCAGGAGTGAAGTGGGAGAATACTAATTCTCATTAGACTGTAGGAAGATAAGGGTGGGTGCTCTCATCCCTAGAGTAGCCATTAACAAAGTATTAATAGAGAGGTCTGGCTTAAAAGCTCATGTTGGTATACTGAAAAATATCCAATGGATCAAAAATAAGGCAAAAAGGGAACAATTGAGAAACAAAACTCAAAGGGACAAATGGAAAACTAGGGAAAAAGTGGCATATTTAGGCCCGACCATACATTCAATGTCAACGGACTAACCATTCGTTTAGAAAGCAGAGATTGTTAGACTGGATGAAAGGGCAAAACTCATACTATGTAGAAGGCATAAAGTCTGAATATGAACAAATAGACAGAAAGCAGAAGGAAGGAAAATGTACACTTAGCCTCCCTCTGGTTTGAGCTTGTCCATCCATTCAGCCCTGTGGGACTGGGGTGTCTAGTGCTGCCCCCTCAGTGTTCCAAAGCCTCTGACTCCAGCTCAGGAACCCAAGAAGACTCAAAACCCACAAATATCTTAAGGGGGAGACTAGAGTGTTTTGAGGTGGGCCTTATTCCTTCTGGCAGGTCTTCATTTCCTGAGAATAGCAAGACTTCTTCGGGAGACTTCGCTTTTCTAGTTATCCTGCTTATTTCACTCACTGAAGAGGTGTTTTCCTATGATGACCTACTACACACGATCCCATTGGAGTTCACCACAATATTGAGGGTTGAGGTAACTGGATGGGTCTGGATGAGGAAATGAGCTGAGGACCTTCACCTATAAGCACAGGGTGAGGTGGATATATATCAGCTCAGCGCCATGGAATCCTTTCAGAATCTTCCAGGGCATGGAGGCTGGTAACAGATTCTAACTGCTAAAGTTCCTGTTCTATCCACAATGCCATGCTGCCTGCCTCTTGGATGAGTCCCTAGAAGAGAATTATCCTACTGCAGAAGAGAAGTTATTTCTGGTTAGTGTGACATACTTAGCCAATGTGAAATTTTGAATTACAGTGGGTTCAATCTGGGGCTCTGCCATTTACTAAGATGTAGTTTGGGAAAAGGTATGTAAGCTTTTGCATCAGTTTTCCCAACTGTGAAATGGAGAAAATAGAGTTATGTATCTCTTAGGGTTGTTCTGAAGATCAAATGAAGAAGAGTGTGGAGAAAGAAGGTATCTGTCAGGTGCAGCCCTGGTCGAATGGGAGCTCTGTCCGTCTTTATAAAAGCACAGACATTGCTGTTACTTAATCTGGTAACCACAGAAGACTCAGTCTGGGAAAATAACAATATCATTCTTTTTTATTCTAAATCAGTAATTCATTTATTGGTTCCAGGAGTTTTCTTCTCAGATCAAAACGGCATTCAGAGGTTAGGTCTTTCAGACTTAAAAATTGTAAAGAAGACAGACAGGGGTTAATGCCTCCCTCAGGATGGACCAGAGGCAGTATTTGGGACTTGGATCATTGAGAAAGTCTGAGAAGTCCAGTTCATTCTCGGACTGGTTTGAACAACAGGGCATCTGCCACGGTTGACCATTTTCCTGCAGGGCACATCCTGAGTGGTCCCTGAGGGGCAGCAGAGGGAGAGGCCTTGCAGCCCCAGCCCTGGGTGAGCCTCAGCAGCTCCAGCTCTCGGTTAGAACGGCTGAAATGAGCCCTTTCCCTAGTGGATCAACAGCCAGTTATTTTGTCACTGAAATAAAGTGTCCAATTTCTCCTGCAGTTTTTAGGAAGCTGTTTTCAGCTGAGTCTCCAGCTGGATTTATTTTTAAAAAGATTATTCGGCAGGTCATGGCTGGAACGTGCTGAAAGGCATCCTGGGCAATTTTCTCTCTGGCCCATGCTTATCCACTCTCCTCAGCTCAAGGAGCTGGACTGCATAGGGAGGCAAGGGGGAACTTTGTAGGGGAGGCAGAGCGGGTCTCAGCCAGCCAGGCCAGGCCTTGCCAGATGTGCCAAGACCCAGGCTCAGAGTGTGACCCTGGAACTGCTGAATAGGGCTGGAGGCAAAGCATCACCATTTCCTGCATCAGTCAGTGAAGTTGGCTGTAGGGGGCATAGGCCTGGCAGCTGGACCTGCACGGAATGCTTCTCGCACACCATTCGTCTGTTCCGTCTCCTCATACGCCTGAGCGTGTCTCTTCTGGTAAACGGCCTGTATCCTGGGCCCGAGTGCCCACCTGCCCACTGCTGCTCATGCCACCCAGTCCTCCAGAATCTAGGGGTGAGCTCACAGGGCTTAGCACCCTGCTTGGGTCAAAGGCCTGTGCTCTAAATGATGGCACCGTGTCGCACCAGTGGTTCGATACTTTTCCATCACCCTTGCCTGGCACTGTCCTTATTCTTAGACTGAAGATAAGAGAGAAGAGGTGAGGCTGGAGCTCTTTAAAGTAGACAGTAGATCTCCTGCACCTCTTTCTAGGCTAGACTTGGCAAATTAAGGGCCAGATAGTAAATATTTTAGACTTCATTGGCCATATGGTCTTTCTCACAACTACTAAACGCAGCTGTTGTGGAAAAATCAGCCATAGGCAGTCTACAAAAGCATGGGTGTGGCTATGTTCCCATAACACGCTTTACAACACAGGCAGTGCGCTGGATTTGGTCTGAGACGTGGTGTGTGGAGCCCTGCTCTGGGCCTGCACCAGCCCCCTCACATTGTTCGGTGCAGAGGTTCCCAGGAGGTGACCACCTCATGCTACCGGTTGCGAGCCTGCAGCTCAGGCCTTGGCCATCCACACTACCCTAGGGAGGGACATGCTGCATGGTGGATGCCGCTGTCTGGGAGGGTAGAGAACCTGTTTTTCTGATCCTGGCTTGTGACTCACTTCCTGGAACAGAAGATTCTCTGAGACCTTCAGGGTTCATGGCCCTGAAATAGGAGGGCCCATGGCAGGAAACGTTTTCACCAGCTCTTCCTTCTGCTTTACACTGGCTCTCTTCCTATTAACCCCTGCTCTGTTCACATCCAGAAATTGGCTTCTTTAAATTTTGTTTCTTGTTTAATTGTTTATGGGAAATTTAACTTAATATGACATGCACTTATTAAACATCTGTCTTGTGCAATGCACCAAGCTGTGTAGTCAAGGACCCAAAACAAAGCAATAGCAGTGATGTAAGGACAGTAGTGAGAGCCTGACTGAAGACAGAGAGTGAACACAGAGAGGTTGAGCAGGTAGATCCAGGCTGGGATCTGAGCCCCTCTCCCACTGAGCCTTGAGCTACCCCATCCAGAACAGAGTGAGGTACCTGCAGGTGGGTCAATGGGCAGCCAGGGCTCCTACAGGGCACCCATCTGTGTGATCCTTGACCCTATGGCATCAGTGAGGTTCTTCTGATGGGGATTTCCCATTTCCAATTACATCCACACACCTTGTTCTCTTGAGCCTGGCCCTGTTACATCACTTGCTAGTGATGTGGCCTTGAAAATTATATTCAATCTCTCTGTGCCTTGGTTTCCCCATCTGTATTGGGGACAATAACTCCTGCTTCATAGGTTGCTCTGAAGATTAAGTGAAATGATTCTGTGGAGTGCTTACATGGTTCAGTATGATCCTCAGGGTGTGGTTATTGCTCTTTCAGCCTGACAATTATACTGCAAGGTGGGCAAAGCGGGTTTCACTTTCACCAAATGACAGAAGTGTGAATTAAGACTCAAGAATTAAATGACTTGTAAGGTGACTAACTTAACATAATAAAATAAAATTAAATTAAAAAATAGAATTAAATGACTTGTACAAGTGGATTAGTAGGTGAGATTCTACCCAAATCTGTTCCATCAATAGATAAACCAATCATGTTATATCCATCAAATAACATACTTCCTAGCTATTAAAAAGAAGTGAGTAAATACTCTGTAGGTAGTGATCTGGAACCGTTTTAATGAAATTGCAGAGAATGAGCATCTGGAGTACTCATGCCCATGCTCTAACCATACACCCCAGTGCACCCAGTTGGATGCAGGCCTCCTCTATGAGTCTGGCTTAGGGACTGTTTCAGGGGCTGCTCTTGGCCCAGAGGATAAGAGGGGCAACAGGGGGGTGGCCAGCTCTGCTGGGAATAAGGGGAACGGTCTTGAGGACAACCAATTAAACCTAATTTAATCTGTGGAAATATTTGATTACACCAATGTAATTTATTATGCAAAGTTGCCCTTTCTGACAAATGGAAGCTGCTTTGATAAGTAGGATTGTAACAGAAGGGGTTTCAGCAGGCAAACAAACCCAGCTGGGAGCCTGCCCATAGCTTTCTTCTCTGCATGATGTGCATCAGGCACAGACTCAGGGGGAATGCCCTAGAGGGAGTCAGAACTCTGCATCCTGTGTCCATCAGACCAGACTGTGTGACCAAGAGTATACCCCTCCTCATCGCCTTGTCTGCCTGCACAGCTTAATAATAAGAATAGGGCTTATATTTGCCCAGCATTTTAACATTCACAGAAAACCTTCACATCCAGTCTCATTTTCAGATCCTCACAATAACACAAAGTTTAGAAATCCCCTTATAGTAACCGATCTTTCCATTAGACTGGTATTTTTATATTTTTAAAGCCTTTTCATATTTATGCTTCCGTTGGTGCCTCACAATACACCTGTGAAGTTAGTGAGACAGGTATTCTTATCCTTGTTTGACTGATGAGAACAGGAGGCAGGGAAGGGTTAAGTGTCCACCAAGTCCCCCAGTGAAGTCACCCAGCTATGGAGTTGACATTGGAACCCAGGTTTGAGCCCCTGGTCCAATGTTCCTCCTTCTGCTTCATGCAAGTTTACATCACTGTCTTTTAATAAACATGGACTCCTGTCCCAGGAGACGAGGGGGATGAGGCCAGACCTGATTAGATCCGGTGGAGGAAGGCTGCCTTCAAAAGACTTAACAAGACACATGGGGTCCAAGTATCACCAGATACCCGCCCCCCAAACCTGGTCCTCACCCCTTAGTAGTGTCCAAGAGGGGAGGGATGCTGTCTTTTCTCAGAAGCAATGGATTGCAATAGGAAGAATATGGGTCATGCAATCAGGAAATCTGGCCTGGATTTGGTGTCTAAAATACCCATCACTTTGGGATGCCTAGGTGGCTCAGTTGGTTAAGCATCCGACTCTTGATTTCAGCTCAGGTCATGATCTCAGGGTCATAGGACTGAGAACCCTGTCAGGCTCTGCACTCAGTGCAGAGTTTGCTTGTCCCTCTGCTCCTCCCCTCCACTGCGATCAATCAATCAATCAATCAATCAATCAATAAAATCTTTAAAATATAAAAATAAAATACCCATCACTTTTTTAAAAAGATTTATTTATTTATTTTAGAGAGAGAGAGATTGAGAGAGAGAGAGCATGAGCAGGAGGGACAGAGGAAGAGGGAGAGAGAATCTCAAGTAGATTTTGTGCCGTGTGGGGACCCGGAGACTGTGACCTGAGCTGAAACCAAGAGTCAGACACTTAACTGACTCTATCACCCAGGCACCCCAATACCCATCACTTTTGAATATGTACTCTGTGTTGGGTGTGATACATATTTCTTAATTCTTCCTCACAAAACACCAGGAATAAGTGGTACAAAGCCCATATTCAGGTAAGAAAACTGAGTCCCTAAAGGGCAAATGGCGGGCTCAAAGCCCCCAAGCTCACAAGCGTAAAAGCTGGGGTGAGTCGCATCGCCTCTCTGGGCCTGTTTCCTCATCTGTACCAAGACTGGATGTACTTCTGAGCTCTGGGAGGGCACTCGGAGCTTTAGCTGCTGTGCTCTGGGCTTCATGTTCCCCAAGAGGAAGCTGACAAAAGTGACCACAAAGGGCGGGCAACCTTCCGCTTACACTGGGGGGATGCCAGTGAGGAAAGCAGGGATGCGGACTGGGGTTGGGGCAGCTCCTGTGACACTTGGACCTCATGTGGCTTGTTAAGTCCTTTGAGGAGGAGAAAGGCAATCTTCCTCCACTGGGGTTAGTCGGGTTAGGCCTCATCCACTGAACAGACAAGGGACCTTCCTGAGTTGCTTGTCACCTACTGTCAGAAAGATAAAGTCTTCACAGATTGCCTTGTAAAACCCTTCTTACTGATGAGGAAATTAAAGCCCAGAAAGGTTAATTAACTTGCTCAAGTTCACACAGTAGGTTAATAGCAGACCAACAGAACCAACTCCAGACGGAGGTGTCCAGACACCTGGTCAAAAGATGTCTCTATGACCCAACTTTCCAGGATCCTCTCTGGCCGTCTTTTTTCTGGGCAATTAAATTGCTGGTAGAAGGAATGAAGCTATAAAAATATTGGGACAATTCGATTTAAGCAGAGGTTTTTGGTGTGGAATTTTCAGAGGAGGTCATGGATAGTGCTGTCCAAGGCTAACAACTTCATGGTAGCTTGGGGTTGTCAATGTTCTCAAAGCATCTCCAAGTGTCCTCTACTTCAAAGCCTTGGACAGCAGGCACCAGATCCCGATTGCCTCTGGGACAAAGAATGGCCCCTGTTGAGGCAGCTGCAAGCACCAGGTAGAGAGAAGAGAAAACAGACCCCCAGGAATGGAACAGTATGACATTTGCCATAAACAGGAAGGAGGGGGAGTCTCCTGACAAGTTTGGGAACCAGTACAATCCACTGACTTAATTGTTTTCCTTTATCTTCATGTGTTGATGTTTATTATTTGGCTTGTTATTTGATGGCTATTTAATCTATACTTTGTAATTACTTCCCTTCTGTCTTCCATTTGGATGTTCATGTTTTTTCTTGTTTCACTGAAGCACTGACCTACATTTTACAGGCATAGAAGTCAATTATGCTGTCAACATATCAAGTGGTGTTTAGTGATGTGGCTCAGTAGTGGTCTGGATGCCTGGCCCCCGCCCCCCACCTTGGCAACTCTCCCATCCCTGAGTTTTGCCCATTCCTTGTCTACTAGGACCCCAGAAGCTGAGGAGGCCAGAAAAGAGGGAAGAGAGGCCTTCCCTAGGAGGCTCTTTGTTTCCTAGGGACTGGGAGGTCTCTAGTGGGGATGGGAGGTAAGGGATAGGGTGGGCAGTGTGGCAGGCATGGGGTGGAGAGTAGCAGGGTAGGGCATTGTAGTGGGATGGTTTCAAGGGACTAGATTTCATGGCAGCCAGAGTCCGAAGTGACTTGGTACACAACATCCCATGGCTGCTTGGCCTGTGCCTTGGACAAATGGAAACCACACTCTCCAAGTGGGAATTAATTGTTTGAGAGCCTGACAAGTTCTAGGGTGCACTTATAGGCAAAATGGGAAAACTAGTTAAAATCAGGGCCTTTTCAGAAAATCCAGGCCATGCCGTTGCTATTCTTAGGTAGTCTCTTGGGTTTCTGTAGCCAGCACAAAGGGAGAGAAAATTCTGTGGTTAAGTTCCAGGTCTGGTTTCACTATTTCCATGCTGTGTATCATTTGGCAAACCACTTGACCTCTCTGAACCTAAGTTGTTATTTATCATGGGGATGATAATACCTTAGAGGAATGAAGATCATATCAGCTAAAGTGTAGATAACCTTTGTTATCTGAACTTAGGAACCAGAAAAATTATCTAAGAAGATAATTGTTGATCTACTTTAAAATTTGCACTGTCAGTACATGCTATGTCTAACTCAAGAAGCAGCAGATTCAGATCACGCTGTCCATTTTGTTGCTACAGCTGTCACTGAACCTAGGAATCAAACAGATATGGTTGGTGAGGGACACTTGTCTGTGAAAGTGCTTTGTAGACTCAAAGTGCTAACAAATATTAGCTTATCCATTCAGTCATGTAAGCCCATGTTTATCAAGCTCCTGCTGTACAAGGAGCACTCTGGCGGGAACTGGGAATGTAGCGGCCAACAAGCTCCAAGCCCTCCCGCTGTGCGACATCACCAGGCTGGCCTGAGGAACATGGTGGGCTAGCTGAGAGGACAGATCCAGCCTTGGTGCATGCCCAGGAAAGGACATCCAGTCCAGACCTGGGGTCAGGGAGAGCTTCCCAGAGGGAGTGACATCCACGCTGGAAAAATGGGGGGAGGCAGAAGCAGCATGTGAAGGTCTGTACGGCACATTCCTTCATCTTCTGGTTTGTCCATTCACTCATGCATTCATTCAACAACTATTTGTTGCAAGCCTGCTGTGTGTTGGGTGCTGGAGATACAGAGTGGTATAAATAAGGCAGAAACTTGTCTCTGCCCTCACCAAGTCAACTCCCTGGTCGGAGGAATGTAGGAGTTCAGGTAATGCTAGGTGCTCGACAGATAAGCCCCAAACTTGGTGCCTTAATGCTACATAACTTCATTTTTATTCACGTAAAGTTCAAAATGTGTCCTTTGAGTTCATCTGCATGAGGATGACAGAGAAGGGAAGGGAGCATGGAGGATAGTGCTGGGCAGTGATGCCCATCACTTCTGCTCCACACCTGAGCAGAGCCGGGAGGATCCAGAAGGAAGACAGAAGAGATTTCCTGAACATCTCTGCCTTATGAAGAGTGACAAAATCTAGACAATTAATATGATTTTGGCCTAGTAACAACTTCTATGAAGAAAGAGTGATTGACAGGAAGGGAACATCCCTGTGCACTCATGTGACTGTGTGTGTGTCTTTGTGTGACCATGTGGCTGTGGGTCTGTGTCCTTGCTCCTTATGTGTCTCTGTGTGTGACTACGTGGCTGTGCCGTGTGATACTGCTACCACCCACTCAGGATGATTCAGGGGGCAAAGCTCTGTTCCTGCAGGCCCATACATGGCTGGACTGGAACTGTGCCCTGAGCTGTGACTGCCTGGCTGTGTAAGATGGGCACTGAGGGGTCTGGGAAATATGGACTCTTTATTGAGTCTGACAGGCATTTGTCTCAATCAGGAATCTGATCTCTACTACCCACTCTTAAACCTGTGCCATGTGGAAGCTGCTTATTTCTCATTGCTCCCTCCATTCTTCTGTCGGAAATTCCTGTTACAGGCAGGGCACTGTTGCCTTGTGCAGGGAGCAGGTCTGGGTGTGCCTAGAGTGAGGGGAGGAAACAGTGGGGTCAGTGTCCCCACGCCTCCCCCACGGCAGGGCACAACACCCTGTGCCAAACTGGCAAAGTGTGCCCTTTGCAGTCAGTGTTGTGCAGAGATAATTGTGAAGGTCTCACTGAAATCATCCATTCTGAACATGAATGAGACAAGCCTTGACAGGGTAGGGGTGGCGATGGCACCAAGTGGAATCCAGTCTGTTTTAACATTCAGAGAGCTGGAGGCGATTTTAGTCTGAGGTAAATGAAACGAGAGAAGCATATTCCTGATGCTGACTCACACAGCACTCTATTTGGAGTCTTAATGATGATAAATCAATGATCTAGAAAATACAGGCCCTTTCCTGTTAACCAAACAGGCATACACATTCTCCCCAGACTGCAGAAGGTGAGCACCCAAATTTTCAATTAGTATTTCATATCCCATGACTTTATAATTGTGAATAATTAAATTGGCACACAGCACACATGCATCAGTGCCTCGAACAGAAGGGGGTCTTGCAGAGACCTGGTGCCAAGCCCTCCTGGCAGATGGAAACTCTCCTGAAGCAGAGACTGCAGTGTGTCAGGAGGAGCTCTGGGGGGTGCAGCCCAGCTGAAAATCACCTGGAACGTGGGGAGGAACCTTGGCGCAGGGCCCCCTGAAGCAGAGGCGCATGTCTCCCTGCTCATCCCTCAAGCTTATGGGGACCCTGTGGAGACCCTGTGGGAGGTGGGCTGACTCACAGCAGGGAGTCTGGGGGGTTGCTACCCTTTCCCCACAGAGGGCATCCCCCAGGAGTCTGTGTCCTTCATCCTGTGATGCTGCTTTTTATCCAGTCTCTGGGGAGGGACATGTGGACACTGTCATTTTCTGTGGTGATAGCTTGCTGGAAGGGAGGGTGTCAGGAGCACCTGACTTGGTTCCTAAAGATTTGAGCCCATCTGTCCCTGGCTCCTTCATGCTCATTCCAGAGTCCTTCTCTCTGTTTAAGTGCCAGGCTTCCATCTTTGAAATGGGTATGAATGTTCCTACTTTCCTGTCTCCAAAGGCCCTTGTGCACATCACATGAATTCAGGAAGTGGAAATGCCTTTTACAAGGCTTTGTAAAATGAGACAAATGTCTCATTTCTGTTTCTCAAAGAGAGCTCCTTAGGCTACCCAGAGTAGGACATCTGGGGCTTGTACTACATGTAGATCCAGTGGCCTGAGACTCCTCATACCAAGTTTCTCAGGAAAACTTCCTCATGCATGCTGGGCAGAAAAATAGCCCTGAAGATGTCCACGTCCACCTGCAGAACCTGTAAATATGCTACCTTACATAGAAATAGGACTTTGCAGAAATGCTTTTCATTAAGGATAACGAAAGTGTCATGGATTACTGGGCAGACCCGATGTAATCACAAAACTTTTTAAAGTCAGAGAATTAGAGTTATATGGGACAAAGGAAAAAGTGTCAGAGAGATGCAATTGGAGAAGGACCCTACCTACCATGGCTAGCTTTCAAGATGAAGCAAAGGGTCAGGGACCAAAGAAAGCAGGTAGCCTTTAGAAGCTGGATAATGCAAGGAGTGGAATCTCCCCGAGCACCCCCAGAAGGCAACCCAGCCCATTCACACCTTGATTTTAGTCCAGTGAGACCCGTGTTGGACTTGTGACCTACAGAACTGTGAGGCAATAAATTTGTATTGTTTTATGTCACTACATGCATGGTAATTTGTTACAGCGGCAACAGGAAAGGAACATGCACTGGATCTTGAGAACCAGATTTTCTAGATATACTACCATAAGGAGCCATACCTGAGGCCTGGACCCATGGAGTACAGCTCTCTGTCATTGGGAGACAGCAGTCTTCCTCTCTTTCCTTCCAGAACAGAGACAGCGGCCAAACCAGCACAAAGTCCTATTGATTTAGGGAGGGCCAAACCCAACTGTTACTTCCCTCAGGCATTCCAAAGATCCTAGGTTGTGTAAGCACCATGCAGGAGGTATATATATATATATTTTTTTCTTTTTAAAGATTTATTTATTTATTTGAGAGAGAGAGAAAGGGAGAGAGAGAGAAAAAAAGATCCTCAAGTAGATTTCCCACTAAGCAGGGAGCCTGATGCTGGGCTCAATCCCAGGACTGAGATCATGAACTAAGCCAAAATCAAGAGCCAGCTGCTTAACCAACTGAGCCACTCAGGTGCCCCTGCAGGATATATATTTAACCTGCTCCATGTGTAGAGCGTAGACTGTAGGCTGAATAGTACTGGGCTGTGTGTGGGGGTGAAGTGGGAGCATTCATAGGTAGGGGCATGGTCTCTGAAAGCAAGGAATTCACATTTGAGTAATAGATGTGGAAGATAATGAAATACATTGTGCAAACTTGAATCTAGTGAAGGGACTCTACGTGGGGGAGCCGAGAATGTTCACAGGAGAGATGAGAGAATGCTCTAGATTGAGTAGGAATTGCAAGTAAAGATGGGGTTGGGGGTGGGAAGGCAGTAAGGATAAAGGGAATGGCACATTCTGGGGAACACGAGCTTCTCGGTGTGCAGTCACCAACACAACCACTGGTGTTCGCTTTCCCAAATTATCCCTCTATCACCCCACAATGGGCTGAAGATATCAGAACTTTGTTTTTCAGTTTCTTTTGTGCATAGTTCATGGAATTGGACCTAATCCTATTCAAAGGGAGCTTGAGGGAAAGTCAGATGGAGAGTGTGGAGAAGGTTTTCTTTCTCGATAAAATGGTTGTAGGGAAGAAAATGTCCCTTTTCTTTTTTTCTGAACATGGTCCTGCCTACATATCAAGCTGGGAACTGGTGAAGCTATTCTGTAAACATGAACATCTCTGAAGATGCAGAGTGGAAAGATGAAGTGGGGCAGCCCCTGATGTCATGGTTTAGCTGCTCCACCAACCCAGGGTGGCACTGCCCTGCATGCAGACTTGTGGCTAGAGTCTGAGAAAGGGACTGTCCTTATAATTATTTCTCTGTTAACAGATTTTCCTATTACAGCTGAAAACACACTAACTGTGGTGGGGGAAGAAAGGTCTGATCATGGAAGGCAGGCTGTTAAGGAACCTAATGCCACACTATCCACACTGGATTTGTGGGTTGGTACTCCACATCTGGAGGCACGTTTGGAGCCGAAGTTCCTGACCCATCTGAAGGCCTTTTGTCATCTCAGACTGCATTAATGCCCTCTTTTGGATGGCAGATTTCATTTGCAATGCCAGTGCATAGTGTCTGAGTCCGAAATAAGAGCTGCCTCTGCCATGGACTGCTCACGGATGCCCTACCACACCAGGTAAGGCTGGGCAAAAGCTGGCCTTTCTCGAAGGCTCAGGTGCCATGGATACATTCTTACCATCTGTTTAGAAGATGAGAAAAAGTTACCTAAGCAAGCAAACACACACACACACACTCTCTCACACACACAGACATGCACACATAGGCACATGTACTCACGCACACGTATACACATGCTCCCCGTACACACACTCACAGAGGCACACACATACATGAAAGCACAGACATGCATACTCACACACACATGCATGTGCACACTTTAGGGGATTAGCGACCATTCACAACTGTGTCTCTGGTTGCTTGAAATAAGGACCAGAGAGAGAAATGATTTGAAGTTTGGTTCTTGTAAAGTCCGAAGCTTACCTGTAGAGCGATATTTTAAAGATTTATTTATTTTATTTGGGAGAGAGAGAGCAGGGAGAGGGACAGAGGGAAAGAATCTTCAAGCAGACTCACCGCTGAGCATGGAGCCTGACACAGGGCTCGATCTCATAACCCATGAGATCATGACCTGAGGTGAAACCAAGAGTCAGACGTTTAACTGACTGAGCCACTCAGGTTCCCCCATATTATATTTTTTTAATTGAAGAATAGTTGACATATATTAGCTTTAGGTGTAAAACACAGTGATTTGATAATTATATACATTATGAAATATTCACTATGATAAATTCAGTTGTCGTCTGTCACCATACAAAGTTATTGCAATATTATAGATCACATTTCCTATGCTGTACTCTTCATCCCATGACCTATTTATTTTATAACTGGAAGTTTGTACCTCTTAATCCCCTTTCGCCTATTTTGCCCACCCACCTCCCCTGTGGCAACCACCAATTTATTCTCTATATCTTTGAGTTTATTTGTTTTGTTTTTTACTTTACACATATAAGTGAAATCATATGGTATCTGTCTTTCTCCATCTGACTTATTTCACTTTGCAGTATACTCAACTATTTGTTGCTGCAAATGGCAAGGTTCCATTCTTTTTTATGACTGAGTAATATTCCATTGCATATCCATACCACCTCTTCTTATCCATTCATCTATTGATGGACACTTGGGTTGCTTCCATATCTTGGCTCTTGTCAATAATGCAGCAATAAACATAGGGGTGCATATATCTTTCTGAAACAGTGTTTTTGTTTGTTTGTTTTCTTTGAGTGAATACCCAGTAGTAGAATTATTGGATTACATGATATTTCTATTATTAATTTTTTGAGGAAGCTCTATACTGTTTTTCACAGTGGCTGTACCAAATTACATTTCCACCAATAGTGCATGAGTGTTCCTTTTTATCTATATCCTCACCAATGCTTGTTATTTCTTGTAATACTAGCCAATCTGACAGGTGTGAGGTGATATGTCATTGTCATTTTGATTTGTGTTTCCCTGATGATGAGTGATGTTGAGCATCCTGTCATGTGTTTGTTGGCCCTCTGTATGTCTTCTTTGGAAAAATGTCAGTTTAGGTCCTCAGCCCATTTTTAAATTGGATGATGATGATGATGACTTGGTGGTGTTGTATGAATTCTTTATATATTTTGGCTACTAACCCCCTATTAGATATAACATTGGCAAATATCTTCTCCCATTCAATAGATCGCCTTCTTATTTTGTTGATGGTTTCCTTTGCTGTACAAAAGCTTTTTAGTTTGATGTAGTACCAATTGCTTATTTTTGCTTTTGTTTCTCTCACTTGGGGAGACATATCTAGAAAAATATTTCTAAGGCTGATGTCCAAGAGTCTTTCTCCATCTGACTTATTTCACTTTGCAGTATACTCTATATTTTCTTTTAGGAGTTTTATGGTTTCAAGTCTTACATTTAGGTCTTTAATCCATTTTGAGATTATTTTTGTGCAGAGCACTTGTAAGCCAGAGTCACAGTGCATAGGACAATCAAAACATATTTTATGTCCCCAGCCTTCTTTGTGGTATGTTAATGCAGCATCGTTAGGAGAGATGACACCCCATGAGGCTGAATAGCAGGTGGGGCCTGAAGTGGCCTCAGTGTGGGGGAGAAGGCACAGGGCTGAAGGTGAAAGGATTCTTACCTTCACTGGCATGTCCTGCACCTTGGCCCATGGCCAGGACGAATGGTAAGGTAAGACTGTATCTGGGCCTGAGAGCCCTTCTTTCCCCATTTCCCTTTTTCCTTTCTTTTCTTTTCTTTTTCTTTCTTTCTTTCTTTCTTTCTTTCTTTCTTTCTTTCTTTCTTTCTTTCTTTCTTTCTTTCTTTCTTTCTTTCTTTCTTTCTTTCTTTCTTTCTTCCTTCCTTCCTTCCTTCCTTCCTTCCTTCCTTCC
>NW_027397081.1:30275480-30305293 GCF_003265705.2 Callorhinus ursinus
GATTTTATTTATTTATTTGTCAGAGAGAGAGAGAGTGAGAGAGAGAGCACACAAGCAGGGGGAGCAGCAGGCAGAGGGAGAAGCAGGCTCCCTGCTGAGCAAGGAGCCTGATGCGGAACTCAATCCCAGGACCCTGGGATCATAACCTGAGTCTTTGACTCAGCCACTTTGATTTCCCACTTTGTTTCTTAAAATGATCTTTATAAACCAGGTGAGACTGACAACTTCCCACAAACAAGGACTCTGTATCTTGCTGACTTTACTGGTTAAGTAAAGCGATTCTTCCCTCTAAACCTCTAGAATCCTATTCTATTGCCATCAATTTTTCTTTCTTTCTTGGATGTTTTTCTCTATCTTCCTTCTTTGCTGAACAGAATGTTTCTTTATGTAACCCATGCCCCACACCTGGTGACAAGTATTTCTGCCCAATGGTGGTGTTTGGTAAGCTCTCCAGCAACACCGGCAGTCACAGCCCCTGCTAGGAGACAGACCTGGGGTCATAGCCCCTGCTGGTGGTCAGGCCCTGGGAAGCCCAGGGAAATTACCTGTTTCTCTGCCTTTCTGGAGTCCTTGTCATTCTTTAGCTCTGTCATCTTACAAAGCCAACTTTGTGGTTCTTAGGGTATACTTTAGATTTCACCAAAGATCTTGCATAGGGAAAATCTTGTATCACAGGGTTTTTGTGTGGATTGAGTAAATAATGTAGGAGAATGTGATGTAACATGTAGAACACAATGCAAACATTTGGTTTTATACTGGTACAGGGTATAAGAAGAGCCGAAAGGATGGAGCTCTCTTGGCAGTTGGGAGAAGAAAGGAAGCCAGCCTAGGTAAGGGAGGGTCACAGTATCTTATTATCTGTTTGGGAAGATGCTGTCCATGACAAGAGGGCTCCATTTCCAGTGATCAGCACACTTCCACTCCTCCTATGACATCCTGGTACATAAAACAATGCCTCTTGGGTGCCCCCCCCAAGGCACAATAGGGCCCAAAGAGCAGAGAATGGAGGAAGTTGCTCTGTGCCAGGCCCTGCTGCAATTATGTCACAAGCACCAGTGTATTTAATCCTCCTGGCAGCCCCGGGTCATCATCTATGTTATGTAGATGAGGTCCCCGAGGCAGGGGAGTAATGCTTCCCATCTAAGGTTGCACAGCTAGCAACCAGAGGGTCTGGGATATGAGGTAGTCTGACTCCAGAAAGCACGTTTAACGTAGGACACTGCCTCTGTGCTAGGTTGCCCTGCTATGAGATGTCTCATCTTGGATGACCCACTGGCACCTCAAACCCTGGGGATATATAGAAATCATCACTTTCTGTCTGCAAAAAGGTTTAGGGGCCAGAAGAAGCTGACTCAATGAATATTAAGAGAGCTGAAGAGAGCAAGACAAATGGGTCTAAAAGCTGGGCTTCCTGATTTCTAATCTCTCAGAGTACACCTTCAGACCCTGCTCCAGTGGCTCTATACCTTGCCAGAAGTGTCAGCTTCCAGCCCCCAATTCCTAATTCTGTGGAGACAAAGAAAGCAGATGCACAGGCAAGAAGCTCAGGGGTGGAGGGAAGCAGGTGGGTTATGGTTGGTAGGAGAAGAAAGTGGTTAAAAAGGAGAAGATGGGACTTGATGGGAAGGGAAGAGGGTTGGGGACAGTGATGGGGATGGAGGAGGAGGGTAGAATGGGAAGGGAGGAAGGATGGGCACAGTGATGGGTAGGAGGGGAAAGGGGGGCAGAGGGTCTGGATGGGAAGGGAGGAGGGACAGTGATGGGGTAGAGGAAGGAAAGGCAGGGGACAGAAGATGCAGCAGGCAAGGAAGCAGGAACCCTGTGTCCTGGGCCTGGCCTTGCCCAGTCTGCATCCCTGGGCACCGACCAACAGCTCTCTGTGACTTGGATTTCTGTTTTGATGAAGGAAGATATGATACGGCTAATTCATGTGTCAACTTGGCTGAGCCATGGTGCCCAGATCTTTGGTCAAACATTATTCTGGATGTTTCTGTGAGGGTGTCTTTGCATGCGATTAACATTTAAATCCCCTCATGGATTTTGAGTAAAGCAAATTGCACTCCATAATGTGGGTGGGCTTCATCCAATCAGTTGGAGGTCTGAGTAGTACAAAAGCCTGACATCCCGGAGTAAGAGGACTTCTACAGCAGAAAGCCTTCAGATTCAAACTGCAAATTACACTCTTTCCTGCTGGCCCACCCACAGATTTTGGAATTGCCAGCTTCCATAATCCCATGAGCCAATTCCTTAAAAATAAATCTCTATAATATACACATCCTGTTGATTCTGTTTCTCTGGAGAACACTGACTGATATAGCAAGTAACCTCAGACCCCTTTCCCTCTCTGCAGGTCTGTGTTCCTAATGATGAGGAAGCTCAGACTCTGATATCAGAGAGTACCATCTGTCTGGTTCAGGGGGCCCTAACAGAGGCAGATGACAGAGCCCTTGGCAGACCTCCCTGTCCACTGTGAGGAGCGATGTTCTGTGAGTGCCCCTTTGATGGGGTCTCCCCATTCTTCCTGGGACCTTCCAGTGCCCTGCCTGCCACCAGCCTGGCCTCTCCAGAGGTCTATGAGGACTCAGCCAGCAAGTGTGAAGGTCTTTGGCTACATTCTCCCCTTTGGCTCTCTTCCAGGGAGCAATCACTCAAGTTGCTAGCCTCTCCCTCACCCGGGGAGTACACAACTTAGAGTAAGAAACATATATGTCTTGGTCCTTCTGGGCTGCTATTAAAAAATACCTCAGGAATGTATTACTCCCACTTCTGGAGGCTGGAATTCTGAGATCAGGGTTCTAGCATGGCCAGGGTGCGGTGAGGACCATCTTCTGGGCTGCAGACTGCATACTTCTTGCTGTGTCCTCACAGGAAAGAAAGGGATAGAGAGCTCTCTGGGGCCTCTTTTTTTTTTTTTTTCCTTTAAAGATTTATTTATTTACTAGAGGGAAAGGGAGAGAGAGAGAATCCCAAGCAGATTCTCCACTGAGTGTGGAGCCCAACTCGGGGCTCAACTCGGGGCTTGATCTCACGATCCTGACCTGAACCAAAATCAAGAGTCAGAGACTTAACTGACTGAGCACCCAGGTGCCCCTCTGAGGCCTCTTTTATAGCAGCATCAATCCCATTCATGAGGGTTCCACTCTTCTGACCTAATCACCTCCCACCTCCTACTACCACTACAGTGGGAATTAGGATTTAATGTATGGATTTGGGGGGCACAAACATTTAGACCTTAGCAACACACTTCAGAGAATTCACTAGTGTGATGTTTTTCACACTCAGCTTATCAGAGCCGTGGTGATTCCAGAGAGGAGTCTCAAACCAATCAGGGAATGTGTGTGTGTGTGTGTGTGTGGATGTGTACCTATGTGTATATATGTGTGTGTCTGTGCATGTATGTGTGCAAGCCCCATGCATCTGCTTCAAACGAAGCAGCTCAGCTTTTATTAGTCTTACCTGGTAGGGCAGGGTTTTTTCTTTTGTGAAGATGCTATCTGGGATCCTTATCACCCTTGGAGAGTTAAGTACCAAGAAAAAAAAAACTGTGACTATTAACCACAGTTCTTCTCTTTCAGAGACTCGGTGCCTGGTAGAGAAACAGACCTATGGTTCATGGAGTGCTTCTTCCTATGTGGCAGGCACTGTGCCAGGTGCTGGGAACACAGCAATGAGGAAGGAAGATGTGGCCAAGCACATGCAAAGCCGGCATGCTGGCGTTCTAACTGAGAGGAGGAGACAAGGAATGGGAAAGGGACACAGGTACACCTCGGAGATTTGCTCTGGTTCCAGAGCATTGCAATAAAGCAAGTAGCACAATAAAGTGAGGGAAGTGAACTTTTTGGTTTCCCAGTGCATGTAAAAGTTATGCTTACACTATGCTATAGTCTATTAAGTGTGCACTAGTATTATGTTTGAGAAACAATGCACATACCTTAATTAAAACAGACTTTATCACCAAAAAATGCTAACCATCATCTGAGCTTTCAGTTAGTTATAATCACTGATCCCACACCCTGTAACAAATATAATACTAATAAGTTCGAAATATTGTGAGAGTTACCAAAATGTGACAGAGAGACACAAAGTGAGCAAGTGATGTTGGAGAAATGTCACAGATCGACATGCTCAATGCGGGGTTCCACAAAACTTCAGTTTGTAAAAAATGCAGGATCTGCAAAGCTCAATAAAGCAAAGTGCAGTAAACGCAGTTATGCCTTAATTGAATAGGCTGTGAATTACAGGCTGGGAAGGGCTGTGTTGGAAATAAAAAGGTAACTGTTCAGAGTGACAGAGGGCAAGGGGCCTGTTAGACAGGGAAGTCCTGGACGGTCTCTCTGAACGGGGGAATGCTTGAAATAAGAGTTGAGGGACGACAAGAAGGCAGCTGGGGGGATCGTGTGTGTGTGTGTGTGTGTGTGTGTGTGTGTGTGTGTGAAGGGGGAAGGGTAAGGAGCACTGCTACGCAAAGGCCCAGAGGCAGAAAAAATTTGATCTATTGGAGGCCCAGGAGGGATACTGATGTGAATGGGGCTGTGAGTCACGGACAGAGTGACTGAAATGTGAGGTCCTGTAGGGCCGGATAGTTTAGGATGGAGCAGGCTGGCGGGAGAAGGTGAGTCCTCTTTAGCACAAACAGTGCCACCCCAGGTAGCAAAGGACTGGGCAGGAACACAGAGAAGGAAACAATGCGTTCTGGGGTCTTAGGACAAGTTTTGCTATTTGAGCTGGATTCTGAAGACCAAGGAGGAGGTTGCTGGATGAAGAAGGGCACAAAAGAGGCCCTGAAGCCTGGGGAAGTGGGCACAGGTTCTGGTGAAGGAAGCAGTTGACAGTGGAGGCATCAGGGAGGGCTGCAGGGCAGGTTGAGGATTTTGGACTTTATACTGGAAGGAATGGAGAACACTGGAAGGTTTTTTAAGCTCTTCTTAAATCAGGAGGTACATTGTGCAGGCTGATACGGGCAGGCTTGGCTGTGACCCAGAACAGAATGTGTTTGAGTGTAGATATGTGTGGGCTCCTTGAACACGCAGGTGTATGGCACATAAAGAGGGGGTGGGAAGTGGCTCTGTTGGAGTCCTGCCATATGTGTACCTCAGGCAGGGGCAGCTTAGGCTTCAAGAAATAGGCACTCTGTTAGGTTACAGGGGACCAGTGCTGATCCTGGCCCAGGAGTGACACAACCGTGTGTCACTGTATTCATCTGAGCACACGCACATGGCGCTGGAGAAACGTGCATCTACACATGTCCAGATGGATCAAAGATTGGGCCCACATTGAGCATGTGTCTGAGTGCACATGGTGACATTGCTGTGCGGTGTGCAAGGACAGGGTATCTGTGTGGAGTACTACACTGTTGCCTGGGTGTTCTTGTATGTACTTCTCTCCACGTAATGATTATAACATGACTTAGCAATTCTTTAGCATGTGCCAGGCTGTATTCTATGTAGTTTTCAGGCCTTATTGCCTTTATTTCTCCCAACGACCGTGTGAGGCAGGTTCCATTGTCATTTTCCAGAGGCAGAAACCAAGTCACAGTGAGGTGACATAATCCCAGTGCTTGTCACAAGGCCCATTAGCACTGGAGTCCATGCATTTGATGAGTGTTCTGTGTCTGTGTCTTCATGCACACACACCAGTGGACATAATCATGCAAGTGTGCTTATTCAACAAGGAAAGAGAGAAAAAGCAAGAGCTATATTAAATTTTTTTAAAAATATTTTATTTATTTGACAGAGACAGCACACAAGAAGGGGGAGCAGCGGAGGGAGAGAAAGAAGCAGGCTTTCTGTGGAGCAGGAAGCCCGATCACGACCTGAGCTGAAGGCAGACACTTAACCAACTGAGCCATCCAGGCGCCCCTATATTTAATTTTTAAAGCATTTCTCAAATAGCTGTCTCTGATTTTGGACCTGGAGCCTGTGGGTTTGCAGGAACCTAGAAGTCGGTACCCAAAACACACTTGGCTTTGGTGCCTCACTTCAACTATAGACAGAGAATCCTCATTTAATAAATATACCCTTTGCCTGGTACCTTGTGGGGGCCCCATAAATACACCCTCCTTTGAAAATAAAGCAGCCTGCGCCCAGTGTCTTCTGACCCACCAGAGCTGGTTGCTTCATCAGGTGGAGTTATTCCTCTGATTGAGAGACTTTTTAAAACCTATCTCAACACTTCTAATAATTTCACTTGACCTGACCAGAGAAAAATCTGACTTGGGAATTGAATTGTGGATCTGTTAATGGAGAGTTGAAGCTGGGGGCTTTAACCTGTACCCCCGAGGAGAAGCAGCCCTTCCTGCTTCTCTTTATGCCTTCTAAACATATTCTCTTCTCTTTATTCCATATTTCTCTCAGCAAGTGAGAAGATTTCTTATTTTCCAGCTACTGCAAAGGGCAGGAATGGTCCTCCACAAGTTATTATGGTAGATTATAGTAGAGAAAAATCTTCACCAGCTGGAATGAGCCAGAAAGTGGTATTTATGTGAAAGATAAAATGCACTTTGCAAGAGAAGTGAGAATAAATGGGTTGTTCCATTTTCTCCAGAAAACCAAACAGAACCAGGCAAATCCAACATAATACTCAGGTATGTACACAGGTATATACCTGCCCCGCTGGTCCAGAATTTGGGTTTTGGAATCTATAATGGTAACTTGGTGTCCTTGGTGCCAGGCAGGTAGAACTGATAATAGAGAAGCCATTATTTTGAAAGCAGAAGTGGGACTCAAAAATTTTACCTTGCAGAGCACATTTTTCTGCAGATGGCTTAAAGTAATTTAAAATAATTCAGTATCTCCTAAATCCATATTGTTTATACTTTGATATACCCCAGCCCTGGAAAAAGAATTATGATTTAAAATAAAAGAGAATCTAGGGTCCACATCCGGTTGTCAGATCTACTCCCTGACAGGTCTGCCTCAGGGGCATGAATACCTACACCCCCACCAAACCTGACCCTGCTGCTGCAATGTGGTCATTACCTGGAGTCACAGCATACTTCCCTGAAGGCCTTTGCCTCTGGGACTTTAATGCCATTCAAGAGTCCCTTCACCCACTGGTTAAGGGTGGTGCTTTCTTTTTTTTTTTTATGTGGTGTTCCATGATCCATTGTTTGCATATAACACCCAGTGCTTATCGCAACACGTGCCCTCCTTAATACCTGTCACTGGGCCAACCCGTTCCCCCACCCCACCCCCCTCCCCTCTGAAACCCTGTCTATTTCCTGGAGTCCATAGTCTCTCATGGTTCATCTCCTGGTCCTATTTCTCCCTCTTCATTTTTTCCCTTCCTAATTTGCATTCAACAAGAGTTACCAATTTTAAGTGTATGTACTACTTGATGAATTTTGACAAATGTACAGAGTAGTGTATCTATCACCACAGTCAAGTATGGAAGATTTTTCTTATGCCCCATATCAGTCTTTCCCTTCCTCTGACCCCCGGGTATTGGCAGCCATAGATTCTTTCTGTCACTGTATTTTTTTCTTTTGTAGAATTCATACACATTGAATCACACAGTATGAAGTATTCTGTGTCCATGTTCTTTCATTTAGCACAAGCCTTCTGAGATTTATTCATATTGTTGCATACAATTGGTCTTTACTGTAAATTATTGATTAATTGTTCATTATATAGATATGTGACATATTTTGTTCATTCTCTTTTTCCACAATTTTGGGCTGTTATAAATAAAGTTGCTGTGAACATTCCAGTAAAAGTATTTCTCTTGGATAAATATGTAGGAGTGTGATTGTTGGTTCATATGGTAAGTGTATATTTAATATTTTAGCAAACTACTGATTAGTTTTCACAGTGTCTGTACATTTCATTCCCACCAGTAATGTATGAAAGTTCTAGCTGTTTCACATTCCTGACAAAATTTGGTATTGTCAGTCTTTGAAATTTTGGTCATTCTGGAGGATGTGTAGGGGTTCCTTATTATGGTTTTAATTTACATTTCCTTAATGTGTAATGATGTTGAGCATTTTTGTCATTTATGTATCTTCATTAATAAATATCAAATATTTATTATGTTATTTGTATTCTTATTATTGAATTGTGAGAATGTTTTATATATCCTGAAATCAAGTATGTGTTTTGCAAATATTTTCTCCAGTCTCTATCTTGCTGTTTCTTTTCTTAATGCTTTTGGAGAAGCAACAGTTTTAAATTTATGAAGTCCACTTTATCAAAATTTCTATTTGTAGTCCACATTTCTGTGTCGTGCTTGAGAAATCTTTGCCTAAGCAAAGATCACAAAAAATGTTTCCTCTATTTTCTACTAAAAGTTTTGTAAGTGTGGATTTTACATTTCAGCCTATGACACATTTTTAATTAATTTTTGTATATGGTGTGAGATTAAATAAAGGTTTATTTGTTTATTTTTGCATGCAGATATCCAATTCTATTGCAGAATTTGTGGAAATGACTACCCATTGATACCTTAGGGTCTTTGTAAAATTAACCGATAATATAAGTCTGTGTCTATTTTGGACTCTATTCTGTTTCATTGGTCAATACCATACTGTCTTGATCATTGTAGGTTTAAAATGACTCTTGAAATCAGGTAATAAAAGTTTTCAATCTTTGTTTTATCATTCAAGATTACTTTGGCTACATTAGGTCTTTGCATTTCCATATAAACATTTTTGGGCACCTATTGATTGAGCATTGGACTCTTGGTTTTGGCTCAGGTCATGATCTTGGGGTTATGGGATTGAGCCCCACGTCGGGCTCCATGCTCAGTTCTGTGTGCTCCAGATTCTGTCTCTCTCTCCCTCTGCCCCCGACTGCCCCCCCCTTTCAAATAAATAAATAAATAAAATCTTCAAAAAAATTTTAACAGAATTATTGAGATATAATTCACTATCATAAAATTCACCTATTTGAAGTAAGTGTACAATTTAGTGGTGTTTAGTATGTTCATGGAGATGAACAACTATCCATCACTATCTGATCCGAGAATATTTCATCATCACAAAAGGAAATCCCATGTCCATTAGTATTCATTCCCCATTTTTCCTCCTACCAGTCCCTGGCAACCAACAATCTATTTTCTATCATTATAGATTTGTCTATTCTGAATGTTTCATATAAATGGGCTCATACAATATGTGGTCTTTTTTGACTGACCTTTTTCACTTAGGGTAATATTTCCAGAGTTCATCTATTTTGTAGAATGTATGAGTACTTCATGCATTTATATTGCTAGATAATATTTCAGGTCATGCTCATGTCACTTTTTGTTTAGTATTCATCACTTGATGGACATTGGCATTGTTTCTACTTTTTGGCTATTCCAGTTAATGCTTCTATAAGCATTTAAATACACATTTTTTTTTTTGTGGAAGTATGTTTCTTTCCTCTTGGACACACACACACCCCTCTGAGTGGAAGTGTTGCATCACATGGTAACCATATGTTTAACAATTTGAGAAGCTGTCAAACTTTATTCCACAGGACTGTATCATTTTATATTCTCCTCAGCAATGTATGAAGATATCAATTTTTCCAATTACTTCTTGTCAACACTTAAATTGTCTGTCTTTTTAACTATAGACATCTTAATGTGTGAAGTGGTATCTCATTGTGGTTTTGATTTGCATTTCCCTAATGACTAATGATAATGAGCATCTTTTCATGTGCTATTGGCCTTTTGTATTTTTTTTTGAGAAATGTCTATTCAGATGTTTTGCTCATTTTAAAACTTGTTTCATCTTTTTATTATTGAGTTATAGACATTCTTTATATAATCTAGATACAAGTTCCTTATCAGATTTATGAATTGCAAATATTACCTGCCATTCTATGGGCTGTTTTTTCACTTTCTTAATGGTGTCCCATGAAAGACAAAATTTTAAAATTTTGATATTCGATTTATTTATTTTATTTTTACTAAAATATAGTTAACATACAGTGATATATTAATATCAGGTGTAAAATTCAACAATTCTATATACTCCTCAGTGTGCATCAAGATAAGTATATTCTTAATCCCCTTTATCTATTTCACCCTTCTCCTGCCCACCTCCCCTCTGTACTTAAGAGTTTAAGTACCAGGTACCTGGGTGGCTCAGTTGGTTAAGCGACTGCCTTCGGCTCAGGTCATTATCCTGGAGTCCTGGGATTGAGTCCTGCATTGGACTCCCTGCTCAGCGGGGAGTCTGCTTCTCCCTCTGACCCTCCCCCATCTCATGCTCTCTCTATTTCATTCTCTCTCTCAAATAAACAAATAAAATCTTTAAAAAAAAGAGTTTAAGTACCATTTTTTTCTCTGTACTTGAGTCTGTTTTTGTCTTTTCTTTCTTTGTTTTGTTTCTTAAATTCCACATATGAATGAAATCATATGATATTTGTCTTTCTCCATCTGACCTATTTTACTTAGCATTATACTCTCTAGGTCCATCCATGTCATTGCAAATGGCAAGATTTCATTTTTTTTTTGTAATGGCTGAGTAACATTCTATTGCATATGTATACCACATCTACTTTATCCATTCATCTGTTGGTGGACACTTGAGTAGCTTCCTTATGTTGGCTATTGTAAATATTGCAATAAACATAGGGGTGCATATATATTTTCAAATTAGTGTTTTTGTTTTCTTTGGATAAATACCCATAATGGAATTACTGGATCAAATGGTAATCCTGTTTTTAATTTTTTGAGGAATCTCCATACTATGGTCCACAGAGACTATACCAATTTGCATTTCCACCAGTAGTGAGCGAGTGTTCCTTTTTCTCCACATTCTCACCAACACTTGTTATTTTTTGTGTTTTTTTTATTTTAGCCATTCCAACAGGTGTAAGGCGATACCTCATTGTGGTTTTGATTTGTATTTCCTTGATGATGAGTGATGTTGAACATGGTTTCAAGTGTATGTTAGCCATCTTTATGTCTTCTTTGGTAAAATGTCAATTCCTGTCTTCTGCCCATTTTAAATCAGATTATTTATTTCTATATTTTGGTGTTGAGTTGTATATGTTCCTTATATATTTTGGATATTAGCCCATTATCAGATATATTATCTGAAAATATCTTCTTCCATTCAGAAAGTTGTATTTTTGTTTTATTGTTGGTTTTCTTTGATGTGCAAAAGTTTTTATTTTGATATGGTCTTAATAGTTTAATTTTGCTTTTGTTTTCCTTACCTGAAGAGATATATCCTAGAAACATGTTTCTACAACCAATGTAAAAAAATATTACCTCTTATGTTTTGTTCTAGAAGTTTTTGAAACAACAACCAGCACCACAAAAATGTAAAGGGTTATTATAGAATACTATGAAAAATTATGTGCCAACAAATTGAACAACCTAGAAGAAATGGATGAATTCCTAGAAACATATAACTGTCCAAAACTGAATCAAGAAACAATAGAAAATTGAATAGACTGATTACTAGCAATGAAATTGAGTCACTAATCAAAAAAACTCCCAACAAATGGAAGTCCAGGACCAGACAGCTTCACAGATGGATTCTACAAAACATTCAACACAGAGTTAATACCCTGTTCTTCTTAAATTATTCCAAAAAAAAAGAAGAGGAAGGAAAACTTTCAAATTCATTCTATCAGCATTACCCTGATACCAAACCAGATAAACACTACAAAAAAAGAAAGTTATAGGCCAATATTTCTGATGAACATAGATGCAAAAATACTCAACAAAATATTAGGAAACTGAATTCAACAAATTCACCACAATCAAGTGGGATTTATACCAGGGATTGTAGGGTGGTTCAATAGTCACAACGCAATCAATGTGATACAACATATCAACAAGACAAAGGATGAAAACCATATAATCATCTTAATAGATGCAGAAAAAGCATTTGACAAAGAACAGCATTCATTCATCATAAAAACTCTCAACAAAAAGTGTAAGGAAGGAACATACCTCAATATAAAAAGGGCCACAAACTGAGGGTTGTGGAAAGGGATGTGGGTGGGGGGATGGGGTAACTGGGTGAGGGGAATTAAAGAGGGCACATGATATGATGAACACTGGGCGTTACATTTAACTAATGAATCACTGAACATTATATCAAAAACTAATGATGTACTATACCTTGGCTGATTGAATTTTAAAAAAAGGCCAAAAATGAAAAACCCACAGCTAATATCATACTCAGTGGTGAAAAACTGAGAGTTTTCCCTCTAAGATCAGAAACAAGGCAAGGATGTCCACTCTCACCACTTTTATTCAACATAGTACTGGAAGTCCTAGCAATAGCAATCAGACAAGAAAAATAAATTGGTAAGGAAGAAGTAAAACTTTCACTATTTGCAGATGACATGATACTATATATAGAAAACCCCAAAGACTCTACCAAAAAACTACTAGAAGAAATATATAAATTCAGTAAAGTTGTGGGATACAATTTAATTTACAGAAATCTGTTGTATTTCTATATCCTAATAATGAAGTAGTGAAAAAGAAATCAAGAGAACTATCGCATTTACAATTGCACCCAAAGTAATAAAATACCTAGGAATAAACACAACCAAAGAGGTGAAAAACTGTACTCTGAAAACCATAAAACATTGATGAAAGAAACTGAAGATGACATAAACAAGTGGAAATACATTCCATATGCATAGATTGAAAGAACTAATATTGTTAAAATGTCCATACTGCCCAAAGCAATCTACAGATTTGATGCAATGCCTATCTAAACACCAACATTTTTCACATTTCTAGAACAAATAATCCTAAAGTTTTTACGGAGCCACAAGTGACCCCGAGTAGCCAAAGCAATCTTGAAAAAGAACAAATCTGGAAGTATCATAATCCCAGATTTAAAGATATATTACAAAGCTATAGTAATCAAAAAAGTATGGTACTGTTCTAGACACACAGATCAATGAAACAGAATAGAAAATCCAGAAATAAACCCATAATTATATAATCAATTAATCCACAACAAAGAAGACAAGAATATACAGTGGGGAAAAGACAATCTCTTCAGTGGTGCTGGGAAAACTGGACAGCTACATGCAAAAGAATGAAACTGGATCACTTTCTTTTCTTTCCACTTTTTAAAGATTTACTTATGAGAGAAAGAGAGAGAGAGGGAAAATCTCCAGCAGACTCCCTGTTTGAGCATGGAGCCCAACACAGGGCTTGATCCCACAATCCTGAGATCTTGACCTGAGTCAAAATCAAGAGTCAAATGCTTAACCAACTGAGCCACTCAGGCACCCCTGGACCCCTTTCTTAACACCATACACAAAAATAAAATGGTTTGCTACTCTTTTGTTGAGGATTTTGCATGTTTCTTTATAAGCCATCATTGTCTGTAGTTTTCTTTTTCTCTCTTCATGGGTCCATATTTACCTGCTTCTTTGCATGTTTAATAATTTTTGATTGGGTGCTGTTTATATTATATGTTACATTGTAAGCACTTGGATTTATTGCATTCCTTTAAAGACAGGTAGACTTTCTTTTACAGGCAGTCAAGTCACTTGTGTGTCAGTTTGATTTCTTGGAGGCCTAGCATTAAGCCTCCCCTGGATGTGTCTACAGTAACCTTCACTCTAGGGAAAGTTCAGTCCTACTGCTAAGGTATGTCTCTTCCAGCATCTCCACTGCATGTCAATATCCCACTGAATGTTGGGTGTTTACTGCAGACTCTTTATTATGGCTGATAGGAATTTGTTGTGGACTGCGTGTTAGACATTTAAACCTTAACCTACAATATAATAGAATTTGGAGGTGGGACCTTTGGGAGATAATTAAGTCTTGAGGGTGGAGTCCTCATAATTGGTTTAGAGACCTTACATGAATAGACCCCAAGAGTCTTGCTTCCTCTCTCTCTTCTTTGGCATGTGGGGATGTGGTGAGGAGATGGCTGTCTGCAAACCAAGAAGTATATCCTCACAAGATACCAGATCCACTGGTGCTTTGATCTTGGATTTCCTGGCCTCCAGAACTGTGAGAAATAAATATTTATTGTTAAAGCCACCTAGTCTGTGGTAATTTATTATAGCAGCCTAAGCTAAGACAGAATTCAACTCCATTCCTTACAAGAGAGCCAGAAACTTTCAACTTATAACTCCATGATCATTTTCAGCCAGCTGTGGAGATTCATGCTAAATATTTACATCCTAGTACTCAACAAAGTCTTGAGGATACTCTATGCAGATTTCTGGAGCTCTTTATCTATGTAGTTCTGGATGAATGTACCTCTTTGGCTCTAATCTCTGTCTTCTCAGCTCAGTAGGGCCAGCAAGCTCTGTTTGGATTTCCCTTCCCTCACTGAATCTTGAAATTCTTTCTGGACAGAAGTGTAGCACAATCGTAAGACTCATCACGTGCATCTTTATCCTCTCAGGCAACACCAGCTCTGCAATAATTGTTATTCAATGTCTCAAAACAGTTGTTTCATATATTTGGTCCACTTGTTTATGGCAGGAGGTTAAATCTGTTTCTTGTTGCTTCATCATTGTCAAAACCAGAATTTGGTTTTGACAACATTTGAACAAAAAGAAATTACATTTCTTTTAAATGTAGTCTTTGTCAAAAATAATGAAGAGCCTGCCTTGAAAGGAAAAAAGGAAATTTCTGAACACCTCAGGAGAGGAAACCTCTATATTTAAGGTCTTGCGGGGTTGTTACTAAGAATGGGGGAAGATCTGATAGTCAAACAATTAATTTCAATACTGAAATTGTCTCTGGTTTTTCCTTGAGAAAATGGTAATAGATTAAGTTACCTAAGGGATTAATGCAGCAGAAGACAGTGACAAAGACAGAGGCTTAAATATGGTCTCAAAGTATATTGAAGATGAGCTTCCTTATTCCCTTATTGGTAGCATGCTTCATTAATATTAATTGAATGTGTGGCTGAATAAGCAAATGATTGAATTAACACATGTGTTATGAGCTTGAACTCCATAATAAAGAGATCTTTGTACTTTAGAAAGTTACAGATCTTACAATGATGGATGGTTTAGGACTAGAATTTTACAATTAATGATACTCTAAATAATTTATTTTGTCCATCCCTATCGTCTTATAAATAGAAAGGTTAAGTGACTTGCCCAGGGCCACATGCTAATTAGTGAAAAATCAGTACTTACCCTCAAGTCTCCTGACACCCATTTGAGTGCTCTTTCCAGTATATCAGCTTTTAAAAGTCTCCTAGATCACAGCCAACACTTAGAATCTCAGGAGAGAGCATAGGATGGAGATCAATGTGTCACGGACTCAGGGTCTGATCTAACCTGCTTAAGGTGCTGTCACTGTTCCATGAGAAATATTTCTCTTCTTGCCACTCCTCATCCCCTGATGAAGTCAAATCCTCCTTGTAGAGAGAGGTCCTTTGTGACAGTTCTATTTCTCATATGAGCTTTTTCCCTGCCCCCTGTGTCTTTATTTCTCCTTTTGTAATATAGATTTATAATGATTTGTAGCCTTTAAACAGGAAAATGAGGGTCATTGCTGACAAATCTCCCTCTTCTCCCGGTAACTTTGGACACTACATGCAAGGGCAGTAATGCACTGACCTGTGGTACAATATATCCCAGTGGGTGGGGTCTAATAAATTGTACAGTAAATAGGTCTGTATAGTAGACAGAATTTATCTTACTCAGGAGGTTGAGCAACCAAAATCTGTTGTCCATGCTAACATTTTTTCTCTTAGAGGTATCTTGACTCCTCTTTTCATTCAGCCTGCTTCGCCAAATAAGAAACATTTAACTAGACGGCTAATTCTGAAATTAAAAATAAAACTCTGAAAGAGCTTCCTAAAATGTAAATATCTTTAGTAATTGTCTTGGGATTATGCCTTACTTTTAGCTAACACATTAACCATTGCTCTGCTGTCACTTAACACTTTGGATTAGAGGGAATAGGAACAAGGAATGGGAATAAAGATGGATTGAATGTGACCAAATGGGACTATCATATTGGAGGACTGGGCAAGAGGAAAAGAATTGTGGCAATTTCAGAGAAGACGCTCAGACACAGCTTGCTTCTTATCATTTATCCTTCTGCTTAGAGCCTGCCCTGGCCTACAAACATTTACCTAGGCTTTTCATTTGTGCCTTTCAACATTGTTGGGTTCAACTCTTATCCCTCCTATGTCCTAGACAATCAATTTCTTATTCACTTTTAAAAATTTTCCTGGAAGACTTCAGATCCCCCAGGATATCCTGTTCTACAATTTAATAACCTTTCCTCTCTGAGAGCTTGTATTTATTTATCTGTTTGTTTGTTTAATAATATCTAAATCCCCCTAAAGCTAACTTTATTTATTTCTTCTGCAAATGGCTATTGGCACAGCTCTGGGAATATGTTTAACCTCTCTGTGCTCACAGTGGGTTTTAAAGTCAGCATGCCAGTGTTTGTATTCCTCTTTTCTCTTTGTTTACCACATCTATCTGTTAGTTGTACTGCAACCAGCAGGGTACAATAAAATATGGAGTTGATATACCACACTCAATAGAAAGCAATGCCAGAGGAAACACAGGGCAGCAGAGCGCCATTGTACAATCTAACACAATATAATTGCTGTTTTCCTCATCTGAGGGTGGGTAGGTGGGCTGTACAAGGTTCCCAGCAGCAGGGCTACGGTTTGCCTGTCAAATGTCTGGACACTCCGTACTTATTCTCCAGTAGTCAGTCCATTGTCCTGTGTACTAGCACTTGCCTGAATGTGCTGGCTGGGTCCATCTGACCTCCAGATCCAGGCTTAGGAAATTCTGTGTGCCCTGTTCTGGTTGTGCTCTAGGCTCCACCAATAGAGAATGGAAACAAAGGAGAGGGGAAGAGGAGAGGGAAGCAAGGATGTAAAATCCTTCTCTCCCTTCCTGTAGTGTCACCATGGGCTGCTAGCTACTTGCTTTCCTCTATGAAGGCATAGCTCTTGTTAGGTGGTTCTTTTCACAGATCTTCTCTCTCTAGGTTCCAGTCCTGCTTCATCTTCTTCCTCCTCAGGTATGGGGCAGGCAAGGTGGGGGTAGGGAGACCTACTGTTTTCTAGTCTTGGGAAACTTGATTTATTTCAATGTTTTCTCTATACTCTGTCCTCTCCAGTATCAATAGTCCTCCAATGACCACTTTGAATGTGCCTGAATCTATTTTCTGTCTGAAGCAATTGGTGTCTTACAAAAGTTTGACCTTTGTTACTGAATGACTAACTTAGCAGAAGACCACTGTGACTCTGTGGGCATTCTGGGGTATTGCTGCGATAGAGAAAAGAGGGAGTTTATATTACAAGTCCAAAACAGGGAAACACTTTCTATGGTTCCCTTTCTTTTCCCTTCTTCCAACCATCCCAAGTGAAATTTGGAGAAATCATCATTAGGGGCTGGTCCTCCAAGGTCTGCCTGAAAATATAGGGAATGGGAGAGAGGGACACTCTCCTTTGCTTGGTGCAGGTGGAAGTTTTGTGGGACATGATGAAATTTATTACTTCTTGAGGCTCCAAATAAAGAAACTGTGGCAGTGAAGAAGAGCACGGCTCTACAGTCAGACCCCCTGGCTCCAATTCCAGTTCCTCTACTTATGCTCCAAGTCCTTGGAACAAGTTATTTAACTCCTCTGTGTCTCAGTTTCATCCTCTATAAAATAAGCATAATTCTATTATCTACCTCACAAGATTGAGGATTAAATGAAGTAATAATGTAAGGTGTTGGGAACAATCTTAGCAGTCAGTGCTCAATAAATGCTAGTGACTCTCCCTTCTCTTCCTACTCCTCTTCCTTTACTTCCTCCTCCTCCTTCTTTTACCCAACTAACTGTCTCCAGGAGACATTGGCCTATCTAGGACCCTGGGGTTTGGTGAGGGCTCTACATTGGATGGGTGTGGTTTCTAAGGTTCCAAGTTCCAGTTTTGAAATTTTCTCCATCTTTTATGTCACTCCTGAGAGAGGAGTTTTATCTTTCCCAGGCTCCATTTTACTGAAAGCTCCCTCCTCAAAAGGGCAAAACTGGTTGCAATGATGGAAAGGAGAGGCAAGTTCTCCACGTACTTTAGACATAGAAGAAACTATCTCAGTGTTTAAGAACACTTCTGTTTTTATAATGTGCCACCTGCTTTCTTTATAGGTTTACAGGAGACCTTGCTTAGAGGTAGTAATATTTACTGGAAAGTCCTTGTACTTCATTCAGCAGGCAAACAGGGAAAACAAAACAAAACACCTTTTGATCCTAATGTGCCTTGAGCTTCCAAAGCATGTTCCATCCACTCTGCACTTGTTTTCTCTGCCCAAGAATTCATATGTCATTCAGGTCCCTGCTTGCAGGGCACTTTCCCAAGGAGTCTGTACTCAGGTGCCTTTCCAAGGGCTTCAGCACTGGCTTACTTGCCACTCTTTCCACTCACCTCACCTGGCTCTTCTTCCTACTGAATTTTAAATTGTGTGTTTGTTTATTGTTTTCCTTCTCCACTAGAATATAAGCTCCTTGGGAACAGAGGAAGCTTTCCTGCTTGTTCACCGTGTATCTGGAGAATGTTGGAGAATGTCCATTGTCTCTCTGCATTGCCTCTGCTCTGTGTTGTGGGAGGTGGAACCATTCAAAGGCAACCATGGAGACTCCAAACCTCAGGCCTCAGTCAGCTCCAAGGAAGCCTCTGGAAGACTGGAGAGTCTTGATTATCCTGGGTCCTGGCAGTGCTCTTTTGGGCATACTGATCTTCTGTTTTTCCCCCAATCAACACTGCTAGTCCATGGATATTGCACTATCCCTTGTTGATTTTCCTAACCATGCCCACACATATCTCTTTTATTTAAACTCCTCATATTACTCCTCAAACTGCCCATCTGTTTTATGTCTGAAACTGACTGATCTTGACAACTGTTCTTGACATATATCAGGGGCTCAAAAACACTGATTGAATGCTTCCAAATGATTGGAAGCTAGGGAAAGTAAATATACTTGTTCCATAATTCCAGTAGGAATACTTTCTTAAATGGAGAGAGATTACCATAGTGTAAACTAACATATAGATAGAAAATGTATCCCCAAACTATTTCAGAATTTAGAAAAAAGTGGTTTCAAACTAATTATGTTTCTTGTATTTCTAATCAACCAGAACAAAGATTATATTTATAGATGGGGCTTTTCAAATTTCTGAACTAGCCCCTTTTTGGTGCTTTTACTGCTACTTGTACATTTTTTCTCATTCTTATTCTATCCTCTCTAATATCTAAAAGCTCCAACTCAGATATTTTCATCCAAGTCCTCAAGGAGTTGAATTAATATCTGTTTTTTACCATTACTTAACCTTTACGTTATCTGGGAGGCCACAGAATGAAGCATCCTTCCACATCCCGAGTTTCTCTGATGTTGCCTTGTTCTTGATTGACAGCTAACCAAGTTGTGCCAGAAAATAAGCCAGTTCCTACCCTGGAATGAGTTTTGGATTTACAAAGCATAGTCCCAGAATCTCTAATAAGAAACTTTCCAAGTTAGCTTCCCTGGCCCTGTGGAGGTGAGGTCGGCTGGAAATTTTAATGGGGAAGGGCCCACAGCAGACAGAAAGCATCTTCCTTTCCATCTCACTTGGGATGTGCCAAATTCAAAACCTTGAGGAAATTAAAATAGATCCTCTTGAAAGAATTCTGTGAAAATGTGACAGTAGCTCTAACTTGGGTTTTGAATCTCCCTGAAGCCATTCATAAAAACATACAGGGCAGGAAAACCAGAAATGTAAGACAATATATGCAACAAAACTGACAAGTCATCCCTTAGACCCACAAAATGTGTTCAGGTACAGAAAGTCTCAACTGTTCCAAGTCCTCTGTGGTGTCAGTATTGTTTAGGATGAAACAGGAAAGTAAGAGGGTGTCTGATGGACCTAACAGCAGAACCCATAGCAGCCGATAGGTGAACACTGGTAAACATGGTGGGGCAATTTGAGAAGAGCAGCTGGTACTGGGATGGCTTTGGCCTGCTTTAGTTCACAAGAGAATGCAGGGGGTGCTCTGTAATGTTTTAAGGGCTTGAGCAATCTGGGCCTCACCAACTATGAAACTAACCAGCTAAAGACACCTTCTGAGGTAGAGCTCCACACTGAGGATATAACCAACTGGGAAGAGAAGCCAGACTAAGCAGGACAGGGACAATGGGGCAAAGAAATGGGAGGTTCAGATAAAAGTGGGGGAGGAGACAGGGCTTGGTGACCACAGAAAGTACTAAGCCAATATTTTTGCCCATTTTACTAAAGCAGCAGAAGAAAAAAATGTAAATGTGAAGCTAAAAATGTTCTCCTGATCTCCCTTCTACAAGTCTATAAAAACCAGTTTCATATAAAAATGAACAAGAGAAAAAGATGATAGTTGAATCCCATACAATGTTTTTATGAGACAAATGTAAGGGACAGGATAACATCATTACAGTCAAAGAAAGAATATCCGAAAGAAAGTCTCATAAAATAGAAGAAAACTATAACCTCATATTTCAAAACAAGTTCCAAATACTTAAGGAAATAGTGTAAGATATGAGTAATCAGTATAAAAAAATAATTAGAAAATCTCAGAAAGGAAGCAATGCAACTGAAGAGAGAAGTAGATAAATTTAAAAATGAAGAATGAACTAGGAGAAACAGAGAGCCTGAAAAGAAGGAGAAATTAATCTTAACCTTAAATTTACTCAACAAGCAGAGATAATTTCCAAGATTGTAGATCGAAGTGTGAAAAGTAAAATAATAAATATTCTAGCATGTAACATAGAATAGCTTTATGAACACAAGTGGGGAGGCATGAAACATAGAGCAAAAGCCTAATAAATTGGGGCATATTAAAATGTTTGTTCAGAGAGACCATTACAAGAGTGAAAAGACAGACCAGGCTATAGGAGAAGATACTTAATTACTTATATTTTACAAAGGGCTTTTATCCAGAATATGTAGAGAATTTTTCAAATATGTAGAATAGGAAAAAAGTGCAAAGTATTTTGAATAGGTCTCATAAAACAAATATCCAAATGGATAATAAATGTATAAAAAAGGCACTCAAACTAATTGATCATCAGGGAAATGCAAATTGAAGTAACAATCATATAACACTGCATACCCACCAGAACTGTTGAAACAGAACACATTTCTGTTTGTTCCAGGAATAACTGGAATCTTCATTCCTGAGGGATATGGAATATGGAATGGTTAAGCCAGGTGGAACACTGGCTGTTAACATCTGCTGAAGTGTAATGTGTGTGTGTGTGTGTGTGTATATATATAATGGTGATCCAGAAATTGCCCATCAGAAACACACAATGCATCAAAACTCAACCACATACAAGACTGAATGTGGTAGCATTATCATTAATAGTGTCAAATATTACAACCTAAATAAACTACCCAAATATCTATGAATAGTAGAAAAAAATTATAGTGTATTCACATGATGGAATAGTATAGGAACAAGTATACAAGAGATTGCTGCTACACTCAACAACAGGGAAGCATATTACAAACAAAATGCTGAGAAAAGAAAAAAGCCAGACACAGAGGTGTATATACTTCTCTTCTTCAAGATCTAAATCAGCCAAAATGAATTTATATTAGAAGTCAGGACAGTGTTACCTATGGAGAGGTTGTGAGTAATTACTGGAACAGGATGGAGGATTCTATTTATTGTTCTTGGAAGTGGTTGTTTACATTGGTGTGTTCTCTCTATGAAACTCATCTGAGTATACATATATTGGTATAATTTTGTGTAGGTATGTTACTTATCATTTTAAAAGTTTATGGAAAAAATCATGAATATTGAAATATATCTTGGTATGTTTGTAAAACTTATATAAACAAAACAAAACAAAATAAGTCTTCTAGAAGAGATTCATGAAGGGTGTTTCTACTGCTGACTTTTGCTTTGTTTTGTTTGTTTTTATATGCACAATTGCACTTATGTATTTAAAGTTAGATTCTTACTCATACTTTGATTATCTACTGCTCAGTGTAGACTAACAAATGGGTAGTGACATTAAAAAAAAAAACCAACAACCTAAACAACTCTATTAGGATTCTATTATCAGTCCTCATTAGAATTTAAGCATATGTTAGTCAGATATCCTTTAAGAAAGGATTTTAGATGAAAATTTCAAGGTGTTAATTGATCCCTCAGAGGCAATTGAAGTTTCTTTCCTTTTGTAGTTTCTTTGAAGCTTTGATTGGCTTCAACCAAGAGGCAACCATTGATGTACATTGAGTCCCTGATCTAATTGTTTGAATGTATAAAAGATCTTAGTGAATATGCTCAAAATGAGATTGACCTGTATTTCATGGACTTTATATATTTTCTTTCTTTCTGAGATTTATAAATTTCCTTTGCTCTGTGGAATATTTTCTTAAGACTGTGGGGGTATATTCTAATTTAGAGATGGCCACCAGATCATACAGTATTAGAAGCTTTAAGTGACCTTGCAAGCTGACGCTCCACCACAGACTGATATAATGGAATAATATATATCCTTAGGTTGGAGATGTCAGCTCAGTGTGGACACCATATTTAGGTAGTATCCCAAGTGATGTGGTCTCCAGAAATAGGTAAGTGTCACAGTTAATTTCCCAAGGCCCTGTGGATATAATGCTTAAAAGGGAGTTCATTTTATATTTCCATCTCAGAAGTAAGATAAATAAACTACAAATATTCAATAATCATAAACACTTGCACATGATCTTAGCCAAAAGGCTGAGAAGCGAATCATAAACACTTGCAATTCCCTTTTTTAAAGCCAAGTCTTCGCCAGGTGCTGGGGATGATACCAAAATGAACAGATATTGTCCTCAAAATGAATTCATAATCCTGCAGGTGAGACAGACAAGCAAACTTGCAAGTGGAGTTTCACAGAGTGAAGGCTACCACCGTGCTCATGTACCATTTAGTCCCTGACTGTTTGACATCTCTCATCATATCAGCCACACAAAATTCTCCACCTTTTATTAGGGTGGGGATGGAGGAGTGGCAGCCTGAATTTGATACATCCCTGGCAACTTGGACATTGGCCAGCCTGAATCACAGACTATATGCTGCCCTCTCAGAGATGACATAGGTGGGCAGTCTACAAAAACAACCCAGCTAACTCATATTGAGTGTCTATTATGCAGGATCTATGTTAGAAAAGGGAGTGTGTGTGTGTGTGTGTGTGTGTGTGTGTGTGTGTGTGTGTTTACAACAAAACTGTGTGTTATTTCTAAAACTTTCTACATGAATTATGGTCCTATTTTCACAATCTTGTTTCTTATAGGTCCAGTTTATTTCCCTCTTTCCAATATTCATGTACTTTATTTCTTTTTCTTGTCTAAGACACTGGTACAATATTGAATAGCAGCAATCAAAGTAGGCATCCTTTTCTTGTTCTTTTAATAATTCACTGTAAATATATTTGTTTGGGGGGTGAGATTTACAAAAATGGCAATTTCATATGATTCAACATCATAGATACAATTTATAAGATTAATAATGTTTCTTTCTATTCCTACTTTGTTAAGATATTTTCCATTATGAATAAAGCTCATCAAATGCTTGTTAAAAATTTTTATTAAGAAATGATGTAAATTTTTTTTGGTGTGAGTTAAGTTCTTTATATATTTTGGATATTAACCCCTTTATTAGATATTTCATTTTCCCATTTGTTTTTTTCTAATTTTATTTAAGATAAATACATGTTATTTCAGTGAGCATATAACTTAAATACATTTTCTTTCTTTTTTTTGATTTTTTTATTATGTTACATTAGTCACCATACAGTACATCATTAGTTTTTTATGTAGTGTTCCATAATTCATTGTTTGTGTATAACACCCAGTGTTCCCTGCAGTACATGCCCTCCTTAAAACCCATTACCAGGCTACCCATCCCCCTGCTCCCTTCCCCTCTAAAACCCTCAGTTTGTTTCTTGGAGTCCATGGTCTCTCGTGGTTCATCTCTCCCTCTGATTTCCCCGCCTTCATTTTTCCCTTCCTTCTCCTAATGTCCTCCATGCTATTTTTAATGTTCCTATTCTTTGGATTGCTTTTTTGTTTTATTGATGTTTTCCTTTGCTGTGCAAAACTTTTTTATTTTGGTGTAGTCCCAGTAGTTTAATTTTGCTTTTGTTTCTCTTGCCTCAGGAGACATATCTAGAAAAATGTTTCCATGTCCAGTGTCAAAGGAATTTCTATCTATATTTTCTTCTAGGAATTTTATAGTTTCAGATCTCACATTTACATCTTTAATCCATTTTGAGGGTTTTGTGTGTGTGGGGGGGGGTGTGTGTGTATGGTGTAAGAAAGTAGTCCACTTTCATTCTTTTGCATGTATTTATCCAGTTTTCTGATCATAATTTGATGAAGAAAATGTCTTTCCCCATTGTATATTCTTGCTTCCTTTGTCATAGATTAATTGATCATAAAAGTGTGGGCTTATTTCTGGACTCTCCATTCTGTTCTATCAATCTGTGTGTCTATTTTTGTGCTGGTCCCATATTGTTTTCATTACTAGCTTTGCAATATATCTTGAAATCTGGGATTGTGATACCTTGTTTTGTTCTTCTTTTTCAAGATTTTATTCAGCCATAAAAAAGAATGAAATCGTGGGTCGCCTGGGTGGCTCAGTCGGTTAAGCGTCTGCCTTCGGCTCAGGTCATGATCTCCAGGTCCTGGGATGGAGCCCCACGTTGGAGTCCTGGCTCAGCAGGGAGTCTGCTTCTCCCTCTCCCTCTGCCTTTCCCCCTGCTTGTGCTCTCTCTGTCTCTCTCTCCCTCTCAAATGAATAAATACAATCTTAAAAAAAAAGAATGAAATCTTGCCATTTGCAACAACATGGATAGAACTAGAGGTTATAATGCTAAGTGAAATAAGTCAGCAAGAGAAAGACAAATACCATATGATTTCACTCATATGTGGAATTTAAGAAACAAAATAAAGAAAAAATAAGAGCCAAAATACCCCAAACTCAAATATGGAGAAGAAACTGGTGGTTTCCAGAGGGAAGGTTGGTGGGGAAAGGGGTGAAAATAGATAAAGGGGATTCAGAATTCACTTACTGAATCATTCCTGAAGCTAATGTAACACTGTATATTAATTATACTTGAATTAAAAAATTAAAAAATATATATAGAAAAAAAAATTTTTTTAGCTAATGTTTTGAATCACACTGACACTATCCTATCTGGAAGTTTGACTACAGAGATTTTAAAATTTTGTTTCCTTTTGATCTTCGTGAATAGACTTAATTTTTAGAGCAGTTTTATGTTTACAGAAAAATTGAGCAGAAAGTACAGAGAGTTCCCATGTACATCCACACTATCCCTCCCACAGTACCCTCCATTTTTAACATCTCTCATCAGGGTGGTACATTTGTTATATTGATATATCAATATTGATCCATTATTGTTAACTTAAGTTCATAGTTGGTATTAGAATTTACTCTTTTGGTGTGTAGTTCTATGTGTTCTGACAAATATAATATCATGTATCCATAATTTTAGTATTGAACAGTATAGTTTCACTGCCTTAAAATCCCCTGTGTTCTGCCTCCTTCTCGCACACCGAGCCCTTGGCAACCACTGAATTTTTTTACTGTCCTTACAGTTTTTTTTTTTCCAGAATGTCATATAATTGGGATCATACAATATGTAGCATTTACAAGTTGGCATCTTTTACTTAGCAATATGGATTTAAATTTCTTACAATTTTTTCATGGCTTGATGGATGATTTCATTTTATTGCTGAATAATATTCTCTTGTATTGATGTGCAACACTTTGTTTATCTCTTCACCTACTGAGTGACATGGTGTTTGATTCCAAGTTTTGGCAATTATCAATAAAACTGTTATACACTTCCATGTGCAGGTTTTTGTGTAGGCATAAGTTTTCAACTCATTTGAGTAAATAAAAAGGAGCACTATTGCTCGATCGTATGATAAGAGTATATTTAGTTTTATAATAAACTGCCTATTTCAAAGTGGCTGTACCATTTTTTATTTTTCCAAAAATATCTATTTATTTATTTGAGAGAGAGAGAACAAGGGGAGAGGCAGAGGGAGAGGGAGAGAGAATCTCAAGCAGACTCCCTGCAGAGCACAGAGCCTGATATGGGGCTCGATCTTAAGGCCCTGAGATCATGACCTGAGCTGAAACCGAGTTGGCCACCCAACTGACTGAGATATTCAGGCACCCCTGTACCATTTTTCATCCTTACCAGCAATGTATGAAAGTTTCTGTTGCTCCACATCTTTTCCAGAATTTAGTATTGTCAGTGTTTTGGATTTTGGCCATTCTAATAGGCATGTTATCTATCTTATTGTTTCAATTTACAATTCCCTAGTGACATGATGTTTAGCATCTTTTCATATTTTCATTTGCCATCTGTATATCTGCTTTATTTTAAAAAAACATTTTTATTTATTTATTTGAGAAAGAGAGAGAGAGAGTCAGAGAGAGAGAAAAAAAACATGAGTGGGGTGAGGGGCAGAGGGAGAAGCAGGCTCTCTGCTGAGCAAGGAGCCCGATGTGAGGCTTGATCCTGGGATCATGACCTGCGCTGAAGGCAGACACTTAACCAACTGAGCCACCCAGGCACCCCCATCTGTATACCTTCTTTAGTGAGATTTAGTGAGACCTTTTGCTCATTTTTTAAAATTGGAATGTTTGTTATTTCATTGTTCAATTTTAGGAGTTCTTTGCATATTTTGGACACCAGTACTTTATCCAGATATGTGTTTTTCAAATACAGTCTCCTAGTCTGTAGCTTGTCTTCTCACTTTCTTAGCAGTGTCTCTCGCAGAGAAGAGTTTTTAGTTTTAATGGTATCTCAACTTATTAACTTTTCCTTTCATGGATTTTGGTTTTGGTACTGTACGTAATAAGTCACCACCAAAACCAAGGTGGACTAGATTTTCTCCTATGTTATCTTCTAGAAGTTTTATAGGTCTGCATCTTACATTAAGTCTTTGATCCATTTGAGTTAATTTTTTATGTTCTGTGTCTAGATTCCTTGCTGTATATGTGGACATCCCCAATTGTTCTATCACCATTTGCTGAAAAGACTATCCTGACTTCATCAAATTGCATTTGCCGTTGTGTTAAAGATTAGTTGGGTGTATTTTAACTCTCAAGCTAGTCCACACTAAGCCCCTGGCAATTCATCAATTATAGTTAAATGTTCCTACCAAGGCTGGCTACAGCGCGGGTTTCTGCTCCTGGGCTTCCGCTCCTGGTAAGCTGTGGTTCTCTGCATCTGCTTCTCTCTCCAGTTATTAGGTCAGCTTTTTGCCTGAGACCTCAGTTCTCTGATACCTCTAAGAAGAAGTGTTTTGTGTTTGTTTGGCTTTTTTTCTTGTTGTGAGGACAGGAACGTGGCTTCTAAACTCTTCACGTTTTGGCCTGGCAGTGGAATTTTGAATCTGCCTCTTTTCTCAAACCCATTCCTGTTCCAAATTTCCCCTAGCCTAGAAAAAGTAATGAATTTTTTCACTTTCAGGAGAAAAAAAATCTTTCCTAAAGTGGAGGCACAATCATATTTCAACTCATCTTTTATTGTTTGGCAAATGTCTTTGGCACTTTGGAAGCCCATGTGGCTCTGTGGAGGGGAGGGTGTGGAAGGCTGCCAGCAGGTTTTGCTCTTCTTCTCTGAGATGTTTCTCATATTTGTGTACAACTTTTCTAACTTATTAAGCAAATCTACCTTGTTGTCTTCATCTGGAGGAACACAACACTGAATCTTTTCTTGTTCCTAACTTCTACCTGCATACACACTCAATCCTTCCATTTAGGGAAGTTTCAGGAACCTGTCTCTCATCCCTCATCTGCCCTGGCATAGTGCTAAGTTCAGATGATCTCAATAAATCCTTGATTAGGCGATAAATGGATAAATGCTCATAGTTCCTCCCTTTAGAGTAACAAAAACAACCTTCCATACTACAGGCTTCTGATCAGGATGGGCAGGCTATAAGATTTTCAGGGCCCAGTTCAAAATGAAAATGGGGGACTGCATTCACACATGATTAAGAATTTCAAGCTAGTGACAATAGAGCATTAAAGCAAGCACAGGGTCCTATGTGACTATATGGGATGCATACCCACACAGCTGGAATGCCTCTGAGTCACATCTTCCTCAGGCTAAGCTACTGGTCTCCTCCACTTATGACACAGTCCCTCATGTGACATGGTCTTCATCCATAGCTCCTCAAGTTTGTGTTATCCTGCATAATGCTCATGCAAGCAAACCATTTGCTAACTCCTCCTTGCCATGTGGTGCTCTGGGCAATGGGCCCCAATCCTAGATGTTTGCCCTGGAATTGGGTAGATGGTTGCCCTGCCCACCTGCCCTAGATATAACAGCTGAACTTTCTATCAACACAGACTTAGGCTCATTTCTGGAAAGTACATCATAGTGTTAACCATTGTCAGCCTACTCTCAAGTACAACCCCTACATTCATATTTACATTGAGTTAACCAGCTCATGCTTCTATAGTTGTTGAGGTCTTGGAGCTAAGTGCAGAACATTGCCACAAGTAAAATTATTTTTGTTAATTTTTATGCATCCATGACCTTCTGAATTCTATGGCTTCCATTGGCATGCCAGCTTGATGACTCCACTAACTTAGTTAAAATTCACTTCATTTAGATCACTAATACAAACATTAACTATCAAGAAATAGATTCCTTTTGTAACTGAACCCAAGTCTCTCTGACCAATGTGCAGCAAAGTCAATTACGGAGACATCAGGTATGCAGCAAGGAAAGGGTTTATTTGAGAGGCAACCAAACAAGGAGACAGGAGAGCAAGTTTCCCCTCTTCTGCCTCCCTGAAATGGGAGAGAACATGTTTTTTATAATCATAGGATAAGGAAAAGGAGCTATGGGCATGCTCTGAGAGCTGCATAAATCAGATGAGTTCTTGGGCTATATAACAATACCTTGCATAAGGAATTCAGGACCTTGCTTGTTCACAGGCTGGGACCATATCATTGACCTTCAGTCCTGGCTACTTTGGAGACAGCTAGTGTATTTGTTAGTGGGGTCTGAAAAGATAGGTGACTAGGGAGAAACAGTTCTCTGAAAAACAAGCTTTAAATTTTCTGCTAGTTTCAACCTTCACTTTGGGTATAATTTTTTTTTTCCTTTTTAATCTTTAAGAGATCTTTGGGAAGCAGAAGCCAATGCCCATCCTTTCTCCAAACACCTACTAAGGTTCAGGTAGCCAGAATGGAAATGTAGGTGAGGCTCCTGCTACCAAAGGACCTGTGAATTAGCCAGAGTTACAGTACATATAAACACCACCATCCTGGGCCTTGGCTTGGATATGATGAGTAGGTGTTATAATTATTGCACACTGGATTGTCAAAGGAGGGAAGATGGTTTGTTTTTTTATCTGCTGATTGGGAAACCTGACTAGAGCATATGGGTGATGAGGTAAACTTTGAAGAACTGGACACACTTGAAGACACAAAGGAGAGGGGCTTTCTAGGCCAAGAGATGAGTGAGGACACAGAAGGCGCAGGGTATATGTAGGAGAGAGTGAGGGCCAATGTGACAGAGACAGACGTTATGTGAGAAGGTTGCTGAATTTAATATTGGGCGGTATTTGGCATACAAGGACTGAGATATCTGCAGGGCAACGTCTGTAACAGTCTTTACCTGGCAAGCCTGGGGCCTGCATGTCCTGTAGGAACTCAGGGCAGCCTGGGGGGAGCTGGGAGGGGTAAGAGGGCAGCCTGAGGGGCCAGAGGGACCCACACAAGTGTCAAGGACAAACATTCCCATTTTACCATGCTGCCAGGGGCCCTTAGGGACAAGATACTTCCTGCCACCCTCTCTAGGTGCCTCTATGCCTTCTCCAAACTCAGCGGCTGAGTGAGTGGCTCTCTAAGACCCAAGTAGAAGAA
>NW_027397081.1:30310293-30324727 GCF_003265705.2 Callorhinus ursinus
ATACCACTTCTTCTTTATCCATTCATCTGTCGATGGACATCTTGGCTCTTTCCACAGTTTGGCTATTGTGGACATTGCTGCTATAAACATTGGGGGGCATGTACCCCTTTGGATCCCTATATTTGTATCTTTGTGGTAAATACCCAGTAGTGCAATTGCTGGATCGTATGGTAGCTCTATTTTTAACTGTTTGAGAAACTTCCATACTGTTTTCCAGGGGGCTGCACCAGCTTGCATTCCCACCAACAGTGTAGAAGGGTTCCCCTTTCTCCACATCCCCGCCAACATCTGTTGTTCCCTGACTTGTTAATTTTAGCCATTCTGACGGGTGAGAGGTGGTATCTCATTGAGGTTTTGATTTGGATTTCCCTGATGCCGAGCAATGTTGAGCACTTTTTCATGTATCTGTTGCCCATTTGGATGTCTTCTTTGGGAATATATCTGTTCATGTCATCTGCCCATTTCTTGATTGGATTATATGTTCTTTGGGTGTTGAGTTTGATAAGTTCTTTATAGATTTTGGATACTAGCCCTTTATCTGATATGTCATTTGCAAATATTTTCTCCCATTCTGTCGGTTGTCTTTTGGTTTTGTGGACTGTTTCTTTCACTGTGCAAAAGCTTTTTATCTTGATGAGGTCCCAATAGTTCATTTTTGCCCTTGCTTCCCTTGCCTTTGGCGATGTTTCTAGGAAGAAGTTGCTGCGGCTGAGGTCGAAGAGGTTGCTGCCTGTGTTCTCCTTTAGGATGTTGATGGACTCCTGTCTCACGTTTAGGTCTTTCAACCATTTGGAGTCTATTTTTGTGTGTGGTGTAAGGAAATGGTGCAGTTTCATTCTTCTGCATGTGGCTGTCCAATTTTCCCAACACCATTAGATGAAGAGACTGTCTTTTTTCCATTGGACGTTCTTTCCTGCTTTGTCGAAAATTAGTTGACCAGGGAGTTGTGGGTCCATTTCTCGGCTCTCTATTCTGTTCCATTGATCGATGTATCTGCTTTTGTGCCAGTACCATACTGTCTTGATGATGACAACTTTGTAATAGCGCTGGAAGGCCGGAATTGTGATGCTGCCAGCTTTGCTTTTCTTTTTCAACATTCCTCTGGGTATTCGGGGTCTCTTCTGTTCCCATACAAATTTTAGGATTATTTGTTCCATTTCTTTGAAAAAAGTGGATGGTATTTTGATGGGGATTGCATTGAATGTGTAGATTGCTCTAGGTAGCATTGACATCTTCACAATGTTTGTTCTTCTAATCCATGAGCATGGAACGTTTTTCCATTTCTTTGTGTCTTCCTCAATTTCTTTCATGAGTATTTTATAGTTCTGAGTACAGATCCTTTGCTTCTTTGGTGAAATTTATTCCTAGGTATCTTATGGTTTTGGGTGCTATTGCAAATGGGATCGACTCCTTAATTTGTCTCTCTTCTGTCTTGTTGCTGGTGTATAGGAATGCCACTGATTTCTGTGCATTGATTTTATATCCTGCCACGTTACTGAATTCCTTTATGAGTTCTAGCAGTTTTGGGGTGGAGTCTTTTGGGTTTTCCACATAAAGTATCATAGAATATCATGCAAAGAGTGAGTGGTTGACTTCCTCTTTGCCGATTTGGATGGCTTTGATTTCTTTTTGTTGTCTGATTGCTGTGGCTAGGACTTCTAATACTATGTTGAATAGCAGTGGTGATAGTGGACATCCCTGCCGTGTTCCTGATCTTAGGGGGAAAACTCTCAGCTTTTCCAATATGGAGAATGATATTTGCTGTAGATTTTTCATAGATGGCTTTTATGATATTGAGGTAGGTACCCTCTATCCCTATACTCTGAAGAGTTATTTTTTTTTTTACATTTGATTTATTTATTTGAGAGAGAGAGAATGAGAGATAGAGAGCCTGAGAGGGAAAAGGGTCAGAGGGAGAAGCAGACTCCCTGCCGAGCAGGGAGCCCGATGTGGGACTCGATCCCAGGACTCCAGGATCATGACCTGAGCTGAAGGCAGTCGCTTAACCAACTGAGCCACCAAGGCGCCCAACTGAGCCACCCAGGCACCCCTCTGAAGAGTTTTGATCAAGAAAGAATGCTGTACTTTGTCAAATACTTTTCTGCATCTATTGAGAGGATCATATGATTCTTGTTGTTTCTTTTGTTAATGTATTGTATCACGTTGATTGATTTGCAGATGTTGAACCAACCTTGCAGCCCAGGGATAAATCCCACTTGGTTGTGGTGAACAATCCTTTTAATGTACTGTTGGATCCTATTGGCTAGTATTTTGGTGAGAATTTTTTGCATCCATGTTCATCAAGGATATTGATCTGTAATTCTACTTTTTGATGGGATTTTTTGTCTGGTTTTGGGATCAAGGTAATGCTGGCCTATAAAATGAGTTTGGAAGTTTTCCTTCCATATATATTTTTTGGAACAGTTTCAGGAGAATAGGTATTAATTCTTCTTTAAATGTTTGGTAAAATTCCCCTGGGAAGCCATCTGGCCCTGGGCTTTTATTGTTGGGAGATTTTTGATGACTGCCTCAATTTCCTTAGTGGTTTTAGGTCTGTTCAGATTTTCTATTTCTTCCTGGTTCAATTTTGGTAGTTGATACATCTCTAGGAATGCACCCATTTCTTCCAGGTTATCTAATTTGCTGGCATAGAGTTGCTCATAATATGTTCTTATAATTGTTTGTATTTCTTTGGTGTTGGTTGTGATCTCTCCTCTTTCATTCATGATTTTGTTGATTTGGGTCATTTCTCTTTTCTTTTTGATAAGTCTGGCCAGGGGTTTATCAGTCTTGTTAATTCTTTCAAAGAACCAGCTCCTAGTTTTGTTGATCTGTTCTACTGTTCTTTTGGTTTCTATTTCATTGATTTCTGCTCTGATCTTTATGATTTCTCTTCTCCTGCTGGGTTTAGGCTTTATTTGCTGTTTTTTCTCCAGCTCCTTTAGGTGTAGGGTTTGGTTGTGTATTTGAGACCTTTCATGTTTCTTGAGAAAGGCTTGTATTGCTATCTACTTTCCTCTTAGGACTGCCTTTTCTGTATTCCAAAGATTTTGAACAATTGTGTTTTCATTTGCATTGGTTTCCATGACATTTTTAAATTTTTCTTTAATTTCCTGGTTGACCCATTCATTCTTTAGTAGGATGCTCTTTAGCCTCCATGTATTTGAGTTCTTTCCGATTTTCCTCTTGTGATTGAGTTCTAGTTTCAAAGCATTGTGGTCTGAAAATATGCAGGGGATGATCCCAATCGTTTGGTACTGGGTGAGACCTGATTTCTGACCTAGGATGTGGTCTGTTCTGGAGAATGTTCCATGGGCACTAGAGAAGAATGTGTATTCCGTTGCTTTGGGATGGAATGTTCTGAATATGTCTGTGAAGTCCATTTGGTCTAGTGTGTCATTTAAAGTCTTTATCTCCTTGTTGATCTTTTGCTACGATGATCTCTCCATTTCAGTGAGGGGAGTGTTAAAGTCCCCCACTATTATTGTATTGTTGTTGATGTGTTTCTTTGCTTTTGTTATTAATTGCCTTATATAATTGGCTACTCCCATGTTAGGGGCATAGATATTTACAATTGTTAGATCTTCTTGTTGGATAGACCCTCTAAGTAGGATATAGTGTCCTTCATCATTTCTTTTACACTCTTTGTTTAAAATCTAGTTTGTCTGATATAAGGATTGCCACCCCAGCTTTCTTTTGGTGTCCATTAGCATGCTAAATGGTATTCCACCCCTTCACTTTCAATGTGGGGGTGTCTTTGGGTCTAAAATTAGTCTCTTGCAGGCAGCATATTGATGGGTCTTGTTTTTTAATCCAATCTGATAGCCTGTGTCTTTTGATTGGGGCATTTAGCCCATTTACATTCGGGGTAACTATTGAAAGATATGAATTTAGTGCCATTGTATTGCCTGTAAGGTGACTGTGACTGTATATTGTCTGTGTTTCTTTCTGGTCTCTGCTGCTTTTAGGCTCTCTCTTTGTTTAGAGGACCCTTTTCATTATTTCTTGGAGGGCTGGTTTCGTGTTTGCAAATTCTTTTTGTTTTTGTTTGTCCTGGAAGCTTTTTATCTGTCCTTCAATTTTCAATGAGAGCCTAGCTGGATATAGTATTCTTGGCTGCATATTTTTCTCGTTTAGTGCTCTGAAGATATCTTGCCAGTCCTTTCTGGCCTGCCAGGTCTCTGTGGAAAGGTCTGTTGCCAATCTAATGTTTCTACCTTTATAGGTTACATATCTCTTCTCCCGAGCTGCTTTCAAGATTTTCTCTTTTTCTCTGAGACTCGTAAGTTTTACTATTAGATGTCGGGGTGTTGACCTATTTTTATTGATTTTGAGAGGGGTGCTCTGTGCCTCCTGGATTTTGATGCCTGTTTCCTTCCTCACATTAAGGAAGTTCTCTGCTATTATTTGCTCCAGTATACCTTCTGCCCCTCTCTCTCTTTCTTCTTCTTCTGGGATCCCAATTATTCTAATATTGTTTCATCTTATGATATCGCTTATCTCTCAACTTTTGCCCTCGTGATCCTGTAGTTGTTTCTCTCTCTTTTTCTCAGCATGTTTATTTTCCATCATTTGGTCTTCTATATTGCTGATTCTCTCTTTTGCCTCATTTATCCTAGCAGTTAGTGCCCCCATTTTTGATTACACCTCATTAATAGCCTTTTTGATTTCGACTTGGTTAGTTTTCAGTTCTTTTATTTCTCCAGAAAGCGTTTCTCTAATAACTTCCATGCTTTTTTCAAACCCAGCTAGTATCTTTAAAATCAGGATTCTGAACTCTAGGTCCGATACTTTACTAATGTCTGTATTGAGTAGGTCCATTGCAGTTGGTACTACCTCTTGTTCTTTTTGCTGAGGTGATTTCTTTCGTCTTCTCATTTTGTCCAGAGGAGAATAGATGAATGAGAGAACAAAATGCTAACAGGCTAACAACGTCCCCAGAAAATTACTCTAAACAAATCAGAAAAGACCTGAAACCAGGGAAAACGAAAGGGAAAGAATAAAAAAGGAAAGTGAAAAAAAAAGTAAAAGATAAAAACAAACAAAAACAGAAGAAAACAAAAAAAGAACAGATTATGATCAAATATGATCAAGCTAGTGCATAGATCAGTGCCGCACTCTAGATTTTGGGTGTGTTTTGGTCTGTTAGAAGATAGTGTCTCCTAAAATTTTAAAGAAAGAAAAACTTATATATGTACAAATAAGGGTTGATACAATGAAGGGATGGAAGATGACTGTAAAGATGCATAGTATAAAAGATTTTATAAAAGGAATTGATAAGAATTTGTTTGAAAAAAAAAGATTATAAAAAAAAAAGGGAGAGAGTGTGATCAAGCAGGAGACTAGAACAAAGCCATACCCTAGAGATTTCGGGTATATTTTCATCTGTTAGAAGAAACTGTATCTCAAAATATTAAAGAGAGAACAACATATATATATATATATATATATATATATATATATATATATATATGCCAAAAATAAGGGTAACTACTATGAAGGGATAGAATAGGAGTCTAAAAATGAAAAATAAAAATGTTTTTTAAAAATGGGACTGATCAGATGTTGGTTGAAAAAGGGAAAAAGAAAAATCCAAAAAAAAGATAGTTAAAGAAAATTAACTTTGAAAAACTAATGAATCATGGTAAAAGCCATGAATTCTATGTGCAGGATTCCCCTAGTGCTGGAATTCTCCTGTTCTCCTTGATCGGTAGACTTGGTCTTGGCTGTCTGTTTTTGCTGATCTTCTGGGGGAGGGGCCTGTTGCTGTGGTTCCCAAATGTCTTTGCTGGAGGTGGAATTGCCCTGCCCTTGTGAGTCCGGGCTAAGCAATCTGCTCGGGTTTGCTCTTGAGAGCTTTTGTTCCCTGCAAGCTTTCCGTACAGCTTTGGAGGATGAGAGTGAAAATGGTGTCCTCCCAATCTCCACGCTGGAGAAGCCGAGAACTCGGGGCCCCACTCCTCAATGCGCCCCCAGAGAAAAGCAGTCAATCACTCCCGTCTCCCCCGGTCTCGGCTGCACTCTGTGTTCACCCGGCCTGTGACTGACCGTTTCTATTCCTGGCACCCAACCCCGTGTGGAGTCTCCAGACCCAGCAGATCCCTGTGGTGTGCTCCCGCACCGCTCCTCCCGGGGGAGGAAGGGGAATCTCCCCGGCTCTGCTGCTTGTTGGGTCCCTGCTGGAGGAGCAGTGGCCTGACTGGGCCGCAGATCACAGTTTATGGCAACCCCGAGCTGAGAGCCCGTGCCTCAGCTCCATCTCCGCCGCTGGCTTCACTGCTCTGATACCTGGGAGTTCTGCTGCACTCAGGCACCCCCGGTCTTTCTGTGACCCTGAGGGTCCTGAGACCACACTGTCCTGCGAGGGTTCCAACTCCCGCTTAGCCACTGGAGCGATGTCCCTCAGTGGAGCCAGCTTCTAAAAGTTCCGATTTTATGCTTTGCGGCTCTATCACTTGCCAGAAGCAGCTGATGGAGGCCCCCTCCCCCGCCATCTCTCCTCCCAAATATCGCCTTGGATTCACTTCTCCGCACGTCCTACCTTCCAGTAAGTGGTCGCTTCTCTGTTCAGAGAGTTGTTGCTACTCTCTTCTTTGATCTCCTGTTGAGTTCGTAGGTGTTCAGAATGGTTTGATCCCTATTCAGCTGAATTCCTGAGACCAGACGAAATCCAGGTCTCCTACTCCTTCCCCATCTTGCTCTGCCCCACACTGTATCGAATTTCAGGTTTCTTTGAGCCTTCTGGATCTGCAGAAGTCACCCAGTCCTCCTGGCAGAAGGCTAGCACTTGAAGACAGTGTAAAGCCTGCTGCCTTGTAAGACAACAACTCTAACACATCCTCCTGATCATCATACCAATAATTAGGGTCCAGTCATGATGTGGAAGTGTTGGGCTGGCTAAAGAAAGAAAAGGAGTATATGGTGACATAGTTGTACCCAATGTGTATTGCAGGTTCTGGAAGTCATGAGATTGAATCAGTGGATTGGATCAAGAGGGATTACATACAAAGTTAGTAAGGAAGAACATACTGATACAGGAGTAAATTCCTCTGGTACAGAATTTCATATCAGGGCATAGGCCCCATCATGCTCTTATGCTGATAAATAGACTAGAAGTTTGGGAAGAGTGATGGTCCACATTAAGAGAAGTAGAAGTGCCAGAACTTCTAACCATGTGGCAGAAAAAGTGAAGGCTCAGAGAAGTGGGAATAAAAGTAGATAACCAAAGAGGTCAAAATCCCACCAGCTGACTATGTTTGAAGAACATTCCGAGGACATTTAATTTATTAAAATAATAAGAAATGCACTGGTGAGAAGGGGTAGTGCATAACACTTAGGGTTGTTTAGAGATCTAGGGGTCTAGGATGTACCCAAGCATCATCTCCAAAATTAAGAACAACTTATTACAACAGTACTTCCCAGCACCAAGAAGAAACATAATAAACATAACACCTGTTAGGCTTCCTCAGGCTCTTCAGGCAGCAACTCCACACATGGAAATCCTGTTCCTTCTCAATACTGAGTGTGGTCCAAAGAAAGGCTTCAGGTGGCTTATGGCAAGCCCCAATAGGAACATCATGAAGGAGACACCAAGTGTTTGGGATCAAGAGTATACCATCTGAAGCAAAGAATTATATGCACATTTGAAAAAGAGCTCTTATCTTGGCTTGCTACTGTACCCTGGTAGAGATGGGGTCTAATTGTGGGATAATGGTTGAGCATGTGGCCAGGACCACCCAACATGGATTGGATTTCATTAGACCTACCAAGTCATAAGGTCAGGCAGGACCAACAGCAATCCACTGTAATATGAATTATAATATGGTACAATATGGTACACGATCAGGTGAGAGCAGGGTTAGAGAGTAAAAGGGAGCTACATAAGCAGGTGAAACCCCATATCATCCTCCAATGTTGTATCTGTAGCTCACCTTCAGATCACACCTGTGGACAGTCTTGTATGACCAGCTGGTGGAGTCTGAAAAGGTCAAAATTGTTCACAGACGTTTGGGTAGGTGCAAGATAAAAAAAAAGGACCATAGTGCACTCTAAGACCACACCAGGGTGTCCTTGAAAAACAGTGGTGATGGAAAAGCCTAACACTAGGAAAAGTTTTAAATGACGCACCTGGTCATCTACCTTGTGTGGGAAGGAGAGAACCCAGGGAATATATATGGTTTCATGGTCAGTGGTAAGTAGCTTTGCTGGTTGCTCAGGGCCCAGGAAAAGGAAACACTGTAAGATCAGAACAAGGAGGTGTGGGAAAGAATCATGTGGATGGACCTACAGTAGACAGTATGGAGTAAACATTAACATCCACCAAGGGGCATTCACTACAGAAGAGGATAAAACAATAAGCAGACAGAGTGATATCTCCATTTGACATCAGATAGCCCCTATTATTGGCCAGCCTGGTCATCAGTCAGTGCCTGAGTGGAGTAGCAGGGATGGGAGAGGTGTAGGTTATGCAGGACCCAGAATATTGGGCTTCGACTTGCTCAGGCAGATTTATCTGCTGTCACTGCTATACTTGGAGAGAGGGGAGACCAGCAGAATCCCCAATACTGCACCATTACTTGAAGGGACCAGTCAGCCACTCAGTGACAAGTTGATCATATTGAACCCCTTCTAACTTAGAAAAGGCAGAAATGCATCTTGAGTGGAAGTGGCCCATTCTGAGTAAGGATTTGTCTTTTTCACTTATAATATCTCAGGCAGTGCTCCTGTTTGAGGGCTTTCACAGTGTTCTATCTACTAACACTGGATCCTGCATTATATGACATTGGACCAAGAGACCTGCTTTGGACTTCTTGTGCCAGAGGAAAGAAATAGAGACACCATTCTGGCAGGAGTAATGGTTCCTCATTACTTCTCTTTTGCTCTATAGCTTCCCATAGGATGAGCTGAGGCCTCTGTTTTAACTGCATCAAGGTTCAATTTTTCCTTCTGCCCAATCTTGCTTCCCTTACCCCTCACAGATGCTATTGCTAATAAATCTCCCAACTAGGGGAGTCTTGTTTCAGAATCATTTTCCTGGGAAATCCAAACTGTGACACCTGCTTTATCAGTCCCAGCCAACTCAATTCCACAGACAGAGTCCCAGCTGGACGAGATCTCTATAGGGAAGTGGCAGGGATAAAAGAAGCGCTGTCAGCCACACTAGGTAGAATTCTTGGACAGACTGGCACGTGACAGGTTTCTGAATGGTGTGTTTTCAGGAACTAAATGAATCTTACTCCTTTTTCCAGTTTTATGTAATTGGAGAGAGGGAAATGGCTGGCCAGGTTGTCTTGTGGGGATGGAGTGTGAGTGCCCTGAAATGACTCTAGTTTAAAATAGTAGCTACTGATGTATCAGAGATTTACAGCAGAGAAAAGGGGGCTGGTTAATCAAAAACAATAAAAGTAGCAAATAGGTAGGGCTTCTGCTACCTTGTAGGCCTGGGAGAGGTGCTCTGTCCATTGACACTACAGATGGCAGGTTCCATTCTTATATTCAGTTTGCAGCTTCTCAGTTTGTAGGGGTGTGCAAATAGCTCTTTCCCTTTGAAATCTCATTGGCTGGTGTGGTTTCTCTCTTCCATAGGGTTGTGTGCACTCTGAAGATAGGAACTTGAGTTCTTTCTAATTTTTCTGATAAATCCCTCCTCCCAGGACACGGTGACATTCTAGACTCCTATCCCCCATTTCCCTACATCAGGCTGGCTTAGCGCTGAATGTCCAGTGTTTATCACCATGCTTGGCACAGAGAGAGATGTTAATAAATATGTGTGAATAACTGGGTGCAAGTGTAGAAGACACACACTTCCAGCTGGACAGATGCCAAGCTCTTCACTGTAGAGTCAACCTAACAGGCTTCTTGTTTAGGGTTGAAACTGCTGTGTAGCCACATGGAGATTTGGTCAGAAGGAGGTGAGGATTTACCTCAACTGTAAGAATACCAGCTGATAGGGCTGCATGTGTATGAGTCCAGCTGTATCTCAGCTTTAAGGGCTCTTTTCTTTTATCATACTCCATATATCTTATGTTTTATGTATTGAGCGAGGAGATAAATCTCATCAGGTGAATTAATCTGCCACAAAGGATGATAATGCACTTGTGTTTTATGCTTATGTCTATACTTTGAAGTGTAATATGTATATGGGTGTGGGTTCCCAAAGAGAATCCCAGGGGTCCTGTCTGTGGCTGTCTACTCCTTCTAGGGACTCCCTGACTGAACCCTTTCTTTTAAGGGAGATGAAGAAAACACCTGCCTTTTCTTGCAGCCCTTTCTTCCCCTATTTGGTACAGTGCGAACTTGTGTTCTCTTTTTTTCCAAGAGGTCCTGGGCTCACTCTTTTCTCAGAACCTGTCCCTTGCTCTGCTCCTTGGCAAGGCTGGCCCTGAGCAGGTACAGGGAGTGGGGGTAGAGTCCTCTCAGTCTTCCCTTCCTCCTGAAGCCTTGTAGACAGAACAGCAGTAATCTGAGAGATGGAGTGGTCTTAGGAAAGGGCTGAAGGAAGGGGCTTTCACTGTCCCCACTCCCCTCAACCAGCTCCCCCATTTCCCTTGTGGGACTTTTTGGAGATATTATTTGCATGTTTCCCAACCAGAGGAGCCATGCAAATGGTGACTATTTTAGGCTCAATAAGAAAATTGGCAGCATCATGACAGTCACTGTGGGATAGGTGGTGGCTATGGGGGGTAATGTGGGGCAGGCAGGTTCTGAAAGTCTCCCTGTCACACCCTGTAATGGGCAGTTTTCCACCGGACTGGCTCAGAGCACCAGCACATAGTAGAGTCTCAATAGTATTAAGTGATTTGCCCAGGAGTTGTCAGACATGGGTGTTCAGATACTAAAAGCAGAAGCAAACACTGGGTTATTGTCTCTTAAAGCCTGCTACTTGTGGGAGAGAAAGGGAATTGCTGGGCTCAGTTACTTGCAGTGAGCAGCAGGACTAGAGGGGCATTGTCCTTACTGTTGACGGCCCAGAATAAGCCATTTATTTCCTCTACTCTCAGCAGGGCTGGGAAACAGTGGACATTGTCCTACATGTATGCCATAAAGTCCCATTCATTCAGTCAACAGACTTTTACAGAGCACCTGTTTGAACCCAGGCACACAGACATTAATAATATAAACCATGTCTGTGTCCTCTAGGAGTTTGCTACTTGACAGGAAGAAAGCTGAGTGAACATAGTTCAGGGAGAGAGCAGGGAGGTGCCCTCAGTTTTCACCTGAAGAGTGGATTGGTGGGAGGCTGCAGAAACACATGGCTCCATTTTAATTATCTCCATGCAGTGGCTTGAGAGAATGGTGGTTGCCAGCAGCTGGGGGGAGGGATGGAGTTCGTCAAAAGGTACATAATTTAGCTTATATAACATGAGTAAGTCCTAGAAATCTATCATAGAACATAATACAGTTAAAAACACTGTATTGTAAACTTAAATATTTATTAAGAACTTATGTTAAATATTCCAATCAAAAAGAAGAGAAGGAGAGAAGAAACTTTTAGAAGAGATAGTTAAGCTTATGACACAGTATAGGGTGACAGTTTCATTTATTTTAAAGCTTATCAAGAAGTACACATTAAATATGTGCAGATTTTTGTATGTCAATCATACCCCAATTAAAACAAAACAAAACAAAAAAGAACACACACACACACACACACACACACACACAAGCTGTGGGTTCCTTCTTCCAAAAACAAAACAAAAAAACATATACTAAATCTGGTTCTAACTCAAATACTTCTTATTGATATTTTATTTATTTATTCCTCTTTCTTCTCTCCTACAACCTCCAGAAATGATGTAGGACTGCCAATCACTTGCCTTGCATAGCAGCTCAAAGATGCTTTGAATCCTGTGAGTCATGTAAGACTGCTGAATCACAGACCTGTACCTCTGAAACAAATAATACATTACATGTTAAAAAAAAAAAGAAGATAGTGGGAAGGGTAAAATGAAGAGGGGAAATTGGAGGGGGAGATGAACCATGAGAGACTATGGACTCTGAAAAACAAACTGAGGGTTCTAGAGGGGAGGGGGTGGGGGGATGGGTTAGCTTGGTGATGGGTATTAAAGAGGGCACATTCTGCATGGAGCACTGGGTGTTATACGCAAACAATGAATCATGGAACACTACATCAAAAACTAATGATGTAAATGTATGGTGATTAACATAACATAATAAAATAAAATCTAAAAAAAGATGCTTTGAATCATTAATACATAGCTCTAGTTTCATCCCTCCATCCGTTCCATACCTGCCTGGTCCTCTCTTCATCCAGAACCCTCAGCAGATCTGCAGTGGGCTTCTAGGGGCTCCTGTGATAGTGGCAGCTGTGAGAAGGAAAATCAGAGAAGCTCAAAATGGGGAACAGGTCAATGGGCCATTTTTAGAAATCTATTTGGAAATGATTTCAAAATTATAGAATTGTAGTAAGAAAGAATCACGAAAAAACAGTGAATATTGGGGAGGCAGAGGCAGAGGGAGAGAATCTTAAGCAGACTCTATGCTGAGTGTAGAGCCTGACACAGGGCTCGATCTCATGACCCTGAGATCACGACCTGAGCCAAAATCAAGAGTCGGAAACTTAACAGACTGAGCCACCCAGGCGTCCCATCAATGTTTCACCTTAAATATGACATTTGATGTAGGTTCTTTGTAGGTTCCCTTTATCAGGTGAGGACATTTCATTCTATTTCTGGTTTGCAAAGACTTGTTTTTTTAATCATGAATGGATGTTGAATTTTATTAAATTTTCACATCTGTTAAAATGAAAAAAAAAGGGCGGAGCAAGATGGCAGAGGAGTAGGAGACCTGGATTTCGTCTGGTCTCAGGAATTCAGCTGGATAGGGATCAAACCATTCTGAACACCTACGAACTCAACAGGAGATTGAGGAAAAGATTAGCAACAACTCTCTGAACAGAAAAGCGACCATTTTCTGGAAGGAAGGTAGGACGTGCAGAGAAGTGAATCCGAGGCGATATTCAGGAGGATAGACGGCGGGGGAGGGGGCCTCTGTCCGCCACTTCTGGCAAGTGATAGAGCCAAGGAGGACAAAATCAGAACTTTTAGAAGTCGGCTCTGCTGAGGGACGTTGCTCCAGTGGCTAAGCGGGGGGTGGAACCCTTGGGGGACAATGTGGTCTCAGGACCCTTTGGCTCACAGGAAGACCAGGGGTGCCTGAGGGCGGCAGAGCTCCCAGGTATTGGAGCAGGGAAGCCGGCTGCAGAGATGGAGCTGAGGCGTGGGCTCCCAGCTTGGGGTTGCCATAAACCGTGATCCGTGGCACAGTCGGGCCACTGCTCCTCTAGCAGAGACCCAACAAGCGACAGATCCAGGGAGACTCCCCTTCCTACCCCAGGAGGAGTGGCATGGGAGCACACCGCAGGGATCTGCTGGGTTTGGAGACTCCACATGGGGTCGTGTGCCAGAGATAGAAATGCTCAGTCACAGGCCAGGTGAGCACGGAGTGCGGCTGGAGACCGGGGACACAGGAGTGATTGACTGCTTTTCTCTGGGGACTTGCTGAGGAGTGGGGCCCCCAGTTCTTGGCTCCTCCAGGGTGGATATTGGGAGGCCACCATTTTCACTCTTGTCCTCCAAAGCTGTACAGAAAGCTTGCAGGGAACAAAAGCTCCCGAGAGCAAACCCGAGCAGATTACTTAGCCTGGACCGGCAAGGGCAGGACAATTCCAACTCCAGCAAAGATATTTGGGAACCATGGCAACAGGCCCCTTCCCCAGAAGATCAGCAAGAACAGACAGCCAAGACCAAGTCTACCGAACAATGAGAACGGCAGAACTCCAGCCCTAGGGGAATACTGCACATAGAATCCATGGCTTTTTTACCATGATTCTTTAGTCTTTCAAAGTTGATTTTTTTAACTATCTTTTTTTTTGAATTTTTCTTTTTCCCTTTTTCAACCAACATCTTATCAGTCCCGTTTTTAAAAAACATTTTTACTTTTCCTTTTTAGAGTCATATTCTATCCCTTCATAGTAGTTACTCTTATTTTTGGCATATCTATATAAGTTGTTCTCTCTTTAAAATTTTGAGATACAGTTTCTTCTAACAGATCAAAAAATACCCTAAATATCTAGTGCATGGCTTTGTTTTAGTCTCCTGCCTGATCACATTCTCTCCCTTTTTTTTCTTTTTTTTTAAATCCTTTCTTTATTCAAACAACTTCTTATCTTATCAATTCCTTTTATAAAATTTTTTATAATTTTCATCTTTACAGTCATATTCCATCCCTTCATCATATCAACCCTTATTTTTGTACATATATAAGTTTCTCTTTCCTAAAAATATTGGGAGGCACTTTCTTCTAACAGACCAAAATATACCCATAATCTAGTGTGCGGCACTGATCTATGCACCAGTCTGATAATATTTGATCGTATTCTATTTTTTTGTTTTGTTCTGTTTTGTTTGTTTTT
>NW_027397081.1:30324827-30326335 GCF_003265705.2 Callorhinus ursinus
CAAGTCGAAATCAAAAAGGCTATTAAGGAGGTGCAATCAAAAATGGGGGTGCTAACTGCTAGGATAAATGAGGCAGAAGAGAGAATCAGTGATATAGAAGACCATGATGGAAAATAAAGAAGCTGAGAAAAAGAGAGATAAACAACTACTGAATCACGAGGGCAGAATTCAAGAGATAAGCGATACCATAAGATGAAACAACATTAGAATAATTGGGATCCCAGAAGAAGAAGCAAGAGGGAGAGGGGCAGAAGGTATATTGGAGCAAATTATAGCAGAGAACTTCCCTAATGTGGGGAAGGAAACAGGCATCAAAATCCAGGAGGCACAGAGAACCCCTCTCAAAATCAATAAAAATAGGTCAACACCCCGACATCTAATAGTAAAACTTACGAGTCTCAGAGAAAGAGAGAAAATCCTGAAAGCAGCTCAGGAGAAGAGATCTGTAACCTACATTGGTAGAAACATTAGATTGGCAACAGACCTTTCCACAGAGACCTGGCAGGCCAGAAAGGACTGTGATGGTATCTTCAGAGCACTAAACGAGAAAAATATGCAGCCAAGAATACAATATCCAGCTAGGCTCTCATTGAAAATAGAAGGAGAGATCAAAATCTTCCAGGACAAACAAAAAACTAGGTGAATTTGCAAACACAAAACCAGCCCTACAAGAAATCTTGAAGGGGTCCTCTAAACAAAGAGAGAGCCTAAAAGCAGCATAGACCAGAAAGAACACAGGTAATATACAGTAACAGTCACCTTACAGGCAATATAATAGCACTAAATTCATATCTTTCAATAGTTACCCTGGATGTAATGGGCTAAATGCCCAAATTAAAAGACACAGGCTATTAGATTGGATTAAAAAACAAGACCCATCAATATGCTGTCTGCAAGAGACTCATTTTAGACGCAAAGACACCCCCAGATTGAAAGTGAGGAGGTGGAAAACCATTTACCATGCTAATGGACACCAAAAGAAAGCTGGGGTGGCAATCCTTATGTCAGACAAATTAGATTTTGTCTGTAAAAGAGTGTAATAAGAGATGAGGAAGGACACTATATCTTACTTAAAGGGTCTATCCAGCAAGAAGATCTAACAATTATAAATCTCTATGACCCTAACATGGGAGCAGCCAATTATACAAGCCAATTAATAACAAAAGCAAAGAAACACATTGACAAAAATACAATAATTAGTGGGGGACTTTAACAGCCCCCTGACTGAAATGGACAGATCATCTAAGCAAAAGATCAATGAGGAAATAAAGACTTTAAATGACATACTGAACCAAATGGACTTCACAGATATATTCAGAACATTCCATCCCAAAGCAACAGAATACACATTCTTCTCTAGTGCCCATGGAACATTTTTGAGAATAGATCACATCCTAGGTCACAAATCAGGTCTCACCCAGTACCCAACGATTGGGATCATTCCCTGCATATTTTCAGACCACAATGCTTTGATGAATGAAACTAGAACACAATCACAAGAGGAAAGT
>NW_027397081.1:30336335-30346507 GCF_003265705.2 Callorhinus ursinus
TATCTATCTATCTATCTATCTATCTATCTATCTATCATCTATCTATCTATCATGTATCATCTATCATCATCTATCTATCTATCATGTATCATTTTTAAGAATTGTTGAGAGACCAATAGGGATTTTGGTGAAAACCCAGGAAAGTAAAAGGTAAATCTCTATATCTATATCAACATCTCTCTCTCTCTCTCATCTATCTAGCAATGACTAAACTCTATTTTTTAAAAAAAGTCTTGAGAGTCCAAAAGGGATTCTGGTGAAAGGCTAGAAAGTAGAAAGGAAAATCAGGATTCTTTTGACATAGGTATAATTCAAAACAAAATGAAGATATTGCTGGATACAACACTAACTGCTTTCTTAATGGCTTGGATTAGCTTAAGAGAAGATCGCACCTATTCTCCAAATCACATTGGTTTAAGTGTACCATTTTCAGCAGGGAGAGGGAAAACTAAGTTGTTCTGAATAATATGGAAGAAGAATTTAAAATGTTAGGTTGACTGGGAACATGGATGAGAGGAGAACTGTATCCTCAGGGTGGGCACTGCATAAATGGAAGAAAGAGATCTCAGAAAACTCAGGATTAGATCAGCCAATAAGGACTTAAGAAGGAAAACAGATAGGGAGAGATAGTTTTTTAAAAAAAATATTTGCTTAGGTGGTTGTGTGGTACAGTTGGTTAAGTGTCTGACTCTTGGTTTCAGATCAGATCGTGATCTCAGGGTTGTGAGAGCCCTGTGTTGGGCTTCATGCTCAGCACAGAGTCTGCTTGAGTTTTTCTCTTCCTCTCCTTCTGTCCCTCTCCCTCCACTCTCTCTGTCTCTGTCTTTCGCTCTCTAAAATAAACAAAGCTTTAAAACAACAACAAAAGTTATTTGCTGTGGGGTGAACTAACACCTCCTCCCTGTTATCCTTGCAGTATCATTAATAAGTGACATTGTTCCCTAATGCTTTTTGTGAAGGTGGATTTTTTTTCGTGGGGGGGATGTGAGACGATGTTGACTTCCGTCTGGGTTGGTACAAGAGAGGTCAAAAGTAAGGATAGAGGAGATTGTGAGAGAACTGGGAGTTAGCAAAATGCCTGGAAAAGTTCAAACTTTCAAGGCTGTGAAATTAATGGGGTCAAACCCAGGAGATCTATGGATCAGAGTTGGACCCAGCTAATATCTAGTAATGTGTGGAGTAATTGTATAGAGTATATTTATGATATGCTGAAAGGTTGGCATTGAAAATAAGGAAGGCCCAGAGAGGTCTGAGGGATAAAATCAGCCCAAGTTGATGAAAGATTTGTTAGGCTGAATGGATGGAGAAGGGCTATGGGTTTACTTTCTCATTTTGTCCCATGAGAAGCCTTTGTGACTGTCCTCTAGCTCTGTGATGCAGACCTAGAATTCTGAGCTAGAGTACTTATTTTCAGCGCCTAGTTCCTGAGCACAGTGAGCTTCAGATAATGGAGAAATCTTTCTTGTGAGAATGCTTTGTTTTCTATGACTGAGCTCAAGTTCAACTTCATATGACATTTTGTCTTTTTTGCTTATTCTGTAGTGTGGAGCCCCTCTTCTGTTTATTTTCTTCTTCCAGAAGGATCTATTTCCCTCCATACATCTACAAACCAGAGATGGAAATCAGGTAAGACAACCATAGGGCTAGTCCCCAAGGTACATAGACACTTGTTTTCCCTGTTCCTCTTCCCAATTTACTAAGTCAATGTGCTTGCAAAGGTAGACACCTACAGTAGGAACTCTCAGGAAAAAATAAAACAGCAGTCTTTGTAGGGAGACCAACTTGTCCTGGTTTACCCAGGATTTCCCCTATTTTAGCACTGAAATTCCCCCTCCCTGGGAAACCTCTGTCCTGGGCAAACTCGGATGGTTGGTTCCCATACTTCTAGGAAAACATGTTGGAGTGGGGACTAGGTGGGGAAGGCATGCAGTGTAAACATGGTTTCCCTCTGATACTGGTTATGGTCTTGGTAAGGCCCCTCAGACTGGGGAAGAAAGCAGTCAGCCCCAATGCCCTGCACCACTGACAAAGCTGAGTAGAGTATGACCACCCGGGGGCCCAAAGGGCCAGCCCAGAGCCGACTACAAGTCAAACAATGATCATGGAGGTGGGGGTTGTGCCCCTGGAGACGCCAGCCAGAGAACAGCCATGTATCAGAGGGTACAGTTGTGGAAGGTAAAGGCAGGAATTCCTTCATGGGCCTATGGTTCTAGGGAGATAGTTAAGGCTAAAGGGTCCATTGGTCCTTAACCAAAATCAAGAGCCGGTGAACTGGGAAGCTCCACCAAAATTAAATGGGTATCTGAGTAGTCTGGGAGCTTCAGTAACTGCAGAATGCCCTTCTGCCCCCACAGAATGTTGATAGTCCAAGATCTAGGGAAGCTGCTCTGAAGGCTGTCATAACAGAGTTGGAGTTCAAATTAGAGATGAAGCTGCAGAATCATGTTCATGACAGTCATTAAAGTGTTTCTAATTCAGACAGTTTACCTTTAAGGGCTTCCAGCTCATGCCCATCACCTGAGTGTGTGTACAGGAGGCGTAGCTGCTTCCCACATTCCCACATTCTTTATGTCTACATGCAGGCCAGAAGGAGTTCCAGAGCTTCAGATCCCAGGGATGTCAGAAAAAGGATGTATCCTTTATTTCAATGGATTTGTTCCATAAGTAAAGGAAAAGTTAGTCAAGTCTCTTGAAAAAGCTAAGTTAGTGTCAGCCTCTGAGCAAAGGTCATGCCCTATTAAATCCAGACTGTTCTATCTGGTGAGAAAACTAAAGGTCTAGAGCATATGCTGGGCCTGGGTCTGATCCCAGAGAGGATATGGGGCTTGACAATGCAGGAAAGTCTATATGAGGAACTCCAGGTCCAGTTGAAGCTACTAGCTGGACATTGCTGCAATTATAGGCCACCCTCACTCCTCAAGCAAAGTGATCATTTTTTAGAGAGCCACCCTGGGACACAGACATACCAGATAAGAATAAATGATAATAGTGTGGTATATAGTAATAATTACATACATGCATTATTAATTTAGCCAATAGCATTATTGTCTAATTTAATATATGTATTATGATTGCATATAAACATATATGTATATATGTAATATAATTGAATATAAACATATATATTTAATTGAAATTATGTATTCTATACAATTTGATTTTTTGCTCCAATAAGTGTTGTTATTTAAACAAAATAACAATAAGACCAGTAGTATGTTTATATTTCTTTCTGTTCTATAAAGTTTTATAACTGTTTATTGGATATTTACATGTTGTGGGCTATTTTATTGTGTATTCTTAAGATATATAAGTGTGGGATCTTTATTTATTTTCTTATTTTTAAAGGTTTTTTTTACTCACCCAGTGCTCATTTTGACAAGTGAAGTCCTTAATTCCCATCACCTATTTCACCTAACCCCCCTCCTACCTCCCCTCTGGTAACCATCAGTTTGCTATTGTTGACTCTGTTTCTTGGTTTGTTTCTCTCAATTCCTCTTTTTCCCCTCTTTGCTCTTTGTTTTGTTTCTTAGCATTATACTCTTTAGCTCCATCCATGTCATTGCAAATGGAAAGATTTCATTCTTTTTGTTTTTGTTTCCCTTGCCTCAGGACACATATCTAGAAAGATATGTTTCTAGACCATCATCAGCCACAGCTGATGTTAAAGAGGTTAGTTACTTTCTGTGTTCTCTTATAGGATTTTTATGGTTTTAGGTCTCACATTTAGGTCTTTAATCCATTTTGAATTAATTTTTGTGTATGCTATAAGAAAGTGGTCCAGTTTCATTCTTTTGCCTGTTGCTGTCCAGTTTCCCCAACACCATTTGTTGAAGAGATTGTTTTTTTCCCACTGGATATTCATTCCTGTATTATTGAAAATTAATTGACCATATAGTTGTGGGTTCATTTCTGGGCTTTCTATTCTGTTCTATTGATCTATGTGTCTGTTTTTGTTTCAGTACCACACTGTTTGGATGACTACAGCTTTGTAATATAACTTGAAGTCTGGAATTGAGATGCCTCCAGCTTTGCTTTTCTTTTTCAAGTTTGCTTTGGCTATTTGGGGTCTATTGTGGTTCCACACACATTTTAGGATTGTTTGTGGAAAATATTCAGTATTTTGATAGGGATTGCATTATATGTGTAGATTGCTTTGGGTAGTACAGACATTTTAACAATGTTTGTTCTTCCAGTCTATAAGCATAGAATGTCTTTCCATTTCTTTGTGTTCTCTTCAATTTTTTTCATCAATGTTTTATAATTTTCAGAGTACAAGTCTTTCACTTCTTTGGTTAGGTTTACTCCTAGTTATCTTATGTTTTTTGGTGCAACTGTAAATGGGATTGTTTCCTTAATTTCTCTTTCTGCTGTTTCATTATTGGTGTATAGAAGTGCAACATATTTCTGTATGTTGATTTTGTATCCTGCAACTCTACTGAATTCATGTATCAGTTCTAGCATTTTTTTTTTTTTTTTTGGTGGAGTCTTTCGGGTTTTCTATATATAGTACCATGTTTTCTGCAAATAGTGAAAACTTGACTTCTTCCTTGCCTATTTGGATGCCTTTTATTTTTTTGTTGTCTGATTGCTGTGGTAAGGACTTCCAGTACTATGTTAAATAACAGTGGTGAGAGTGGACATCCCTGTCTTGTTCTTGACCGTAGATGAAAAGCTCTCAATTTTTCCCCATTGAGGATGATAATAGTTGTGGATTTTTCATAGATAGCTTTTGTTATGTTGAGGTATGTTACCTCTAAACCTACTTTGTTGAGGGATTTTATCATGAATTGATGTTTTACTTTGTCAAATACTTTTTTTTTTTGCATCTATTGAAAGGATTATATGGTTCTTATCCTTTCTTGTGTGAATGTGGTGAATCATATTGATTGACTTGTGAATATTAAACTACTGTTGCAACCTAAAATTAAATCCCAATTGATTGTGGTGAATGATTTTTTTAATGTATTGTTGTGTTCAGTTTGCTAGTACTTTATTGAGGATCTTTGCACCCAAGTTCATCAGAGATATTGGTCTGTAGTTCCCTTTTTTAGTGGAGTCTTTATCTGGTTTTGGAATCAGGGTAATGCTGGCCTCATAAAATGAATTTGGAAGTTTCCTTCCTCTTCATTTTTTTTTTTGAATAGTTTGAGAAGAATAGGTATTAACTCTTCTTTCAATGTTTGGTGGAATTTGCCTGTAAAGCCATCTGACCCTGGACTTTAGTTTTTGGGAGATTTTTGATTACTGATTAAATTTCTTTGCTAGTTATCAATCTATTCAAGTTTTCTGTTTCTTCCTATTTAAGTTTTGGTAGTTTATATGTTTCTAGGAATTTATCCATTTCTTCCAGATTGTCCAATTTTTTGGCATATAATTTTACATAATATTCTCTTATGATTACTGGTATTTCTGTGGCTTTGGTTGTTTTCTCTCCTCTCATTTGTAATTTAATTTATTTGGGTCCTTTCTTATTTATTTATTTATTTATTTATTTATTTATTTATTTATTTAGATAAGTCCATCTAGCGGTTTATTAATTTTATTATTTTTTTTTCAAAGAACAACTCTTGGTTTCATTGATCTGCTTTTGTTTTTTTAGTTTCCATATCATTTATTTCTGCTGTCATCTTTTATTTCCTTCATTCTGTGTGTTTTAGGCTTTGTTTATTGTTCTTTTTTTAGCTCCTTTAGGTGTAAGATTAGGTTGTTTACCTGAGATTTTTCTTGCTTCTTGTGGTAGGCCTATATTGCTATATACTTCCCTCTTAGGACCACTTTTACTGCATCCCAAAGGTTTGAAACATGGTGTTTTCATTTTCATTTGTTTCCATGTACTTTTTAATTTCTTCTTTTATTTTATGGTTTACTGTTTCATTGTTTAGCAGCATATTGTTTACCCTCCATATATTTGTGATCTTTCCAGATTTTTTCTTGTGGTTGATTTCTAGTTTCATTGCATTATGGTCAGAAAATGTGCATGGTATGATTTCAATCTTTTTGTATTTGTTGAGGCCTGTTTTATGACCTAATATGTGATCTATTCTGGAGAATGTTCCTTGTGCACTTGAAAAAAATATGTATTCTGCTGTTTTAGGTTGGAATGTTCTGAATACATCTGTTAAGTCGATCGGGTCCAGTGTTTCATTCAAAGCCATTGTTTTCTTATTGATTTTCTGCTTAGATCATCTGTTCATTGATGTAAGTGGGTGTTAAAGTCCCCTACTATTATTGTATTATTATCAATGATAATAATACAAAGGGAGTGGCATGATATATTCTAAATGAATGAGAAAAATCTGCAACCAAGAATACTCTAACCAGCAAGGCTATTATACAGAATAGAAGGAGAGATAGAGTTTCCCAGACAAACAAAAATGAAAGGAGCTCATGACCACTGAAACAGCCCTGCAAGAAATAGTAAAGGAGACTCTTTGCATGGAAAAGAAAGAACAAAAGTGACAGTATGAAATCAGAAAACACAAAGGAAACATAAGCAAAAATGAATGTTTTTGTAAAATATCAGAGATTTTTATGTTATTAATTGCTTTATATATTTGGGAACTCCCATGCTAGGTGCATAAATATTTACAATTGTTAGATCTTCTTGTTGGATTGTTCCCTTTATGGTTATATAATGTTCTTTTTCATCTCTTGTTACAGTCTTTGTTTTAAAGTCTATCTTGTTTGATATAAGGATTGTTATTCTGGCTTTCTTTTGACATCCATTTGCATGATAAGTATTTCTTTATCTGCAGGTGTCTAAGGATGCCTAAGGATGAGTCTTGTTTTTTTTTTTTTTTTTAATCCATTCTGACGCACTATGTCTTTTGATTGTAGCATTTACATTTACATTCAAAGTAATTATTGATAGATATGTATTTAGTGTCATTTTACTACTTGTTTTAGGTTGTTTCTGAAGATTTTCTCTGATCCTTTCTTCTATCTCTCTTTCATGGTTTGCTGTTTTTCATTAGTGATATATTGGGTTTCTGTCTCTTTATTCTTTGCGTATGTATTAGTGGTTTTTGACTTGTGGTTTCCATTAGGTTTATATATAACATCTGCATATAACAGTCTATATTAAGTTGATGATCACTTAAATTTGAACCCATTCTTTACACCTCCTCACATTTTAGTCATATGGTGTCATATTTTACACTCTTTTATTTTGTGAGTTAATTTCCAGATATTTTACAAAAACATTCATTTTTATTCCTGTTTCCTTTGTGTTTTCTGACTTCATACTGTCACTTTTGTTCTTTCTTTTCCATGCAAAGAGTCCCTTTTAATATTTCTTGCAGGGCTGTTTTAGTGGTCATGAACTCCTTTCGTTTTTGTCTGGGAAACTTTTTATCTCTCCTATTCTGTATAATAGCCTTGCAGGTTAGAGTATTTTTGGTTGCAGATTTCTCTCATTCGCTTAGAATATTTCATGCCACTCTCTTCTGGCTTGTGAAGTTTCTGCTAAAAGTCCCCAGATAGCCTTATGGATTTTACCTTGTAATTGTTTTATTTTGTCTTCCTCCTTTTAAAATTTTTTCTTTATCACCATATATTGTCATTTTTATTATATGTCTTTTTAAAAAATTTTTTATTGTTATGTTAATCACCATGCATTACATCATTAGTATTTGATGTAGTGTTCCATGATTCATTGTTTATGCATAAAACCGAGTGCTCCACGCAGAACGTACCCTCCTTAATACCCATCACCAGGCTAACCCAGCCCAACACCCCTCTCCCCTCTGGAACATTCAGTTGGTTTTTCAGAGTCCATCGTCTCTCATGGTGCATCTCCCCCTCCGATTTACTCCCCTTCATTCTTCCCCTCCTGTTATCTTTTCCTTTTTTTTGTTTCTAACATATATTGCATTATTTGTTTCAGAGGTACAGATCTGTGATTCAACAGTCTTGCACAATTCACAACGCTCACCATAGCACATACCCTCCCCAATGTCTATCACCCAGCCGCCCCATCCTTCCCACCCCCCACCACTCCAGCAACCCTCAGTTTGTTTCCTGTGATTAAGAATTCCTCATATCAGTGAGGTCATAGGATACATGTCTTCCTCTGATTGACTTATTTCACTCAGCATAACACCCTCCAGTTCCATCCATATCGCTGCAAATTGCAAGACCTCATTCCCTTAGATGGCTGCATAATATTCCATTGTGTATATATACCACTTCTTCTTTATCCATTCATCTGTCGATGGACATCTTGGCTCTTTCCACAGTTTGGCTATTGTGGACATTGCTGCTATAAACATTGGGGGGCACGTACCCCTTTGGATCCCTACATTTGTATCTTTGGGGTAAATACCCAGTAGTGCAATTGCTGGATCGTATGGTAGCTCTATTTTCAACTGTTTGAGGATCCTCCATACTGTTTGCCAGAGGGGTTGCACCAGCTTGCATTCCCACCAACAGTGTAGGAGGGTTCCACTTTCTCCGCATCCCCGCCAACATCTGTCATTTCCTGACTTGTTAATTTAAGCCATTCCGACTGGTGTGAGGTGGTATCTCATTGAGGTTTTGATTTGGATTTCCCTGATGCCGAGCGATGTTGAGCACTTTTTCATGTGTCTGTGGGCCATTTGGATGTCTTCTTTGGAAAAATGTCTGTTCATGTCGTCCGCCCATTTCTTGATTGGATTATTTGTTCTTTGGGTATTGAGTTTGCTAAGTACTTTATAGATTTTGGATACTAGCCCTTTATCTGATAAGCCATTTGCAAATATTTTCTCCCATTCTGTCGGTTGTATTTTGGTTTGGTGAACTGATTCTTTTGCTGTGCAAAAGCTTTTTATCTTGATGAAATCCCAATACTTCATGTTTACCCTTGCTTCCCTTGCCTTTGGCGATGTTTCTAGGAAGAAGTTGCTGTGGCTGAGGTCGAAGAGGTTGCTACCTGTGTTCTCCTTTAGGATTTTGATGGACTCCTGTCTCACGTTTAGGTCTTTCAACCATTTGGAGTCTATTTTTGTGTGTGGTGTAAGGATATGATCCAGTTTCATTCTTCTGCATTGGGCTGTCCAAGTTTCCCAACACTATTTGTTGAAGAGACTGTCTTTTTTCCATTGGACATTTTTTCCTGCTTTGTCAAAGATTAGTTGACCGTAGAATTGAGGGTGCATTTCTGGCTCTCTATTCTTTTCCATTGATCTACGTGTCTGTTTTTGTGACAATACCATACTGTCTTGATGATGACAGCTTTTTAATAGAGCTGGAAGTCCGGAATTGTGATGCTGCCAGCTTTGCTTTTCTTTTTCAACATTCCTCTGGCTATTCCTGTGGGGTCTCTTCTGGTTCCATCAAATTTTAAGATTATTTGTTCCATTTCTTTGAAAAAAGTGGTTGGTATTTTGATGGGGATTGCATTGAATGTGTAGATTGCTCTAGGTAGCATTGACATCTTCACAATGTTGATTCTCCCAGTCCATGAGCATGGAACGTTTTTCCATTTCTTTGTGTCTTCCTCAATTTCTTTCATGAGTATTTTATAGTTTTCTGAGTACAAATCCTTTGCTTCTTTGGTGAAATTTATTCCTAGGTATCTTATGGTTTTGGGTGCAATTGCAAATGGGATCCACTCCTTAATTTGTCTCTCTTCTGTCTTGTTGTTGGTGTATAGGAATGCCAGTGATTTCTGTGCACTGATTTTATATCCTGCCACTTTACTGAATTCCTGGATGAGTTCTAGCAGTTTAGGGTGGAGTCTTTTGGGTTCTCCACATAAAGTATCATATCATCTGCAAAGAGTCAGAGTTTGAATTCCTCTCTGGTGATTTGGATGGTTTTGATTTCTTTTTGTTGTCTGATTGCTGTGGCTAGGACTTCTGATACTATGTTGAATAGCAGTGGTGAGAGTGGACATCCCTGCCACATTCCTGACCTTAGGGGAAAAGCTCTCAGCTTTTCCCCATTGAGAATGATATTCGCTGTAGGTTTTTCATAGATGGCTTTTATGATATTGATGTATGTACCCTCTATCCCTATACTCTGAAGAATTTTGATCAGGAAGGATGCTGTACTTTGTCAAATGCTTTTTCTGCATCTATTGAGAGGATCATATGACTCTTTTTGTTTCTTTTGTTAATGTATTGTATCACATTGATTGATTTGCGGATGTTGAACCAACCTTGCAGCCCAGGGATAAATCCCACTTGGTC